>NC_089226.1:94269071-94590161 GCF_963924675.1 Phocoena phocoena | reverse complement strand
TAACAAATTAAGGAATAAAAACCATATGATCATCTCAACAGATGCAGAAAAAGATTTTGACAAAATTCAACTCCCATTTATGATAAAAAAACTCTCCAGAAAATGGGCATAGAGGGAATCTACCTCAACATAATAAAGGCCATATATGACAAACCCACAGCAAACATCTTTCTCAATGGTGAAAAACTGAAAGCATTTCCACTAAGATCAGGAACAAGACAAGGATGTCCACTCTCGCCACTCTTATTCAACATAGTTTTGGAAGTCCTAGCCCTGGCAATCAGTGAAGAAAAAGAAATAAAAGGAATACAAATTGGAAAAGAAGAAGTAAAACTGCCACTGTTTGCAGATGACATGATACTATACATAGAAAATCCTAAAGGTGCCACCAGAAAACTACTAGAACTAATCAATGAATGAATTGATGAACTAATGAATTTGGTAAGGCTGCAAGATACAAAATTAATGCACAGAAATCTCTGGCATTCCTATACACTAACAATGAAAAATCAGAAAGAGAAATTAAGGAAACAATCCCCTTTACCATGGCAACAAAAAGAATAAAATACCGGGCTTCCCTGGTGGCGCAGTGATTGAGAGTTCGCCTGCCGATGCAGGGGACATGGGTTTGTGCCCCAGTCTGGGAAGATCCCACGTGCCGCGGAGCGGCTGGGCTCATCAGCCATGGCCGCTGAGCCTGCGAGCCCGGAGCCTTGCTCTGCAACGGGAGCGGCCACAACAGTGAGAGGCCCGCATACCCAAAAAAAAAAAAAAAAGAATAAAATACCTAGGAATAAACTTACATAAGGAGGCGAAAGAATTGTACTCAGGAAACTATAAAACACTGACGAAAGAAATCAAAGATGACATAAACAGTTGGAGAGATATATCATGTTCTTGGAATGGAAGAATCAATATTGTGAAAATGACTATACTACCCAAAGCAAAAATCTACAGATTCAATGCAATCCCTATCAAATTACCAATGGCATTCTTCACAGAATTAGAACAAAAAAATTTACAATTTGTGTGAAAACACAAAAGACCTCGAATAGCCGAAGGACTCTTGAGAAAGAAAAACGGAGCTGGAGGAATCAGGCTCCCTGACTTCAAACTATACTACAAAGCTACAGTAATCAAGACAGTATGGTACTGGCACAAAAACAGAAATGTAGATCAGTGGTAGAGGATAGAAAGCCCAGAGATAAACCCATGCACATATGGGCACCTAATTTATGACAAAGGAGGCAACATACAATGGAGAAAAGACAGCCTCGTCAATAAGTGGTGCTAGGAAAACTCGACAGCTACATGTAAAAGAATGAAATTAGAACACTACCTAACACCATACCCAAAAATAAACTCCAAATGGATTGAAGACCTAAATGTAAGACCAGACACTATAAAACTCTTAGAGGAAAACATAGGAAAAATACTCTTTGACATAAACCACAGCAAGATCTTTTTTGACCCACCTCCTAGAGTAATGGAAATAAAAACAAAAATTAAAAAATGGGACCTAATGAAACTGAAAAGCTTTTGTACAGCAAAGGAAACCCTAAACAAGATGAAAAGAGAACCCTCAAAATGGGAGAAAATATTTGCAAATGAAACAACAGACAAAGGATTAATCTCCAAAATATACAAACAGCTCATGGAGCTCAATATCAAAAAAACAAACAATTCAATTTAAAAATGGGCAGAAGACCTAAATAGACATTTCACCAGAGACGACATACAGATGGCCAAGAGGCACATGAAAAGATGCTCAACATCACCAATTATTAGAGAAATGCAAGTCAAAACTACCATGAGGTATCACCTGACACCAGTCAGAATGGCCATTATCAAAAAATCTAGAAACAGTAAATTCTGGAAAGAGTGTGGTGAAAAGGAAACTCTCCTGCACTGTTGGTGGGAATATAAATTGATACAACCACTATGGAGAACAAACAGTATGGAGGCTCCTTAAAAAACTAAAAATAGAACTACCATATGACCCAGCAGTCTCACTACTGGGCATATACCCTGAGAAAACCATAATTCAAAAAAGAGACTTGTACCACAATGTTCATTGCAGCACTATTTACAATAGCCAGGACATGGAACCAACCTAAATGTCCATCGACAGATGAATGGATAAGGAAGATGTGGCACATATATACAATGGAATATTACTCAGCCATAAAAAGAAATGGAATTGAGTTATTTGTAGTGAGGTGGATGGACCTACAGCCTGTCATACACAGTGACGTAAGTCAGAAAGAGAAAAACAAATACCATATGCTAACACATATATATGGAATCTAAAAAAAAAAAAGTTACTGATGAACCTAGTGGCGGGGCAGGAATAACAACATAGACATAGAGTATGAACTTGAGGACACGGAGGGGGAGGGGAAAGCTTGGGTGAAGTGAGAGTAGCATTGACATATATACACTACCGAATATAAATTTGTTAGCTGGTGGGAAGCAGCAGCATAGCACAGGGAGATCAGCTTCGTGTTTTGCGATGAGGGTGGGATAGGGAGGATGGGAGGGAGGCTCAAGAGGGAGGGGATATGGGGACATGTGTATGCATATGGCTGATTCACTTTGTTGTACAACAGAAACTAACACAGTGTTGTGAAGCAGTTATACTCCAATAAAGATCTATTAAAAAAAAAAACCACCAAATAGCATTCATAGTCTAAATAAATAAATAAATACATCGCAATTCCCTTAAGTTCACCCAAATCATCTCCTGTATCACTAATAATTTGTCCCCCACCCTCAGGCCAGCACCAATCTGGACCAGTCTTGTAGTCTAGAAGCACCAGTCAATTCCAATCGGGCCTGCGTCTGCGTAGGCACTTGCCCAAACGAACTATGGTAGCCACTGGAGCTTGACTGAAGCTTCTGCAGGGGCTCAGGGGAGGGGAAGCGCATGCAGTGAAACTTACTCGAAATCCTCCTTTCCCACCTGGCCCTCCCCCTGGTCCCACTTCCTGGCAGGTGTCAAAGGTCTTCCTCAATTCCACCCAGTCCCCAAAAATAAGCCTCATTTTTTTTTTTAATTAAAGTTTTTGCAATCTCTCAGCCACACAGCTGCCCCTGGACAGAGCATTTTGATCCAGCTCTCCAGTCACCCGCCTCTGTCACAGCCTCACATGTGTGGGAGCCCAGAGACAGAGACCCCTACTTGGAAGGTAAGAAAAGAAGGGAGGATGGCAAAACTCTTCTTAATTTTCAAATCCTTGTCACTCAGGAGACTGAGGCCCAGAGAAGGTAACAGAGCAGCCCCAAGGTCAGCCATAAACCGATGGCAAACCTGGGGCTGGAACCCTGGTGGCCAGATTCCAAGTCCATTTTCCCCAGTGGAGGCACTGAGCCCGGTCCCAGGCACGGCAGCAGGGAGAACCCAGGCCTTTCTCTCTAGGAAATGAAATGACCTCCTTTCTTTCCCCCCCACCCCAGTCCCTGCCTGAGCCCCACTCTAAGCCCCCCACCATAAGAAACAGGATTTACAAGCCAGCTGCTATAATCCCTTTAAAATGAGGTTTGGGGACTATAGGGACTCTTGGGGCATTTAATTTTTTCAAAACAATATTCCTGGCTCAAAAGCTAAGATTTCACCGTTCTCAGGGGAGTCAAGACAAAGATGGGCCAGGGTGGCCAGGGCCCCAGAGTCCCTTCAGGGGCGAGAGGACACCCCCTGAGTTTCTCCCGGGGCTCCCAGGGCAGGCTAAGTAGGAAGAGGTGCTATTGCTATGTGGGAATCCAGACATCTCTTTCCAGTGCCTGCCAGCAGGTGCTTAAAAATGAGCCTCGGGCCTCCCTGCTGGCGCAGTGGTTGGGAGTCCGCCTGCCGACGCAGCGGACGCGGGTTCGTGCCCCGGTCCGGGAAGATCCCGCATGCCGCGGAGCGGCTGCGCTCGTGAGCCATGGCCGCTGAGCCTGCGCGTCCGGAGCCTGTGCTCCGCAACGGGAGAGGCCGCAACAGTGAGAGGCCCGCGTACCGCAAAAAAAAAAAAAAAAAAAAAAAAATGAAGTGTCAAATGCACAGCTCACATACAGAAATTAGTTCTAAGGTGTTATAACTGACAGCTCATCCATCCTGACAGAATCAGTATTGATGGAGCAAGGGAGGCATGAGACCCCCCAAAGATGGAAAATGATGGAAATAGGAATAACAAGGAGATGGGCAGAGATGGAGAGGGAGGAGAGGGGGTGGGTAAGGCTGCCTAAGAGAAATACTGTGAAGTGCCCCCTCCGCAGGGCTTGAAGACCCTGGCTCTCGTGGTTTGTGACCTGGGGCGAGTCACTTCAGCTGAGCAGTATTTTGGGAACCAGGCCTCTGCCTGCCAAGCCATCCCACTGGATAGCTATTATAATGAACAGCTTAGAACAACCAGCTCACTCCAGTTTGCCTAGGACTTTCCTGGTTGTAGTGCATCCCAGGGCAGCCCCTTAGTCCCACGCAAACAGGATGAGTTTGGTCGTCCTGAGCCACACCCACCTCCACTCTGGCCCCGTCCCCCTTTCCCAGCTGGCCTGATGAGCCCTCACACAGCTCACCCCATCCTCTGCATGGCTGATTCAGCAGGTTTGGGGTGAAGCTCAGGGCTGTGCATTTTCATCAAGCTCCCCTGCCAGGGATTCTTCTCCCCTACCAGGGATTCAACTGGGGAAACACTAATTTAAAGGAGCCTCTAGCAAAACACTGAAAAAATGCTGCCATTTACTGAGCAATGGCGTGTGCCCAGCACCAGCCAGGCTGAGTGCTGTTCTCTGTGCCCCCCTGTGAGGTAGGTGTGATTATCCCTATTTTACAGATGGGAAAACTGAGGCTCTGAGAGGTTAAGTGACCTGCCCAAGGTCACAGGGCTAGGAAGTGGTGTTTCCTCCCAGGTCTTTCTCATTCTGGAACCCATGTTCTTGTTTTCAGGGTATAAAGTAAAGCAGGGATTGGCAAACTTTTTTCTGTAAATATTTTTCAGTTTTGTGGGCCGTCAGACCTCTGCTGCAACTACTCCTCTCTGTGGTTATCGTGTGAAAGCAACCGTGGACAATACATACTGGAGTGGATGTGGCCATGTTCCAATAAAACTTTATTTATAAAAATAGGCATCAGGTGGGATTTGGCCCCCAGGCCGTAGTTTGCTGAGCCCTGGGGAAAGCACGCTCACAAGCTTGTCCACACCATCACCCACCACAGACACTCCTGAGAACAAGAACAGGAAGACAAATCCAGGTTGTCTCGCGGATCCCAGACCTGCCCAGGTGGCCCCAGCTGCCAACCGCCACCACCCCCACCCCACTTTCTCCCCGTGGCCCTGGAGGTTTCCTTCTCTGAAGTGTTTAGACCCAGCCCCTGGGGGCAGACAGGCGCATATGCATGTCTTTCTGCTGGGCCCACTTCACTAGAGGATCAGGCTGTCCTGAGGTCAAAGATAGCTCTCTTAGCCTCCTGGAGTCCCCTGCACTCTGCCCCCAACGCACCCCAAACCCTGAAGGACTGGATTCTGGGACAGAGTCAGGCCAAAGACGCAAAAACTCAGGGCACAGTAAACCCCACTAAGGCCACAGTCACTAGCTGCAGGGGAGGTGGGGGGGAGCTTGCCCGGCCGTCACCATCTAGAGGCAGAAGGTTGAGCCTCCGGAGCCCACTGCCTCCCCCGTTTATAGCCCAGGCTGCAGCAGCTGATGGTCTGATGGCCAAGAAGCTGTGACACAGTCCGTGTAAGGTTCCAAGCAGGGGACCTTTCAACATCACTGTCCCCTCTAACCGCCTGCTAACGTGCACCCGGGGTGGCGGGGTGCGGCAGCTTCAATCAGCCTGCTCAGTCCGGGGCTCACCCTCCCCCTCCCAGGGGGCGGAGCAGGCACGGAGCTGCTGGAGGGCTATTTGCCCTCAGGTCCCGGGCCCACCTGGGAAGACTCCCTTCTCCTCCCAGGACTCATTGCCCACCTCCCTTTCATCTGCCAGGCATCCTGTGGCCTGCCCCGTGGGCACCGATGCCAACCCCCAGCAGACGCTGGGGCCCGAGGAGAGCATTCATCACACTGCCACCCACTGCACCCACGCGCTGCTCGCACACCTCTGAAGAGGCCTCACCGAAAAGGCCGGTGGAGGCGAGGAGTTGAGGTGCCAGAGGCTGCTGGGTCCTGGCGGGGCACACGTGCATCCGTGTCCCTGCGAGAGCCGCGTGTGTCAGTTGCGCCATCTGCGTGTCCAGGTGTGTGAACACATGTGCCTACGTGTGTGGTGTGTGTGTGGGGACGTCCGTGTCCGCTGGGTGTGTGAACCAGCTCCTGGGGCCTGTGCGACAATACATGTTGCATATGGGGTGTGTAGGGGCCACGTGCACCTGTGTGCATCTAGATATGTCTGAGCATCTCAGCTGGGTGCGTCTGCATATGAATGTGTTTGTGTGTGTGTGTGTGTGTGTGTGTGGCAGAGAGAGGTAGACCCCTGTGTTCACGCTCAAAGAAGCTCTGGCTTTAAAATAATTAAGTTCTGACTCAATGACCCACGGGCATCCAGTCATCTTGAAAATTCCTGGCTCATTCACAGATACGGTAGGAGAGCATCGTTTCAGTCATAGCTTTTTCAAGTACTTTACATGGTGCCTTATTTCACCCCCCAAATGTGCTATGAGTTCAGTGATTGAATTCATGGCCCCAAGTAACGACCTGCCCTTTGCAATATAACTTTGTTTCAATTCCCATGCAGAGGTGGAGTCTATTTCACCTCCCCTTCATGTGGGCTAGTCTGGGACTCTTGCCTTGGCCAGTAGAATGGGGTGGAAGTGATGGAGTGCTAGCTCTACACCTAGGCCTCTGGAGGCCTGGCAGCTTCCACTCACTTGCATGGAACTGTCGCAGTGCTGTGAAGAAGCCTGGGCCAGCCAGCTGGGGGATGAAGACATAGCTCTGCATGTGTGGTGTGCCAGGTGGCCTGTGTAGCATCTTCATATACGTGTGCCTGTAGTGACGTACCTGAAGGCAGCTGGGGCCATTCCAGACCTGCCCATAGTCAGCTGACACCCAAGGACGTGAGGACCCAGCAGAGACGAGCAGAGCTGCCTGTTCAGCCCACAGCTGCCTGCCCCCCAGAATGCAGACTCATGAGCAGGAATCGATGCTCGTTGTCTTCAGCAGCTCGGCTGTGAAGTAGTAGCTCCTGAGGAGGCAGGTATCATTATTCTTCCCATTTCACAGATGAGAAAATTAAGAATAAGTAAAAACTTCCCAGGTTCTCATGGCTTAAATGTAAACAGAGGTAGGATTCAAACCCACCTAGTCTGGCCCTGGGGTTCAGGAGGGTCTTAGCCAGCCCAGGTTGCCAAATAAAACAGCACAGACTGGAGGGACTTAAACAACAGAACTTGATTTTCTCACAGCTCTGGATGCTAGAAGTTCAAGATCAAAGTGCCATCAGGGTTGGCTCTGGTGAGGCTTTCTCCTGGGCTTGTGGATGCTACCTTCTCACTCTGTCCTCTCATAGTCTTTGAGAATGTGGAGAGAGATCTCTGGTGTCTCCTCCTCTTCTTAAAAGTTCACGAGGGCTTCCCTGGTGGCGCAGTGGTTGAGGGTCCACCTGCCGATGCAGGGGACACGGGTTCGTGCCCCGGTCCGGGAAGATCCCACATGCCGCGGAGCGGCTGGGCCCGTGAGCCATGGCCGCTGAGCCTGCGCGTCCGGAGCCTGTGCTCCGCAGCGGGAGAGGCCACAATAGTGAGAGGCCCACGTACCGCAAAAAAAAAAAAGGACACGAACCCTATGGGAGTAGGGCCCCACATTTATAACCTCATTTAACCTTAAGGCTTCGTCTCCAAATTCAGTCACCTTGGAAGTTAGGGCTTCGACATATGAATTTGGGGGTGGGTGGGGTACAATTCAGTCCAGAACAAGGAGTGAACCTCTTTACCCAGCCACCTTCACAGCCACAGTGCGGGCCACAAGTAGGAATGATGACCTACATCTTACAAGGAACCTGAAGGCCCTAGAACTCAGCTCTGGGCCGCCGTGCGGGCGAGGAACACAGAGAGGATACGGCTCAGCCTGTGTGCTCACAGCGGCCACGCCAGTCCCAGCGTACAACATCCCTCTTCTGGTTCTCGGGCAGAGAAGTCCTGAAGGACAAGGGGCTGCATCTCTGCACCCTCCATCTTTGTGTTCTTGTGCCTGGCAGGAGCCTGGCCCAGGGTGGAAGCTTTGATCCAGAATCTGCACCCTTCCCAGCCTTTCCCGGGGCATGTGCTACACTATTTCCCCAGGTGAATTAAGTCCCAGTTGCCCATGGTAATCAACTTGATAAGTCACCCTTTACCGGCTTCCTCCCCTTCCCTCTCTCAATTCCCCACTCCTCTGCTGGTGTTTCCTGGGATCACCCCGTGCATCAACTACTTGCAGTGGACACCTCATCTCTGGGTCAGCTTCTGGAAGAACCTATACTTAGAGACCTCCAGAAAGGACATCTTTTCTCCCCTGAGAGCCTGGCAGGAACTGGTCCAGACCCTCATGTCTGAGCTGATTCAAAGAATCCCAAGGCAGCATCCTCTAGAAGCTCCAGAGAGATTTACTTCTGCTCACCCCCTTGACCAAGGCTGGAGACCCCCAAGCTGGGGGCAGCTTCATCTTGAGCCGGGGTCATTTCTCACATGGGGATGTCCCACAAGAGGTCACACTTGTGGCCAGAGCATAGCTGGGAACAAGCACGACCCAGCTGACCGTGCCAGAGGCCTCGCTTCCTAAGACTTTCCTTTGCGTGTTGAGTGGCTCATACACAGGCCTGTAAACAAGGCCACATCCGGACCAGCGCCTCTCTTGACCTGCCAGGTCCTGCCAGACAACGGGGCCCAGGGTTTCTCTCCCTGAAGGGAAAAGGAAAGTTCCAATGTTCTCTTGCTCTTCTCTCTCACTGGGCCCTCCAGGGCCTTTCTGACCATTACCCAACAGATAAGGACTTTCTTACCTCAGAAATGCCCTCAAAATCAGCAAAACGCTAAGAATGTGCTGACCCCGAGCCCGCGCTGCTGGGCCCAGACCTCAGCAGGGGCTGCTCCTGGGAGCATCTCCTTTCTGTGGTGGCTGGATTTTCCCAGCCCTGCCAGGGATGGCCAGTAGATTTCTCGTAATCGGTTTCTCAGCCCATGTCCCTTTTTAACGTTATAAGTTTTTAAATGTTCTTTTATTTTTTAAAAAAAAAGGGGGGGTGGAATAACAAGGGGAAAAACTGGCGACTATAAACAAAACATAAAAGTTGTTTAATGGACGACATAATGAGGCCGCCAAGAAACAGCTTGGCATTGACTTTCCCTGACATTTCACCTATTAAATTATGTACGAGCTCAGATTTTTTTCTTCTTCTTCAGTCCAGTAAGATACTTTAATGAAGAAAAAAGCTGCTGTTGTCTGAGCTCCGCATGGGCCCAAGTTCCTTGACAGGCAAATGGCGGTGCTTGGAGGGTGAGGGGGCCTGGAGGTATAAGATGCCTCCTGATTTGGGGACCTGGGGGTGAAGCCCAAGCCAGGACCTAACCCTGTAAGCCTCTGATGGGCTGTGTGGTTCTGTTTCTGAAGTCAAGGTCAGGAGCCTGGTAATGAGGGGGGAATCCTTTGGGTGGGGTTGCCATGCGAACACAGAAAGATCTAGAGCCAGCCAACTGCTTTCAGGAAAATCTAGGTTGGTAAGTCAAAATACAGGGTCTTGAAGTATAATTCACAAATCCTGGTACTAACCCTGTCAGGGAGGCAGTAGGATCCCCATTTAACAGATGAGGAAACAGGCTCTGAGACGTTAAATGACTTGCGGAAGGTCAAACATTGTGTTTAATTGGCAAAGACAGAATTCTCTTCCCGTCTCAGATGCTTCCAAAGCCCACCTTCTTTTCATTACACGTGCTGCCACCATCTGCATGGCCCCAGGCACCAGGGAGCGGCAGGGCAGTGCGAGTAGCTGGCTCCACAGCGCGGGGCAGTGCCACGTGGAGGAGACGGCCACAGCCTCCCCGTCCTAAAAGTTCTCCCCATCCGTAGGGCCCAAACCCACTTCCCTTTATACCGAGTGCCCCCTTCTCTCCCTCTCTCATTTCCCTTATAAATCTTGTTTTCAGTGCCTTCATTTATAGAGAGGTGTCAACAGTTATTAACTGCTTAAAGTCAAACCTCTCCCAGGAGTATTTATATCTTGGAAAGGATGAAAGTCTAAAACTGAAGTCACAGAGCCGTGATAGGGCACTTCAAGCATGTGGCAGGCTTGGGAATAGACAACTTCAAGCCTTTTTGGCTGGTGAATAAAATACCATAGGTCTCTTGTGTAGGTCAGTCTGGGAGTGTGAGAGCCAAGGATGGTTACGGATCCCAGAAGGGGCAGCCTACGTTAGGTCTCCTGAGTCATTCTGCCCACATGCATGACTTTGACATGCGACTGACAGCGGGAGTAGGGGGAAGTGGGGGGGGGGGGCATGCCCAGGCTCACGGACTCCAAGGAATCTGCTTTCCCCACCCTGATATATAGCTCCAATGGTAGGTATAGCCAGTGGGCTAGGACCATTCAAACATTTTACCTACCCAAAGACGGAAAGATGGTCCTTCTGACAATCCAGGAATCAAAGCTTTGCCACTTCACCCTTGAAAGGACCTCACGTGGACCAATAACCACCAAAAACCTCCAGAAAGGTTAGAGCTGCCATGTGCCAGCCCCAGTGCCATGTGCTCTACTTGCTTGATAACACTGATAATGCTGGTGCCATTTATTCTTGACTTATAAATGGGGAAACTGAGCCACAGAGAGGTAAAAGAACTGGCCCAAGATCACACAGGCAGAGCTGGGACTTATTCTAGTTCTTCATGGTCTGTAACCCCAGACCTCTCCAGGAAGAGCAGGAATGCAGACTTGCCTTGCCCAGGAGGCCACACGGGCTTAGCTGAGTCTGCCCCTTGAGAGACGGCTTTAGTCAGGAGGAAGTGGATCCCCCTTAGTGGGCTCCTGCTGTTTCCAGCAGTCCAGTTCCACTTCCCACTGTGATAACAACACCACATTTTCCCCCTTTCACTCCACAGCCCCTAAGATGGGCACATGACCCAGGCCTGGCCAATCAGGTCACTTCATCTTCCCAGACCACAATGATTGGTTCAGGAAACCGCGTGTGATAATTCAGGCCAATGAGAGTCAGGCCTGAAACTTTTGCTGGGCCGGCTGGGAAGGAGGTGTGCTCTCTTCCTGGGTTCGCTAGGCTGCTCGGAAGGAGATCCTGGAGCTGCTCGTGACTACCTTCATACTGTTTGGGAATGAAGCAAAACAGAGGAAAGCAGAGCCAGGAGACAGAGAAAGACAAATTCCTGATGGCATAATTAGAGCTCTGGGTAGGCTGCCCACCACCCCCCCCAACCGGGATCAGGTTCATTAGCCTGAATCAATGGGATCCTCACACTTTCCCCTGACCTAAAATACAGGATAAGATACAGGAAATTTGAATTTCAGATAAACAACAAAAATAATTTTTTGTATATCCCAGATATTGTATGAGATACACCTATACTAAAAAAAAAAAAAAAATTGTTATCTGAAATTCTGGGTTAACTGGGTGTGCTGTATTTTTATTTGCTAAATCTTGCAAACCCTCCCTGACCCCACAGGTAATAGTGCACTATGGGAGGCCCCATGCAGGCCGTCTCCTACCAAGGCCACTCTAGGGGACAGGGTTCATCTGTGTCCTCTGTCCCTCCTCCCCTGTGCCAGTCTTCCTGAGCATAGCTCCTGGAACTGTTCTCCCTTCCCCCTTTCTCCCTCCACACAAGGATTATCAATAATTTGCTCAGTCCAGGGACATAGATATTTATTATCTTCCTTTTACAGATGAGAAAACTGAGGGTCAGAAAGGTTAACTAAGTTTAACAATTACAAGTAAATGGCAGAGTCCAAATACAGAATAAATGGCAGAATTCCATCACTGGCACTGAGATCTGCCCATTCCCTCATGGCTGCCTGAAAGCTTGGCCAAGACCTTGACACTTCCACCCTGTATACACTCTGTATATTGTCATCCACAGACACCGTAGCCCCAACAGGAGGCTCCCAGTGTCCTCTTCAGGCCAGTGACATGATTGGAAGAGCCCTGGACCATGGATAAGGACATTGGGCTGAATTAGACTTTGCTTTTCAGCCCTAGGGTGACACCAGGCCAATCGCTTCCAGGGGTGGGCAGCCCTGGTTCATCAGCAGGAACCCTCTGTCTATTAGGGCAACCTCACCACATTCCAAAGCACAGAGGGAAAAAAATCTCAGTGCCCTGCCTATCCCCAGATGACCGAGGTGGGAACAGGATCCACACCTACAAACCATGGAACCCCACCCTCCAGTCCACTGTGATTGGTCCAAGAATTGGGCTTCGCTATATGGATGCTGGCAGAGATCCATATGAGTGTCTCCTCCTCGGGATCCCAAGCTGTCAGCACCGTGCATGCCTCAGGCTTCCAGTGGGTATCTTTTCCACCACAGGGAGAAAGCTTACCTGAGAATGAAGCTACACAGAGAAAAGCAGAGTCAAGAGGTGGAAGAGACAAAGACATAGAGCTCCTGGATCCAGCCATGCCTGAAGACAGTGACCCCTGGAATTCCTGGTTACAGGGAAGCAGGGCAGTGTTTATATGGCCTCTGAAACCCAGACCTTAGGAAATCTAAGCCAGAAGCAAGGAATATCTGGACCTGACTGCTTTAGGGGGAATTTTAAAAAATAAAACTATAAAATCTTGATTTTCAAAATACCAATATATCACTTATTTTTTACTTCTCCAGCTGTGAATTTTGTCAAAAGCTGGGGTTTTGTGTATTTTTTAGTTTTGCTGCTTCTTTTCCTCAGTGTGGAGATATTTTGAAAGCCAATATTGAGGTAGATAAGAGTCCAGGGAAGGGAGATGAAGGAGAGAGCTACTCCAGGAAGAAAGGGGGTGCAATTCCCCAGACCTACCTGCCACAGGCTAGGGGAAGCAGAATGCAGGGAAGAGATCCATGGAGCAGGGGAGACCATGTCCTTTACTCACGGCTCCTGGGTACCCAATGCCAGCTTAAGCTCCCTGAAAAACCTTCTCTCAGGAAAGATTGGATCCCAGTTTTCAGCAATTTTGGATTAAATTTATTGCCATTAATATTAAAAATATTTTCACTAGTTTGGATTTAAGTGCAACAACCCAGCTCTCCTCTTCACTAGGTATTCAGTCTGATCTCCAGCTGTAATAAAAGTGTTAGCACCTGGAAAAACAATATCAAGCCTCAGATTTGGTTGTGGGATTGTTTCTTTAGGATGAAGAGAACTTTCCTCCAGAATCCTTTGGGCCACTGTTTCTCAGGGTGTAGCCTGTGGACAGCCTGCAGCACAGTTACCTAGAGAGGCCTTAATTTCTAGGCAGATTCCTGGGCCCTACCTCAAACCTACTGAGTCAGAATCTTCCAGGAGAGGGCCCAGGAGTCTGCAGCATAATCACTAGCCCCCCTTCACCCCCACCCCTAGATGACTCTTTTTTTTTTTTTTTTTTTTTTTGCGGTACGCGGGCCTCTCACTGTTGTGGCGTCTCCCGTTGCGGAGCACAGGCTCCGGACGCGCAGGCTCAGCGGCCATGGCTCACGGGCCCAGCCGCTCCGCGGCATGTGGGATCCTCCCGGACCGGGGCACGAACCCGCGTCCCCTGCATCGGCAGGCGGACTCTCAACCACTGCGCCACCAGGGAAGCCCCCTAGATGATTCTTAAGCAGAACAAAGTTTAAGACCTGCTAACAAAAGCCAAGAGGCAGCTGTCTCCCTGCCCAAGTCCACAGGACCCTGGCTGAGGTTAACATGAGGATGGAAGTAAAAGCTGGAGTAGCAGCCTGAGCATGTAATGCCTAGGAGCCATGAGGCTGTCTTCCATCAGGATTGGAATCAGCCACATTCTCTCCACAGCACAGTTTTGCTTTGTTTTCTGGTTTTGTGTGTGTGTGTGTGCATGTGTTGTTTTTGGATTTTTTTAATTTGTTTTGGGTTTCGGGGAGCTGCACCAAGTGGCTTGTGGGATCTTACTTCCCCGACCAGGGATCAAACCTGGGCCCTCAGCAGTGAAAGTGCAGAGTTCTAACCACTGGACCACAAGGGAATTCCCCATAGCACAGATTTAAGATCACAATAGAGAATGTGCCTGATGGGAGTAATCCAGGAATGCGGTACCAGTGCCTGCTGGGCAGAGTCTGAGTCTGGTCCTGGCTCTGATACCTGCTAACTGTGTGGTCCTGGGCAAGTCACTTCCCCTTGCTGGATCTCCCTTCCCAGTTTGTCAAATGAGGAGGCTGGACTACACTAGTCATTGTCAAAGGGTTTTTAAGCAGCAGAGCTTTTTCTCCAGTAAAGCCTGACATGGGCCCTGATAAGTAAAGAGGACCTACTCTGGTTGAGGCAAGCTGGGGAGCTGAATCAGTTAGAATGCAAATTCCCCTGATAGGAACCTATCTGTGTCTCTTTCTCTGTCTCTATCATCTCTAACTATGTCTCCCTGTCATCTAAACGTGAGCATTCCAGGGCTAACTTGATGATTCCCAGTCTCCTTCTGCCATGTTGCTCTGCCATCCCTAGGCAGCTGCCCTTGTCCTCATGGTCAAGACTGGATAACTAGCAGAAACTAACACACCATTGTAAAGCAATTGTACTCCAATAAAGATGTTAAAAAAAAAAAAAAAAAGACTGGATAACCACCAGCAAGTTCAGATTCCAGCCAGTGAAGGGAAGGACATGCCCCTTCCTTTTAAAATCATGACCCATAATTGTACACATCATTTCTACTTATATCCCCCTTCTTTCTTCCTGGCAGGGCCCCATTTTATCAGGGGGTTATCTATCCCCTACAACTCAAACAAACATGGCCCCATCTCCAGCTGCAAAGGTGTATCCCCACTGGTCTAAGCCAACCACTGTAGTCCATTTCCCTGCCTGGGATTGATTTAGACATGTGCCCGTGACCCAATTCTGGCCAGCAGGATTGAGGAGAAATATACTGGGGGTTTCTGGGAAGGATTTCTCCACTGATTTACGAAAGACACCCTCTTATTCATCAGCGAGTGTCTTGTCTGCCTAGGGTGCCTGGAATTGCTACAGCTACCTTGACCACCATGAGGGGAATTATCTGGAGGAGAAGCCAACCCTCTGAGGATGCACAGCAAAGAGGTCTCAATCACTCCACTCCAAGTACTACCCTACCCCAGGGACTTTGCACATGCAGTGCCCACTGCCAAGAACACTTTCCCCAGATCTCTTCGAGCTCATTCCTGTACTTCATTCAGGTCTCTGCTCAAATGTCAGCTCCTCAGAAGGCTTTCTCTGACTTCTTTCCCGTCCTTTACTCTCTTTTCCCGTGGCTTTTTTTTTTTGACATTATGTTATTTATATATATATTATATATATATATATATAAAAAATATATATACACAATGTGGGTATATTATATATATATATACACAATGTGGGTATATAATATATATACACACACTCTGTTCATGTATATATACACACAATATATGATATATATTTATATAAATATAATACATATATATACACATTATATATGCACACTATATATTATATATGCACATTAAATATACATATACATATGTATGTATTGTATATATATGTATAATGTACACACACTATATATTAAACACACACACACACACACACACACACACACTGTATGTTGATTATCAGTCCTTAACACAAGAATACAAGCTCCAAAAAGTCAAGGACCTTTTTTTTCAGCACTTTAACCCCAGGGTTTAGGAGAGCACCTGGCATCTAGAAGGTACCCAGTAATATCTGATGGATGGAAAGCAGGAAGGGAGGAAGGAGACCTGTATTCTTGGGGACACTGAGGAGCCTCTAAATTAACCAGCCCTCAGGAATCCTGGTTGCTTGTAATGATAAATAGCCCTTATTAAATAAGTTTAAGCTGGTTGATTTGGGGGTTTTGGTCACTGGCAGCTGAGAGCTCCCTATCACAGGCGTCTGTAGAGCTCCCTCTGTCTGGGATGCCCTTCCCTAATGAGCCTCCCTGGTGGCACCTCCCCTTCCAGGTTTGGCTACCATTCTGTGTGCTCTCCAGGGTGCTCCGGTAGAAGTTGTCGCACAGGGGCTTTGGAAGCAGCAACATCAGGGGCAAATTCCATTTCCGCCACTCACCAGCTGATGATCTCTGGCAACTTACTTAGTTCTCTGAGCTTCAGTCCCCTTCAACTGTAAGAGGAAATTCAGTGAGGTACTGAGAGGGCCTCAGAGTCCAGTGGATCTGGGTAGAAGACCCCAGTGACCACTTTCGGGCAGTGCAGCCTGGAGCAGAGACTTCTCTCCATGCCCGCTACTCCTCATCCATCAAATGGGGACAAAAACAGTGCTGACTTCAATGAATTAAATGAGGTGATGCGTAAGAACTGCTTATGGCACATAATAAGCACTAAGTAAAAGATGAGGGCTTCCCTGGTGGCGCAGTGGTTAAGAACCCGCCTGCCAACGCAGGGGACACGGGTTCACGCCCTGGTCCGGGAAGATCCCACATGCCGCAGAGCAACTAAGCCCGTGAACCACAACTAGCGAGCCCACATGCCACAACTACTGAAGCCGGTGCACCTAGAGCCTGTGCTCCGCAACAGGAGAAGCCACCGCAATGAGAAGCCTGCTCGCCTCAACTAGAGAAAGCCCACGCGCATCAACGAAGACCCAGCACAGCCAAAAATAAAAATAAATAAATAAAATAAATTAATTTTTTTTTTAAAAAAAGATGATTATTAGGTATCCATAGGCACATCTGTAATCATCCCCTTTCAGGGAAAGAGGGACCAGAAGACACAGCCCCTGCCTTCAAGAGGCCACAGAGGATGGAGCCGAAGAGGCAGGTAGGGCCAGCTCTTGTAGGATGTGCCCAGAATGGTCCCAGGAGACCTGGAGGGATTCATTTCTGACCCTCCCCAGGTGGGGTCAGCCTCCTCCCCGCCAAGGAGTCTGCACTAGGAGAGCACCTTACCCAGGTGGGCGGCCCAGGAGCCCCACTTGGCACTGACCTTGGGAAACTTCAGTCCCAGGTCAGCACCCTCCACCACCCACAGGAAGTAGCCAGGGCTACTTGCTCATCCCTCCTCCAGGCTGGGTTTCAACTGAAGGCATTAGGTTTGCTAATCGCCTGTAATCACCTTGTTTGAATTAGCATGGCAAGTGCTTCCGACTAAACGGGTCTGTTATTCCGAATAACCCTCGGTGGTTTTAATTACGTTCCCTGGAATGCGCGGCCTCCTGGCCCTCGGCTTTATTAGGGAAAGGTCCTGTAAACCGCAGGATGGGGCGTGATTCCTGACCTCGTCTCTGCAGACCCCGTAATAAAGAGAAGCAGGAGAAGGTATTTTACCCATCCAGACGTGGACTGCTCCCTCAGCTCTATTTTTAAACCCAACACAGGATGGAGGAGTTGACCCCACTGCCCATCCCCCAACCCACTCTTGGGTTCCATCTGCTTCCAGCAACCAACGGAGCTGTGGCCCACAGACCCGCAGAAAGCCCTCAGTCTGTTTCTGTTTGGCTTTGGAACAGGCCATCCCAATCCTCCCTCATTCCGTTTGGCTTATGCCAAGGCTGGAGAGCTCTTATTAACATCACCACGGCTTAGAGCTGCAGAGGAGAGGGCATGCAGTGGAACATGCACCTCAAATTTGGGTGGTACAGAAGCACCTGGAGATCTTGTTAAAATGCAGGTTTGGATGCAGTGGGTCTGGAATGACACCCAGGGATCCTGTTTCCAGCCAGCTCCCAGGTCTGAGGACCACGCTTAGAGGAGCAAGGTAGCTGTCATGCTGGATGAAGAAAAGGAAACTGACATGATGGAGTCCTCTCCCAGCCAGGCCCTGTGCCAGGCTCTTTACTGTGTTCACTCCCATTTCACGCCCTGGTCAACACCACTTGTCACCCTGGGACAGAGAAACGTTTTTCCCCATTCCCACTCCTGAGAAAGGTGAGGCTTCAGGAGCTGCGGGCGATTTTCCAGACTGGAGCCAGTAACAGGGGTAGGCTGGGGGCTCATGGCACACCCAGGCCCTGAGGTTGCTAGTGTGGGCATGGGGGAGGGGAGACATTGCCTAAGACAGGAGAGCTGCCGGGATGCAAAGCTCCAGCTCTTTCCCAGCCTTCTGACCCTGTGTCCCGTGCTCCATCCACAGTGTCTAACTAGCTTGCCAGAGATGCCCTTTGCCAGAGCTCAGCTCTGCAAAAGTGGGGAGAGGAAGAAGAAAACATTCATTCATTCACTGGCTGTTTCCTGGGCTCAGGGCCTGGCATAGAGGAGTGATTAAAGAAAGGAAGAAGAAAGCCCCTTCTGTGTCCAGGACCTCAGCAAGGTGCTGGACACACAGTGGTGAGCAGCGCAGACGCCGTGCCTGCCCCCACAGGGCTTACAGTCTGGGGAAAGTTGGGCGGAGTGCAAGGGCTAGAACTGAGGGCTTGCTACATCCGGGCCATGTGCCCCTTGCCTTGCAGACCTCATCACATCAAATCCTCACAAGCACCGAGTGAAGTGAGTGTCAGCGTCCTCAGAATTGAAGAAAATGAGGGTCAGAGAGGGTGAGTCACTTGCTCAGGATCATACAGCTGCTCGTCCAACAGCAGAGACAGAGTCTGAAGCTGGGTACACCCCACAGCCTCTCCTCTCAGTGCAGCCATCAGGATCAGGCTGAGGAGGGAAGGATTCCGAAGTCTTCAGGGTAGAGCTGACCACAAAGGGATGCTTTTGCTTAATGGCATGGGAGTGGGGGGACATTTTCCCTGTCCCCACCCTGGCATCACGGTGAACCTTGAACTGCTAAATTGAGTGAGATGGGGCAGGGCAAAAGGTGAAGGGAGCCTGCTCACAGCCCACGGGGCTGGGGAAATGAGCTAATTAGGACCTTTCAGCTGTGCTGGCCCACAGCTGGGCAGCCGCAGCTGGTTCTGGGTGGACGGAGCCCTCCCTGCCCTGAGTTCAGAGGGTCAGCCCTGTCTGTCTGCTCCCCTGGGCCCACAGGTGCTGCAGCCAAGGGAAGAAGCTGGACCCACGCACCTCTGTGGAGAGATGGCTCGTTTTCATCCTTTTTCTTTGGAGACGCATGGTCGTCGTGGGGATGGTGGGTTCCAGCAAGTGTCTGGTGGGGAGGCTTGTGCTCTCCTGCTCCCTGGTCTTGTTTTACCCTTGCCCATGAATCCACTGGCCCAGAGAGAGAGTTCCAGTGCTGCCAGGACATAAGGAAAGAGTCTGCCTGATTTACCACTGGCTCCCAGCACCCAACGTGGGGTCCAAATTGGGTGCTCAACAAATATGTTTTGAATGAATTAAGAAAGAAACTAGCTGTGTAAATCACAAGGGTGTATACTAGCTTTTTCTGGGCAGTGTGGAAGTGACTTGGGTTTGGTTTTGCTTTGACAGGATTCATTCGATTAGCACTTACTGGTAATTATCTCTGTACCAGGCACTTGGAAGCCAAAGCTTCAGCGAGCCCCAAGGGAGCCACGGTCCAGTGATCAAGACTGTGCCTGTGTTCATAAGTATTTTCAGATTTTTCAGTCTATTACAGAGAGTAAAGGAAGGCTTCTCAGAGGAGGTGGCATTGGAGCACATCCTAAAGGGGGACTAAGGTTGATGGGATGGGGACATGGGATGGCTGTCAACTGCCAAGGCCTCAGCAGGAGCAAGGACACAGGGATCTTGTAGGTTTCAATCAGGAGAGAACATCCCTGCATGGCTCAAACCTCCATAAAATGGACATGAAGTCTCCACTCTGTGGCCTCTGCTGCTATAGTCCCTGATACACGGCTCTCAGGAGAGCAAGGGAACTTTTGATTTAATTCCGAAAAGAGACCCAAGGGAGATGAGAATGAATGTTTATTAAGTACTCATCCAGGCCCTAGATCAATAGTGGGAGTGAAAACAGACAAGGCCTTGGCTTTCTGGGAGCTCTAGTGAGGAAGAATGATGTCAACCACTCACACAACACACAGTAGATACAAACTGGGTTGCTGTGAGGGGAAGACGCAGAGTGTATCACAGAGGGAGCTGACCCGGTGGGGGCAGGGACGTGGGAAGGACTTCTGGAAAAGCTGACGTTTGAGCTTCTCACGTTTACTTCTAAGCCTAGTAAAGCTCAACAAATGGGAGCAAATGCAATGTTCCTGAGAGCTCACTTCATCGAGACCACACCCAGGGAAGAATGGCATTATGGTGATGCCCATTTTACAGTGAGGATCAGAATGTCCCACAGACAGACGGAGCTGGGATTTAAACCAGGGCAGCTTCCAAAACACACTGCCTCCTGTTTCCCCAAACGTAATTTTGGGAAAACGGAATAGATATATCAATAGATCCATAAATTCTTTAAACAAGGCAATGCATGAGAAAGCTTCCAGCATAGGCCAAGCACATGGAGACTGCCCAACAAATTTGAGGATCACAATTCTTGGGACCAGAAGGGCCCTTCAAGAGAAAGTGACTCAATGATTATTCTGGTTGTCTCTTGGGAACACTTTCTATTTCTCTAAGGGACTCACCATTCAAGGGGACAGGTAAGAGCACAGGTTAGAGCCTTTAAATGTTGTGATAGTCTTTAAATCATTACCGCGACTCTTTGCAAACCCTTTGCTAAGTCTGGCTGAGAAGGAGCTGGGGATACAAGCATGGAAAAGGCTCAGCTCCTCGAGAAAATCATACCTCTAGCTAAGGAGACAAGACAGAAATGTCTGGATTCTGAAAAATTAAATAATGCAAGAGAGAAGGGATGGTTCAATTTTTTAAAAAAGACAACAACCCGTTCATTGTAAAGAGAATGGATCAGATTTAACCCTGGGGCTGGAGCCATCCCTGAGGGGTTGCGGGTGGAGAAAAGTTTCCCAAGGAAGGAAGGATGTTGCTAGGTCTTGAAGGATGGGGAAATCTGATTAGAGGGCTGGGTGGGGGGAGCCATCCTGTTCGTTTCTATCACCCTTGAAACAAATACCTTTGGCCTGCAGATCAAGCCACATCAGCTCTCCTTAAGAACAAGACGGTTTTTTATTAAGGAAAAAAAATCCAATTTGGGGTCATTGAGAAGAGAAGAGAAGGACAAGCAGAGAATGCCCTGTGCCTTCCTGGTCCATCCAGAAAATGACCCTTCCAGAGAAAGTGGTCCCCAACAGCAGGAAGGCTGAGCAGCCCCTTCGCTGACCAAGGAAAGATTTTCCCATTTTCCTAATGTTCTACAGGAAGCCTGGTCTCACAGAGAAGAAATGCCCAAAACTGGCCCAAAAAGTAAGAGTTTTCTGCTTAGAACAGCTCGAAAAACCTAGAACTTGGAGAGTAATGTGGCTCCCCTTGGGACTGGTTGATCTTGCCTTATCATCATGCCCATGATGGGTAAAAGTTACTTAGTTCACAGCTCTGATCAAGACTTGAGCCCTCTGCCCCCCATAGGCCCCCAGCACCCCGGCTGCTAGGCCAAGGAATCCTGCTTTCCCTCCTTCAAGGTCTTATCTCAAGCTCAAGTCTCAAGTCCCTTCATCAGGTGAGATGCATGCCAGGCTGAAAGCCCCCCTACCTACCCGGCTCCCCAGACACACCAACACCCACCACAGACATGGGATCATGGGTGGGGGAGAAGAGAGCTGGCGGCCTGCCCTGCCTATCCCATCTCTGCAGCAATCAGCCCCAACAAGGCAGCGAGCAGGGGGCACAGAGTGACACTGGAGTCAAACCCTCACATATCAGTTTTGATTTCAGCTGGAATTACCTCCCTCAGCTGGATTTCAAAAGACAGCGTTACTAATGAGAAACACACAAGTTCTTGAAATGAAGTTAACTTCTTAAAAAAAAAGGGGGGGGGCTTTTCTTTGGCTCTGTTGATATATATTAGAACCACATTGTCTAAGGGGGGAAAAAAAAGCCGTTCTGCTTCTGAACAGAAATTCGGGAGTCCTACACTTGGGAAGATGCGGGAGGCTGGTGTCCCGGCCCATCGTATCTCTCAGGACTTGGAGGGTCATTTTTGGTTTTGGTTTTGGTTTTTCAGGGCGCTAGAGATTTGCAAGTTCCATTTAAAGCAGGAAAATAAAAAAGAGGGAGGGTAGAGAGTGTCTGAAGTGGGCAAAAATGAATGCAAATGGAGTTAGGATTTTTAACGCACGAGTTTGATAACGGTTTTCGTGAGAAGCGGGCGGTGCAGAGTCAGGGGTGGATGGGTTTACAGCCTGCCCTGCCCGCTTCCGTTTGTGTACCGGGCAAGTCAGCGCACCCCGCGTAGTTCTGTCTCCATCTTTCCACAGGACCGTGATAATGCCTCCCTCACAGGGCCCCTCGGAGGACTTAAGGTGACCCTTGAGGAAGTGCCTGGTGTGTGTGTGACATTCCATCTGTGGCCAGGACATGGTACTTGGGTTGGGGATGTCACGGTCATGGGAGCTGTTGGACCCTGAGAGTGCTTTGGGGCTGTTTCCTTTGAGGACACCCTCATCTAGTTTTCTCTGGAACCCACTGGAGATGCGCGAAGCCCTTCAGCGGAGAAAGTTCTCCTGTTCAGAGCTGACAGAGCCCTTTCTCTTCCCAGAAGAGGAGGGGAGAAGGGCGTTACCCCCTCTTCTTGAGCACAGCCAAGCCGAACAAGACTTGAGGAAGACAGGGACATCCTGTGTCTTCAGAAGCCGCAGCAGAGAGGCCGTTTCTGAATGTTCCAGGGGCTGGTTCCTCCCAAAACCTCCGACCAGGCCCCTGACTATCCACTTCCTCCCTATCCACACCAGCTCGTCTCTGGAAAGGCAGTGTGGACTACTGGAAGGTTCTCCAGCCCGGGAGTCAGGAGCCCCACTCCAGCCCACACTCGGCAGTGCCTTCCCCTCTCTGGGCCTCAGTTTACCTGTCTGTGCTATAAGGGAGTTGGATGAGATGATGCCCAGGGTCTCTTCCAGAGCTGGTGGCTCACCAGTCTGTGAAGGGCTGAGATGCTGTCTGGCCTGCAAAGGCTTCCATATGCCCAACAGGGGGACTTACGGGGTCTGGGCATCCCATCTGAGTCAGCTCACAACCTTTAGCAGCTTCTGCAACTTCCTGATGCAGCTGGGCCCCTCGAGACACTGTTGTAGTCAGGAGAGGGGTGGCTTGGTCCCCATCCTGGGGTGGGGGGGGGGCTTCCAGGGGATGAAAGATGCATTTGTGTGCATAGCTAATCAGAGATTCAATCCCAAGGAAAACCAAGCTTCCCAAGGGAAGAAAGTGGACTCTGTGTGTGTCCTAAAACACACTGCAGGGGCCCGTTTCCCTCTGGAGGGATGAAGACCAGTCGTGATGAAATCGGGTTTGGAAGAGGGAATGGGGGTCCCAGCATGATCCAGGGCCTGTTCTTGGTTCCATGTGGCTTTGATCTATTCCTTTAGCTTCCCTGGGGCCATAGTTCTAAGAAACAGGACCCTTGTCTTTTGTCAAAGTGACCTGAGGACAAATCACAGGCACTCTTCAACCCTCCGCTCTGCCCCTCCCTGCTTCGCTCCAGGCTGGGGCTCTTTTCAAGGTCTCTGGGCCTTTAGAGGTTTTCCTGGCATCTAGAAGGAAGTGGGGAGAGGCGGTGTAAAGAGTTAGGGGTTTCTTCCCCTGGGATCAGAAATCTAGTCCAGCCCTGCTCCTTTCTCAGCCGAGTAGCGTAAGGTCTTAACCTTTCTGAACCTCAGTTTTCCCAGCTGTGAAATGAGAATGGCCACCTGTCAGGTCTATCCTGAGGACAAGTTCAGTGGCTGACTTTCTCTGATTGGGAGGGGCCCTTATTCGGATGCTTGTCAGATATTACACACTCTTTGCAAATCTGGAAATTGTCTAGTAGCAAAGTTAGGAGTCGAGTTAGGAGTTGCCCCAAGAAACCCATCTTAGCCTTCCCACCTTGGAAGGTTCTTCCATTTCTCAGGCTGGGCCCAGCATGTGTCATCTCTGGAGCAGGCTAGAATCCTTCAGCAGACCCCCCTTGTGCCCAAATGTAGTCTAGAGGCAGGCGGTGAGGAGGGGCTGGAATCTGCAAAGCGAGAGGAAGGCCACGGGAGCACAGCGCTGGCCCCAGGATCTCACAGCTGCCCCACCTCAGAGTCAGGGGTCTTTGGGAGTTGTCCGCCCCTGAGAGGGTCAGTCAGCTGGGCTGGCACCAGCCTGCTACCCAGCAGCTGTGCCACGCCTGGCGCCTCTGAATCTGGGGGACTTCTTTTCAGCCAAAGTCAGACCCTGACCCAACCAGCCCCAAACCCTCTCAGTCACCTTGAACGAGGAATGTTTTTTTCATTAACGTCTTCCTTCTCTGCTCCCCTCCCCAGCCCCCCAAAGAGGCCCCCAAGCTTGAGCTTCCTCTCCATGTCTCTGCAACTTCATAATATCCCCAGGCAGCTGGAAGGGAGAAGGCAGTGATCTCAGCTGACAGCCATGTATGTGCTGCAGCCCCTGCCGCCCACCCCGACCCCTCAGCTAAAAAGCTGTTTTTCTTCCCTTCGCCCACAATGGAGACAGCTCTGCGCCCAGAAGACTTCCCCCCGATAGGACTCCCAGAAGCTTCTACCCCAGAGATATGAGCTCTGAGGCAGGAAAGGCAGCCTCCGTCTTATCTGCCAGGCATGTTATCAGACACTGCCTTTTTTTAATGCTCCTGTTCCCATTTGACAGATGGGGAAACTGAGGTGTCTTGTTCTGACCTTCCTTCCGGAGTGTAGGCCTTTCTTGGTGAAGGTGGGGCTGGGCCTAGGCTCTCTGGGCACCGCCCTGGCTACTCCCAGGGGGCCCCAGCCTGTCCAGCTGCTCCGCATCTGTGCTGACCCAGCACTTCATCCGCCTCTGCTCACCACCCCGTCTTCCTCTCTCCTCCCTTCAAAAATGCTGACTTTAGTCGACAACATAACTTTACTTTGGAGGAAACTAACAGGCCTGTGGCCTAAGGAGTCAGAATGGAGCACATTTTACTTTAAAATTTAAAAAAAAATGGAGAAACATAATTTGGCTTTAGAGTCAAATAGCCTTTGGTTCAGATTCAGGCTCTAGCATTTAGTGGCTCTGTGACTCCCCACAAGACACTTACCTTCTTTCAGTGTTGGTTCTCTCTCCTGTTAAATGGGTTTATTAGAAAAAGCACCTACATCCAAGGATTTGGGGGAGAATTAAATGAGAATCTTAAGTGCTCAGAAAATGTTAGCTATGATGATGAAGGAAAAGAAAAAAGATGGAGAGGAGGAGGAAGAGGAATTTTTGAAGCCTCTGGATAATTATTGCAAATCGTAATCAACTACACTACGTTGCCCTGAACTGCCTTCCCACCAACATCAGGAATGTAAAGAGGCAGCAAAGCCTGGTGGTTTAGAGCTGCACTGACCAACACAGTGGCCACTGGCCAATTTAGCCACTAGCCACTAGCCAATTTAAATGGCTATTTAAATTAAAATTATGTTCAATCTAAAATCCAGTTCCTCAGTCACACTAGCTAGGTCTCAGGTGCTCAGAAGCCGCGTGTGGCTGGCGGATCCACGATTGGACAGCACAGAAAAGTCCTAAAGCACTGGTCTAAAACCTGGGCTCCGGAGCCAGGCTGCCCAGATTCAGATCTTGGCTTTGCCACTTAATAGCCATGTGACTCTGGGCAAGTTACTTCCTTTGCATCTACCTCAGTTTCTTCATCTGCAAAATGGGGATGATAATAGTCCGTACTGCCTAGAGTTGTTACGAAGATTAAATGAATTAATATTTGTAAAGCACTTCATCAGCACCTGGCACAAGATAAGGGCTAGTCAATGAAACTGGATTACAAATTATGGAAGTTGGCAATGTGTCCCTGTGTATAAATGTCAGAAGTATTGCTCCTCATACACACACACACACACACACACACACACACACACCTCAGCACCTATCAAATTCCATACCAAGTGAGTCATGCACATGTAATATTGCCTTTAATTTTAATGCTTGAACATAATTTAAGTGACAAATATTAAGGGAAAAGAAGAGGAAAATGTATCAGAAACCAGAGATCTGAAAGATACAGCAACTGAATGCTAGATCTTACCCAGAGCTTCCTGGTGGCCAAGGTGAAAAGGAAAACATGGCCCATGGTTTTGTTCTTATTGTCTGATGATCGAATGAGCTCATGTGCTTTCTCTTATATAAGATCTGATCAAAAAGGAAATCTTGATATGTATGTGCATCAATGTAGAATAAAAGTCTATGATTAGACCTCTCTTCTGGCAAATTCCAGGGTTTCTCAGCTCCTACACACAAATAAGAGATACAAATCCCACTAGTGTGTGGTTTTGTCTCCCCATAACCTCTGCCCCAAAGAGGCAGAGTTTTTTAATAATCCCTGAAGTGCTTCCACTGACCTTGATCCTACCCCCAAGCCCCTCTCTCATGAAATAAGCATAGCGTGTTTCAGCTGAATCAGAGCCTGGCACCATCTGTTCCAAGCACCATGGAGGAATCACCATAGCGCTTCTTTGTCACGCAATACAACAGGATCATCCATTTCACGACCAGAGGAAATGGATTCACAGAGACTCAAGTTTCTTGCCCTCAGCAGGGAGCAAATCAGTTTCTGGACCTGTCAGAAATGGCAAGGACGCCCATGGCAGCGTCTCTGAGGCCCAGAGATCTGTGCCAACCCTGGGCCTTGCTCATGTTTAGTCTGCCTTCTGCCTGGGAGTGGGCATCAAGCTCTGGGCAAGAGGGATGTAGAGGAGCCTCGGGAGATGCAGGATGTGGCTGCCAACAAGATGAGCCTCAAGCTCATGCCAACCTGCCCCACTCTGTGGGAGGTATGCCAGTATGCCTGTTTCACCAAAACAGTCTGCCCATCTTCTCCCCAATGCCCCACACACCCAGGCCTGGCAGCCTAGCGAGTGGGGAATGAGACTGACATTTACAGGCATCAAAGTCGGGTTTGAAAAGACCCTGCAGGAAAAGTCTGGGCCCAGGACCAGCCCAGGGGACACGTGTAGCACTCTGCCATAGCCGGACATCCTCCCTGGCCAGTGAGCATCCCTCCTGGGTCTCTGTCCTCCATGAAGCCCATCCCAGTGACTTCAGCTAATCTCTGCTTTTACTCATGAGCTAGCTGATAAGAGGACAGCTCCACCCTAGAGATAGACCCATTTGGAGAGGGAATTCTTAAAGCTCAAAATTCCTTCAAGGGCCAAAGCAAGGAAACTCTGCAGGTGAATGATGGGCAGGCAAGTTGCTTTGGTTCAAGACCCCTGTTATGGGCTGCATTGTGTCCCCACATGGTTCATATATTGAAGTTCTAACCCCCAGTACCTCAGAATGTGACCATATATATATGGAGGTCGGGCCTTTAAAGAGTTAATTAAGGTAAAATAAGGCTATATGGGGCTTCCCTGGTGGCGCAGTGGTTGAGAGTCCGCCTGCCAATGCAGGGGACACGGGTTCGTGCCCCGGTCCGGGAGGATCCCACATGCCGCGGAGCGGCTGGGCCCGTGAGCCATGGCCGCTGAGCCTGTACATCAGGAGCCTGTGCTCCGCAACGGGAGAGGCCGCAACAGTGAGAGGCCCACGTACCGCAAAAAAAAAAAAAAAAAAAATGCCATATGGGTGGGCCCTAATCCAATGACTGGTAACCTTATGAAAAGAGGCAATTAGGACACAGACATGCACAGAGGGGAGCCCACATGAAGACATGGAGAAGATGGTCATCTGCAAACTAAGGACAGAGGCCTCAGAAGAAACCAGCCCTCCTGACACCTTGATCTTGGACTTCCAGCCTCCAGAATTGTGAGAAAATAAATTTCTGCTGTTTACGTTGCCCAGTCTGTGGTACTTTGTTCTGGCAGCACAAACAAACGAACACAGCTCCAATTTAGTCTCCTGACCCTCTGCAGGCAGTGGTCATTCCAGGGGGACGGGTCCCCAGCACATTTCCAGGGCAGCCCTCCCTCCAAGGAGTGCTGAGGAGACAAGTTCACTTGCCTAATTGAAGCATATACTTCTGAAATTAAATTTATGGTATAAAGTTGTGGCTATCAGGGGAAAATGCCCAAGATTTATTAAGTGGAAAAAAATGTTACACAAGCGGGAGCACTGTCATGTCCACGCTATGTTAAAAGTCATCTTTGTATCATATGTATATACGTATATATTAATATATGAACATTCATTCACTTGGTGACCATATCTTGATTTTTCTCTGGGAACACTCTCTTCCCCACTCTCCAGCCAGGTACTTTTTAAATCTCAGTATAGCTTACATACAGTATGGTATAAATATGTTAAGGGTCAATTCAACGCATTTTTACATCTATCTATCTATATATAGATCTATCTATATCTATATATCTATATCTATATCTATCTATCTCTCTCTCTCTCTCTCTCTCTCTCTCTCTCTCTCTCTCTCTCTATATATATATATATATATATATATATATATATATATATATATATACACATCTGCGTAGCTACCCCCAGATCAAGATATAGAACATTTCCAGCCCTCCTGGAAGACATCTTAGTCAATCCCACCCCTGACCCCAGTTCCAGAGGTAACCAATTTTCTGACTTTCATCACAAAAATTTGCCTTTTACCAGGCCATATGCTCTGGGAAGAGTTGATTCCATGCCCCCTGTGGAGCATGTGACTCAGGCCTAGCCAATCAGTGCATCACATTCCTCTAACCACAACGTTTGGTTCAGGGGTTGGCAGAAGGTGAGCAGGGCTGAAACTGACATGCCAGCGGTGGCAGGTACTCTTTTTCACTGAGGTGCAGGTAGAAAGATAATGTATGGGCACCTGGTGCCACAGGAGGCCTCACATGGGGCCTCGAAAGAGTCAACAGAGCAGATGACAAGGCTGAGAAATGGAGAGAAACTGGGTACGTTGTTTGAGCCCCCAGATCAAGGTGCAGCCATATGAGCCAATATAACTATCTCTTTTGCTTAAGCCATCCCGCTACAACATTAGTTGATGCACGTATGCACCAAGAAAAATCAAAAAGAATATATAACAAAGGCAAATTTAATCATACCCATCCTTACCTAAAACAGTTTATGGCTTTCTTTGCTCTTAGGACAAAGACCCAAAATTCTTACCATGGTCTTCACAAAACCCCAAATGCTTCTGCTGCTTCACCATAAACCAGTCCCTCCGGCCACAGTGATCGTCTCACTCCTGCCACAGTGCCTTTGCATGGACGTTTTTTCTTCCTTGACCACTCTTTCTTTCCATCTTCACATACTTAACAGATCCCAATTCCATCTTGACTCCCTCAGCAAAGCTTTCCCAGACCTCCTCATGAAAGTCCCTTCCCCCAGTTTTATGCTTTCATATCTCTTCTTTTCGATGCAAAACACAGTTTAATTTTTACAATGGTGCAATGATTTCCCCTCTTCCTCATTCAACTGTGAGTCCCATCAGGGCACAAACGTCATCTGTGTTTGTTCACTGTTGCCCTCCCAGTGCCTAGAATAGAACCTGACACTTAGTAGGTTTGAAAACAAATTAGAATTAACTGTGGTTGGTGGGAGGGGGACAGGGGTAATATTGATATTCACTTTCTAAGTCATGTACATTCCTGTAAGTTCTACTTCTCCAGAAGTACCTATTACGTACTTTTGTAATCAGAGAACGAATTGAAGACATTTTTAAAGAGTGAAAACTAATGGTTCTTCTTCCGCCTATACATTGGCCAGATGTATTTGTTCCAGCATCAAAGCATATGAGAAATGGTCTTTTTAATTTTTTGTCATACTCACACACCTACACACACCCCATGAAACTAATGGACAGAATTATTTCCCTTTTCCATTTTGTTCCCACAGATTTTTCTAAATCTTCACTGCTTGCTGCTGTGTGTCTGCTAGGAGCACCTCCAGACAATAATATAAATGAAAAAGTAGCCAATGGATATCAACTGAAAGACTCAAAAGAAAGTCAGTTTTGTGTGTTGAGATATTCCCACCGAGTATGTGTACTCGACGTTGTGATTTTTACTGCATGCATCTAGGAAGTCATGTCTTTGGCAAGTAAAATGATTCCTGATTTACAGATGGGATTAAAGCTTAGTGATCCCTGGAGCTTTTCCATGAGCTCCAGGACATCCAGGTGTTCGGCCACCTGGTCACAGCTGAGATGACGTGATGCTCTACTAAAACCAGAAAGGGGGGCTGGGCATCAGGAAATAGGCCCTGGGTGGGGGGTTGGGTCCCAGTCCTGTTGCCCTTTCACTCTGTGATCTTGGACAGGTACCTCTATCTCTGGGTCTCAGTTTACTCATCCTTAAAATGGGAAGGAGGTGTTTGATCAGACCAGCAGTTTCCAAATTTGATTTTGGAAAGAAACCTTATTTCTTCTCAAACAAAATCAGGAGTAGTTCAATATCTAAACAGGTAAAAGCGGAACTGCTCTGCTTGAAGTGGGAGGGCGTCTGAGATCTGTCCATATGCCACTCCTTCCACCTCCCTGACGCCCAGACCCAACGCCTTGTGTGTGTGTACACACACTTGCACACATGTGCACATACACACAGGAGCACATGCTCACACATGTACACACACATTTGTACATTCGCAGCAGCGGCCTGTAGGACACCTCCACAGATTTCCCAGAATTCCCAGAGGCGCATTTCCAGGGCACCAGGGAGCACAGTCTGCAAGTTGTGGACTAGAGCATCTCTAAATGCCCTCCCAACTCTGACTTGCCATAGCATCTGTGATTTTGTTTATTTTCATATTAACTGTGCCTGGTTCCTCTCTTTCCCCAACTGTTTTTTGTTGTTGCTTTTTTTTGTTTTTGCTCATTTCCTCAGCAGCTATTTACTGAATCAGTGAAAAGGTGCATGTACCAGGCATTATGCTGGGGATACAGCAGCACCCAAGAGGAGGTCCTCCCTGATGGAGCTCACAGTCTTCGGGGGAAATAAGTACGAAACCAGCAATGGCACAGACGTCACATGACTGTGGTAGCAAGTGCTATCAAGAGAAACTCCAAGGTCCTATAAGAACACACAACGCCAGGGCCAGGCTGAGCACAGGCAGAGAAGCGGCATTAAAGTACAGTTGTGGACTTCCCTGGTGGTGCAGTGGTTAGGAATCCGCCTGCCAATGCAGGGGACACGGGTTCAATCCCTGGTCTGGGAAGACCCCACATGCCATGAAACAACTAAGCCCGTGCACCACAACTACTGAACCTGCGCTCTAGAGCCTGCGAGCCACAACTACTGAGCCTGTGTGCCACAACTACTGAAACTCACGCGCCTAGAGCCAGTGCTCTGCAACAAGAGAAACCACTGCTATGAGAAGCCTGCACACCACAATGAACACCCGATGCAGCCAAAAATTAATTAATTAATTATTTTAAAAAGAAAATAAAGTAGCGTAGTCCCTCAGTATCCACAGGGAATTGGTTCCGACCCCTGTGGATACCAAAATCCATGGATGCTCAAGCCCCTTACATAAAATGGTGTGGTAGAGTCAGCCGTCTATATCTGAGGGTGTGGAGCCCACAGATGCAGAGTGCCCACTGTAGAGACCTGTAGGATGAGGAGGCCAAGGGGGGAGACAGAACATCAGGGAGAGGAAGTAGCATGTGCAAAGGCCCTGAGTCTGAATCTTAGCACATGTGGGAGCAAACCGAAGGGCAGGGCCTTGAGGGTGTGTTAAAGAGGCTGGTCTCTATCCTAAGAGAAATGTGAAGCCTTGCAAGAAGTATGAACCTGGAGTTGACATACATACATACAGCAACATTTATTGAGCTCCTACTGTGTGCAGCCACTCTTCTGCATCCTGGAGATAAAACAGTTTTTTAAAAAAGACAAAAACCTCTGCCCTCATGGAGTTTACGTATTAATGGCAGAGGAAGAGACGTAATAAAATAAAAGCAGGTAAGTTGTCAGATGTAGGACCAGGCTGCTCCAAGCTTTTGTGGGACCTGCGGCTTATACAATTTTGGGTGGAGGGTGGACTCCTTATGGAAAAATAATGAAAAATTATAAATATCGATTTAGGTGTAGGGCCTTGGAACCTATTGATGAGGAGCCCGGAAGCTTAAGCGTCATTGGCTTCATGGAGAGTCCACCTCTCGTCAGACGATGACCGATATGATGAAGAAAACTCAAGCACGGCGGGGGGGGGGGGGGGGGCGGGGCAGGGGACTATCAGGGACGTCGGAGAAGGGGGCTGCCATTTGAAATGGGGTAGACAAACAAGGTCTGAGACGATGACCTTGGGAAAACCTAGAGGAGATAAGGGAGCCACATGGATATTTGGGGGGAGAGCATTCCAGGCAGAGGGAAGAGCATATGCAAAGGCTGCTGAGCCTGAAACCTGCCTGGAGGAGGCCAGAGCAGAAGCTCATGGGCAGGAGGAGAATAGTCAAGGCCCATGGAATCAGACGGGCACTTTTCAAGGTCATCCTGGTCACTGTGTGGATCCCAGGAGGGCAGGAGTGTAAGCCAGAGAGCAGGCACCAGGCTCATCTCAGGGGGAGATGCCGACCAAGAGCCTGAAACAGAAAGACACAGGCGCATTTCAAGAGGCAGTAGACTCCGTGGGACATCTCAGCACAACGAAGTGGGTGGCTGGGCATGAATAAGGGAAGGGAGAAGCAGGAGAAAAAAGCTAGGAGAGCATGGAGAAGGGGGACAGAAATCTTCCTGCATCATTTTACTCCCACCCCATAGGGTGAAGGGAAACAAAAATGTGTTTTGACAAGTTAAATTGTGTCCTTCTGTCTGCCAACATGATTCTCTCGTCAAAGGTTGTTTATCATCCGCCAAGGTGGCAGGACCACAAAAGGCCCTCCGTGCTCCTGCCCCAGCGAACCCCAAGGCCTGTAAAGCCCGCATGGAGGGTAGCAGCCGATCCTTTTTGAAGAGGGCAAAGTAATCCCGACGCGGGCGTCGCCGCCCAGAACCCTGGGGCAGTGACCGGGCGCCTGGGCTGCCCCCCTGCCAGGGAAGGAAGAGGAAGGCCAGGGTGATGGGACGGGGCATGGGGCTGCTGACCTGAGGCTCGTGGTTTGGTGGCAAAACAGCCCGGGGGACTGAGTGGGACCACGGAAGCTAATCAGTGCAGCCCGTGGGGAAGGCGGCCTCCGCCACTGCCCCGCGCGGTGATGCTCAGAGCGGGCCACCTTTCCCAAGCGTCACACCTTCCGAGCAGGCTGTGACGACCAGCCTGGCGAAGCAGCCAACCATTCATGTCTTCCAGGGCTGCGATTGTTCCTCCCCTTCCCTGTTCCAGATGGGGAAGGGATCCCGGGAGATTCGGGGTCACAGACCAAGTCAGAGGCAGAGGCGTCCTCGGGACACCAGCTTCCTCTCATTCCAACCTGTGCATTGTGTTTGGGGCAGGATAGATGGCTCACCACGGGGCCAGAGACCTGGCTTTGTGTCCCAGCTCTGCCACTACAAGCTGTGTGACCTTGGGCATATTACTGACCTCTCTGAGCCTCCATTTCCTCGTCTATAAAACAGCGATAGTGCTATAATGCCACGCCCCCAGAGCAGCAGTGAGGATTAACTAGGTGCCCAGACCACAAAGTTGAGTAAGTCAGTAAGTCGAGGCCAAAGTTATTATTTACAAACCAAAATTCAAGGCTGCTAGGCTGACACAGGGACAGTGAAGCCGAAGATTTTAAACCGTAGCTGGAAACCCAGAGCATTCAGGCACTCTACCCAAGCTCTAGCACGCTGTTCCAAAAACTGAAAACCCAAAGGCTGGGGGAACTCCTTGTGACCGCGGAGGGAAGTCAGCCTCCTCCAGCCCTGGGAAGATGGAAATGCATTGAGTCAGTTCAGAGGCAGGAGGTGACAGGCCTTGGCGGGCATGGGGAACACCCTTGGGGGATGACCAAAGGCTAGTGTCCATTGCAGGAAGATGGCTGTGCTCAGAGATCAGGGTTTCTTCCAGCGTAAGTCAGGGCAGTTCAGGACTCCAGCTCAGATCGCCAATCAGGGAAACAGACTTGCCGTTAAAACTGACAGCAGTGACCGCGAGGCCAGTCCCCATCTGGCTTCGAGAAGGACTCTAGTGAGCACAGGGCAAAGCATTGTGCTAACTTGGGGAGAACGTGATTAATGAGGCATAGCCCGTCTTTGCAGAGCTCACGAAAACTAACGTATTCTGACCTTCTCTGGGAGTTTCTACAAACATTATCCCCTTTTGCATCCTCAGAACCTCCTTAGGAAGAGGCATGAGGAAATGGGGGTTCAGAAAAGTTAGGAGGGGCCCCCAGTCACCCACAGGGGTCGGGCCGACAGCTCCCAGCCCTACCCTTTCTTCATGCTTTTCCCCCAAATCAACTCTCATGTGTCCGTGAAAAATCACGTCCAGGTGTGCTTGTGGTAAGTTTGAAGAGAGAACAGGACCAGCGCCATGCCCCTGCCTCGGGCCTCAGCTGCTCACCCTGTCGCTGGGCCCAGGACCAGTCCCACCCAGAGGGACACCCCCAAGTATCTCTCACTCAGACCCCACGGGGACCCTGTGGAAGCCTAGCTCAGAGCCCCCAGGCCACCGGCCATCAAGCAGGCAAGTCAAACCCAACCATGACCCAAAACCACAGTGATTTTCTGAACCTTGAAATGAACACAAACTTTCCCGATTTCTAGAACCTCAAACCCAGTCGGAGGTTCACACCTCCTGCAGGCAAAGCCAGCCAACAAACACAAAACATGCAGACGGATCCAAGCCCAAACATGTGCTCCCAGAAACGACGTCAGGCCAAACCCATTGCCCCCAAACTTCTGGTCATGGTTTCGAGCTTTTGAGTATGAGAAGGAGGATGCTGCGGAGTCAGACCAAACGGGGGCTGGGAGCAGAGCAGACAGGAGGAAGTAAAGATGAGGTGTGTTAGGGTGCAAAGACAAGGCCTCTCTCAGCCTCGGGGGTCTGTGGAAGAGATGAGGTGGGTCCTTCCGCTGGGAAGCCACCAGTCACGCCCCGGAGCCCCTGGGAAGGGAGCGAGGGAGCAGCGGAGGCAGTGAGGAGGGTCTGCGGCTGAGGGCATCTCTCCGGCCAGGCATGGGGGCACCTCACCACCAAGCCAGGGGCGTGGGGCTGGACCTGGGCCGCCATCTGGCAGCCCCTGGCTTCCTGTCCCTCCCAGGCAGCAAAGGGAGCGGAGGTAGAGGTGCAGGTGCAGAGAGCCTTCCCCCAGGTGTCATGGAGGTCCTGCCCTTGAGGACTGCTGCCACATCTGGTCTAACTTGGACACCAGGTGAAACAGCCATCTGGGAGATGGGAGAGGACGTGGACTCAGGCAAAGGGGGAACGTGGGCCCCTTGGAGGCTCCCGATGGTGAGGTGAAAGGGGGAGCAGGCAGCGTGGTGCTGTGTGTGTTTCCCGTTCACGTTCAGCTCTGCGGGGACAGGTGCAGAATAGTGGAAGGGAGACGGGAGCAGGTGATGATTGAAGACACCGAAGTGGGTCTTTGCATCTCTGGAGCTGGGAGGCTGGGAGGTGAGGCCTGGCACACACAGAAGTTGCCAGGTATGGAAATCACCAAGCCTTTCCCCAAAATGAGGTGCCTGCCCCTCCCGGCCGGCACCCTGAGTTTATGGTTGAAAGCTGTGTGCACCTCAACCCTGAGTAGGGGGCTTTCTCAAGCCTGCTCCCTCCCTTCCTTTCCTGCTGGAGCCGCGTGGGAGGGGCAGGAGCTGGGGGCTCAGAAGCCACTGAAGGATGAGCTCCAGAGCATGGAGGTGGGCAAGGAGGTAGAGGGACAAGATCCCCTACCATAGTAGCAGGAGGATAAGGGGGAGGGGCTTAAATCCTCAAGGGTTCCAGAAATGGGATGAGGCTGGTGGTCTCAACAACCGGACGCTGCCAACTTAGGCCGCCTCAGTCAAGACTCAGGCCTTTCTCTGGGACAATGAGCCACCCTCTTGGTGAGAGAACCTTCTGGAAAGTTCTGGCATAAAGTAGGTGGTGTAGAGCAGGCCACCAAGAGTCAGAGAGAGCTGTGTCCAAGTCCTCATTTTACTCCTGTGTGGTTTTGGCGAGTTACTTAACCTTTCATTTCCTCAACATCTCCATCTGTAAAATGGAGATAATGAGAGCATTGGTGTGGGGACTAAATGAGGTTGCACATATAAGGTGCCAGGTACATAGCAGGTGCTCTAAACGTTTTATTTATAGGTCACTCCTGTGGTGGTTGGTTGCCTCAGGTGCCCAGAGGGGCTTGGCATCCTGAAACGCTTAACCCTCCAAAAGATTGCGGGTTGCCTCCTCAGCACAGGCTCTGAGCCCTGACATCTCCAGCCTTGCCCAGCGCCCAAGGCCAGTTTAAAGAGGGCAGTCGCCCAGTCCCCAGTTTGCACGCGCTGAGCCCCTCCATGGAAAAACTTGGATGGGCTGGAAAATCCCCACTACAGTTACATTTTCAAACCTTCTCACAATCCAAATGTCAACACCAATCGAAACAATATGTTTATTTGCAGACCTCCTGCCAGACCGGATTAATTTCTACAGGCTCAAAGCCCATTTTGGAACTGTAATGTCTCAATTTTACAGATGAGAAGAGGGAGGGGGAAGAAAAGCCAAACTTTCTTTGCCTTCTTGATCTGGGAAGTGTTGGGGGCAGGAAAGCACTGGGGGCAGGTTTCACGGTTGGCCCTGTCACCCAGAAGGCCCCATCACTCAGAAATGGCATCTAGGGCCCCAATCAGCCGTGCGGCTCGCATCTGCAAACACATCTCTTCTCTTGGCTTCTACCTCACAGCTTCCTTCTCCCTCTGCTCTTATGGGTCACCAATTTCTCTGCCCGGTGTGGGTCTGGAGGCGTGGCCAGTGAGTGTGGGTATTCAGCCAGGGTGGGGAAGATGGAAGCCAAACGGAGGGATGAAATGTCTCTGGAACCCCGGGGTTCACATGGGCCTCAGATGAGCTTGGACCTGGTGTGTTGCTTTGTAATAAAGAGAAGGATGTCTTGAGTCCAGACACTGGGCCCTGCTGACAGAGGAGCCAGCCCTGCCTCAGACGTCCCGGCATAAGTGGCGTTAAGTGGGTGCCTTGCCCCATCTAGAGTCCTCAGAGCAGCTTGGCAAGATGGGCATTGCCATTATACCCATTTTGCTGATGAGGAAACTGAGGCTTGCACGAGAGCTCCAACATGCATGTGACATAGTCAGGGATGGAGGCTGGCCTGTCCAAAGATCTTGTTCTTTCCAGCCCTGAGAATAGCAGCAATAGAAAACTGGAAGAGAGGTCTCCTGGGGAAGGCTCTCTCTGGAGTGGCTTTAAGCTCTCCCTACTTCGCAGGTGAAGAGGCAACCAGTTCCCCCAGGATGAGAGCAGAGGAGGCAGGAGACTGGACGCTTCAATATTGTTTGGTTTTGTCCCTCACATTCGCCTCTGCTTACAACTCAACCTAGCTAAAAAATAAATTCAATCTAACCTTCCCTCAGCAAAAGTTGAATTCTAAGACTATTGTTAGAAATATGCAAAATCATACACATGGAAGGGCTGTGAAAACTCCTAATCTTCCTTCCCAGCTGCAAGCCTCACCATGTCAGAGCTCCTATCCATCCTCCAAGAAGCCTTTCCTGCTTTCCCATGCTTTTACCTCTGGAAAGCATTTCTTCTGTTCTACCTGGTGTCCTACGTAGAGGCTTATATGTCTGGAGCTCTTGTGAGGTCCAGTAAAGAGCTTGGCACATGAGGCCCTCAGAAAAATCTGTACTGAAGGAATGACTTAAGAATGAAGATATGTTAGCACCAGGAGGTAGGTACCCTTATTGCCCCCATTTCAGAGATAAAGAAACTGAGGCTCAGAAAGGTGAACTGACCTGCCCCAGGTTCCATAGCAACAGCGCCTGGTTCATGGCCCAGGTCTGTTTGATTCCTCCAGACTTGCATACAGAGTTCGGAGCAGTCGGCTGTGCCCACTCAGGACCCTCTCCCAGGACCCCTGCTCCACTGGTCACCACAGGGATCAGACTGGGCTTCCTGTAAGGCAGGAGGGAAAGCTGGAGAGCCGCTGGCCGGCCTGTTTACATCTCAAAGGCACACCCAGCGGAGGCTGCCGGCAGGTCCAAAGGACCAAAGCAAGCCATGGGACTCAGGGGCTCAGGATGGGCACGTAAGTAGATTCACTTCAAACGGGTCTCACCCTTGTTCCCTGATGGAGAGGTCAGGCCCAACCAGGCAGGCCCCCCCAGGCTCAGGCCGGCAGAGGGAAGAGGGTTTCTTCCCCTAGAGTGGTGGAGGCATATGGAAGCAGCAGAGCAAACAGTGAGAAGTGGGATGCATGTGTCGGACAGCCCCACAAACTTTATCCTGATTGGATCATCAGCCCAGGGGCCTGGGGGGAGTCCTGAAGCTACTGGGTGGAGCCAAATGCAGATCAGCGTTCAGTGTCAATAACAGAGTGGCAGGTCCCAGAGAGCAAAGGGGAGGTTGTCTGGGCAAACTCCATGATGGGGATCTTAGGGCCCCAGCAGGGATGTCAGCCGTCTTAGAACACATTTATATGAGAAGACCGGGGTCCATGTATTCATCCACTCATTTATTTCTTTATATGCACTCCTCTCTAACCAGTTTTTAGAATTATAGAAGGAGTGAACAGAAAGACAAAAAATTCCACGCATCCCCCCTTTTGGAGATAATCCCTGTTACCACTTTGATCTACCTGATTCCAGATGATTTTCTATGCATGTTTGCTTGTTTAAAAAATGGGATCATATTCTTCAAAGCTATTTTCTAACCTACTCTTTTCACTTTACGATGTAAAAATTATTGTGTGTACCCACACGCTTACATTAGCACACAAAATTTCTGGAAGAACATGCAAGGAAATATTAATCTGGTTGCTTTTGGAGAGGGAGACTGCAGATCTAGAGCAGGAGAACGAGTGACTTCTAATTCCAAATATGTTTATTTAATAAGCGCTTCTAGTGTTTATTATGTGCCAGGCACTTTTCTTCTAAGCACGGTACAAATATAAATGTGTTTCATTTGCTTTAAAAGTATTTCTGTAGAGTTTTTGTTTCTTACCAGATGAACGTGTTACTTTTGCAATTAAAAAATGAGTTTAGGCTTCCCTGGTGGCACAGTGGTTGAGGGTCTGCCTGCCGATGCAGGGGACATGGGTTCGTGCCCCGGTCCGGGAGGATCCCACATGCCGCGGAGCGGCTGGGCCCGTGAGCCATGGCCACTGAGCCTGCGCATCCGGAGCCTGTGCTCCGCAATGGTAGAGGCCACAACAGTGAGAGGCCCGCATACCGCAAAAAAAAAAAAAAAAAAAAAGAGTTTAAATTAGTGCATGTAGTGAACATCTCTCCACATCAAATAAAATCTATTTCTAGATCACATCTACCAGCCGGCTGCAGTTTTCCGTTGCCCAGCAGCCTGGGCCCAGCCTATGTAAATGGCCAGCCCAGGGTGGAGAAGATGAGACTTATCAACTCCCTTGAAAAGGAGCAGAAACCGAGAGAAATGACACCAGCATTGGGCAGCCGTGTCTGCACTTACTTTATAAACAGAAATTTTCTCTGTCCTTGAACCAGACTGGGTGGCAGATCAAAACCCAGACAAGCCACGCTGACTTGTTGAACCTCAAACCAAAATGACCCAGATCCTAATTTTTTTTTAAAACCAAAATGTCAGGGAATTCCCTGGCAGTCCAGTGGTTAGGACTCTGTGCTTTCACTGCTGAGGGCCTGGGTTTGATCCCTGGTCGGGGAACTAAGAGCCCACAAGCTGTGAAGCCAAAAAATAAAATAAAATAATATGTCCTTGGAACCAGAGCTACTTCCCTAAACCCCCAAGTGAGCCCACTCAGAGCGGCACCAGATATTTTTCACAAGCAGTTCAATTAGACCATTCCTCAAACCTTTTTCTGAGAAGTTCTGTTTCAGGATCTCAGGGCCCTGCATTTTTATCAGCGCAGTGATAGCGTGGGGCATCCTTCACAGAGCTTAGGTTCAAGGTTCAGAATCAGAAAGGCCTGGGATTGGGGTGACGTTGAATGGGTTATAAACAATTCTGGGCTCGAGTCCTACTTCCTGTGACTGTTGTAGGAACGAATAGTCCTAGGAAGAGGGTCCCCAAGATGCTGTGGCCTTGGAGTGGACTCCAGGCCCTTGGTGAAGCCCCAGGTCATTCTGAGACAAAGCCACAAACCTGGCTAGAGTAGCCAAAGGCCTCAAAAGACAGCACGCCCAAAGAGGTCCCACAGGCCTCTTCAAAGCCATTCAGAAGCCAGGGCTCAGAGCCTAGATGCTGCTGCCTGGTTCCAGGCCCTGAAGGTCATGGGGCAGGAGGGAAAGCAGTGCCGACCCCAGCTGTCCTTCTTCCTGAGGTCACACCTGCCGTCCTCAAGCTGCCCATTCAAGATTCCAGGCTGGGGCTAGCTGACGCAGCATCAGGGCCACTTCGCAACCGGGAAAGAGGGTCCAACATGACAAAAACAGAGCCTGGGGTTTGGCCTGGGGGTGGGGCTGCCCCCCCCCACTCCCCTTCACTCACACTCACACACTCCCCGGTCCCCAACCCTATGCAGAGGGACCGCCTCCCACCGCTGAGCCCTCCAGCTGTCACCCAGCCCAGCTCTGTTTGCACCCGTCTCTCCCCGCTGACCAGGAGAAGAAGGGAGAGGGGCTGGAAATCTGTGCTCTGCGGCCCTGAACTCCCCTACGGGGAAGTGGTCCAGACCTTCCAGACGGGAGCAGAGCCTTTGAGGGAGGAGAGTTCCCAAAGCATATGCCCAGGAGGACTCATGAGAGACCCCAGCCCCCCACCACCGGGCCCCCCTGAGATGCTGGCGGCCCTCTGCCTCTCCTGGAGCCTCCCCAACCACAGGCTAAGGCAGACCCTGGGAAGCATATTCTGAAAAGCTATTTATTTTTAACAGGCTTTACTAATATCATGAGCCCGAGTAGCCCAGGACAACCTCACAGTAGAGACCTCTTCATGGGGGCAAGAGTGCCCCCACTTCCCTGGGAGGGGCCACCAAACCAGAATCCAGGCCCAACTGTCTGCTTAGAGGGAAAAAAAGAAAACTGTGCCACAAAATAAGCACCTCAGCCCTCGCGCCCCACCTCCTGTCGCTGCTCACTTCTTTCCGTGCTCCTGATCTGTGCTGGGGATGCTGGCAACTAGACATCAGAATGGGAGCTGACCCTGAGTTAGACCTGTCTCCCCATCCTAGCTGGGAGAGAGGGGCAGGCTGGGGCCCTCCAGTCTCAGGCACCAGGCCCCACCTCCCAGAACTATTGTGACAGCTCAGGAAAGCGACTGAAACACAGTCCCCATCCTCAGGAAGGACTTTGATCACTGCAAACTCCCAATGAAAACCGTCTTTATGGGCCCAGGAGACACCAGGTTCCCCACCAACCGACAGGAGACAGGCCCTCCAAGGAAGGTTCCAGAATGCTCCCACAGAGCCCCAGCTGGCAAGTGAGTTCCGGAGAAGCAGAGTCCACAGGTCCCGAAGGCATCCAGTGGTAACACCATCCCAGGAACCCCCCCCCCCACACACACACACACCCCTCCGAGCTCGGCCTGCAAATACTTCACATTCTTCCAAATCAGAAGGGCCAGTCCCTATTTCGAGGAAAACGCAATTTAAGACTAAAATCGCCCCAGTCAAAAGGAGGCACTTAGGCCCCTTGGGAGCCGAGACTGTGCCTTGTCTGTCTTCCCTCTCCCCAGCTTCAGTCTGCTGGCCGTGACTGTGGCTGCCCATAAGTAATAATAGTAATCACCCGGAAAAGCTAATGCTACCTGGACATCGCTTACCAACCTGTAATTTAGGGTTGTTGATTTCTGGGCTAAGCAAACACAAAGAATGTCGCTTTGGCCTTGCCATTCATCTCCACAGCAGATGTGACTTTCGTTTCCGAACGTAAGTGAAAAAAAAAAAAACCACTTCCATATCAAGCCAGGGATTGGGTCTGCTCTAAAATGCATGCACAATTCATAATGATGCATTTGATTAACGGTAAATGAGCATGGGATACTGACGGCCAACCCATGTGACGGCCACATTAGCACCAGATGAAGCTGTCATGTGGGTGATGTGACAAAAAACCGAGAGCAAGGGACTGAGATCGGGGGACCAGGGCTGTGGGGCAGACGGAGGCCCAGTTTTCTGCAATTTCTTTTCTTTTTCTTTGTAAGGGGGAAAAGTCGAAGAATCCTCGCAAACGAACGTCAAGGAAAATGAATCCAGTTCACATTCAGAAGTTGCCATTGCAAATGAAAATGTGAGTGAGATTCAAACGTAAAAGGGTGAATTTCTTTTTTCTCGCCTATCAACACAGGTGAGCTGATAAATCCCCAAAGAGATCAAACTGGGAAAGCGGTCTCTTGTGATTCTCTGATAAGCTCAGATATTCCTGGTGGTCAGGAAAGCCATTTAAAAAAGACAGAACTGTTAAAACCAGTTGGGCGTTTAAAACTGTGCTGAAAAACAAGAGAGACGGGGACCGCGGAGAGCCAAGCAGCCGGCTGGCCTATGGCCGGCAGGCCAGCCCGGCACCCGCGGCCAGCGGGTCGGCGTTTCAAATGCCTGTGCTTGGTTGGGTGTGGAATGTTTCAAACTTCAGCCCTGACCAGTCTTATTGAAAACATTATCTTTTCCATCAATAATGCCTCTAGGTTCTTTATTAGCAAACTCCCTGGCAAAAGCTGACATATTTACAGCACGCAGTAAACTTTACGTATCTGCAACAATATTAGAGGAGAGAGGGAGAGAGCCCCACTCAGTGACCACGACAAATCATTCCGTCTTCAGATGATCAAGTGAGAGGCTAATTGTCCCGAAGAGAAGAACTCCTACGACTCCCATCCCATCCAGCGGCCAGAAGGAGCGTTAACAAAGATGAAAAAAGTATGTTTGAGGATTGGAAACATAAGAATACATATTTTTAAAAATAAGAAAGAAAAAAAGGAAAGAAAAGAAAAGAAAACCCAACTGATACCACCATCTAGGCTGAAGGAGAAACCCGATCTTGAGATGGAATGGTTAACATTTGGGGTTGTTTGGAGAGAATTGCTCCAAGCTGTTTTTGTTCAAAATGTATAGATTTAAGGTAAGAAGCTCTGTGTAGGTCATAACCACTCTGGAAACAAGTCCCTCATTACTTTGCATCTGACAAAGGTAGGGACGAATTTTGCTTTTGCCTTTCTTTAACCGGGTAGCTTGGTCGGTTTTAACTTGGAAATGCGCTAGGAAAATATTTACTAGTCTTGTTATTTTTATCTGCCAGTGTTTTCTCTTTTGGGATCGTGGCTTTCTCTCAGCTCTGTCACCCCTTCCCCTCTTGCATTCGGGCCAATGAAGTGTCCACCCAGGGTCCTGACTCTACCCCAGCCCCCTAGAGAAAGAATGCCAACCTTCTAGAAATGCATGGAAAGGAAAATTATATATATATATATATGTCTAGTCAAATCTCAAGGTTCCCAATGAAGGGTACTGGAGAAGCAAGGGGCCCCAGTCTGCAGAGAAAATTATTTGTTTTGATGAAAATAGGAATAGATGCATATTTACTGGGGAGGAATCCCATCAATGGTCTTATGGGAAGTATTTGATTTTTGAGTTGTTATTTGGCAGATCCAAAGAGGGAATTGCGTAGCCATTTGAGGCTTCTGTTCACCATCCATTTTGTTAAATGAGTCTCTCTCCCCCCTTGAACTTTACATTAAACCGTTTTCCTCCAGGAAAAAAGAAAACGAAAAAAGAAGAGAATGTATTTCCGACTCTATAAAAAGCATAAGTACTTCTTTAGAAGAAAATATCAAAGGTGTCTTAGGAAGGAAATGAAAATAATTATGTTATAGAAGGGCAATTTTTTTAAAGGTTTTTGGACTCTGCATTTGAACAGAAAGATTTTGGAAACTTGCCTGAAGAACCGGCTTCCCCGGGGCTGTCCGTTTGTAAGAATCTGCTCCTACAGCCAGCATTTTTAAACCCCGCTTCGAAATATATGCATTCTTCCCTAACTTCACAAATGAACTGTCACACACCTTCACCATTTACCAAAAAAAAAAAAAAAAAAGAAAAAAAAAAAAAAATAGGAGAGTGGGATAAATTTAAATCAGAAAATGTATCTCCAGGTGTAAACTTTTGATAAAGAAATCTATATTAAGAGTTCTGTTTTTAAAGGCAGTGGTTGGGGCAGATTCAAACTCAAGTTGGTGACAATAAAATGTCATCAGATTCTTATACTTTTGCTGTACAGAATATCATCAAAGTCGCCCCATATGTTAACATGGTTTTTATATATCTTTTGTATGCGGAATCAATTTAATTTTTATCAACAATGACAGTCCCAATCTCCAAATATTTGTGTCAGGGGCAGGAAAGGGATACACACCCAAAACTACCCTCAAAATTATATACTGATGTCAACACCACTCTTTAGAGCTGTTTTGCTTTTGTGGTTTTGCTTTTGTAAAAACATCTCTTCCACGGGCTTTTTGTCCATACCATATCTATAGAAGATTTTTTTTCTTGCAGTAATGGGGACCACAGCTTTAGGCAATATCTTTTAATTTGTTCTTTCAACCTCAGGGAAGCCATACTATTTCTTTCTTCGGTTGGTCTGGGCTGGAAATGAGTTCCACAATTTGCAGGGTCCCCGGCATCCCTTATCCCATAACAATACAAGATGTGCAAAATGTGCTTAAGATTGAAAATCGCATTTCAAAAATCCAACCGTTTCTCTTTCTAGACTTCTCCTAAGCAGATTTTTGTACAAGTCCAGGTATTGCTTAAATATCTCTAGGGGTTAAAAAAAGAGCATGATGTACTATTTATTATATTTCATTAGCTAAACCTCAAAAAAGTAAACATTTTCTCCCCTCGACTCACCCACTGCCTGTTTCAGATTTTAATGCAATGATATGTTTTTTCAGGATCTCGAATATTTATATTTCAGAACTTAAATATCTTTATTTAAACCATACAGTCTCAATCTCCCAAACCCTGGATTTTTAGCATTTTGGCGACTGAAATCTGGCACGTTTGAAGGTTTGCTTCTCCGCAGAAGTCTCTTGTTATCCAAAGTAGAAAAACAAACGAGGGACAGATTCTAAACTGCCCAACGCTGGCTGCTAGCACAGCAAAAACACTTCAGCCGACCCCCTTCACGCTCTGCCCCAGGGACGACTACTTTCTTAATAATAAATGAGGAAAATGTAAAATGTTTTCTTTAAATTAAAAATCGAAACGAATTGTTTTAATGAATATCTCTGGTTATGAGGGTAAAGCATGCCTTCGTGTGTACACTTTCTGAAGAAAAATTTCCTGTGTGGTTTTCCCTGTGAGATCAAAAGGAACTAATTAACTTTTCTATAAGGTAAACAAAACTTTAACTTGAAATATCCCCATGAAGTATGTGGGAAGTGAGCTTTTGTGTGAGTGAAAGCATGAGGTGGGGGGGGCGCGGCGGAGGCAGGAGGGAGTTGGATTTAATTTTATATTTGAAATCGTCTCATGCTCGGAAGGTATTGGAAACTCAGTGCTGTCCAAGAGTCAGCCTTCTTTTTTTCTCCTCATTACCAAAATGATATTTAAATCAAAGGCTGAAATGTTGCCAAGTTCAAATCCCTCGTAAGATTAATAGGGCATTGTTCTGTTCATAGGAAATTCGTTCTTCTTAGAGCCCCCTTTAAGAAGAACTGGGTGTGTGAAGGAGGCTGCAGGAATGAGTGTGGGAAAGGGAGAAATCTGGAAAACCGGCCCGTGGCCTGAGTGGGAGGGTGGGACAGGGGGAGAATCTTCAAGAGGACGACAACCTCTCACCCCACCCCCAACTAGCAGTAATTGGGGTCAAGGGGACTGGGCCCCCAGCTGGAGCCCCATTTCCCCAGAACTTAGCTCATTTTCTCAGGTTTCTGGGACAAACGAACAGGAGGAGGAATCAGCTCTGAGGGGACCGAGAGGGTCTTTGGGGTTGTGCTCCTTCTGGGGTGCTGACCCCTGGGCGGAGAGGGCTGTGCTGAGAGATGAGAGCCGTCCCCCGCTGCCCCTCCCAGGAGGAGCAGCTGCAGCCCAGGGCCGGTCCCCTCCAGGGACAGAGAGTCCTTGGCCTGCTGTGGGCGAGCTGCCCGGGGCCAGGGCCCCCTGGCTGGGCCTCCTCTCTGCCCTTGCCGGGGAAGGGACAGGCGGCCAGCCCAGAGGACAGAGCTTGCCGGAGGCAGCCTGTGCGGGAGGAACAGGCTCCTTGCTGGAGGGCTCAGCAAGGCAGGAGACCGTGTCTGTACCTCCAGAGTCTGCCCCAGGGCCTCAGCGTCCCCAAAGCGGAGGCGTAGGTCACACACACCCTCCCCCACTCACACAGGGACACACACCCCTGCTCACCAGCACCTCCATCGCCGTCTCCAGCTGCTCTGTGGATGCTGACTGTACTCATCGTAGCTAACGTGTATTCAGAGCTTTACCGCACGCCTGGCTCTGCGCTAAATGCTTGATCTAAAGCTCCACAGCAAGGCAGAGGCAGAGATATTGTCCCCACTTAACAGGTGAGCAAACTGAGGAAGAGAGAGCTGGAGTAACTTGCTCCGGGGCACCAGCAACTTACACGGGGCATCACTAAGCTACAAAGTGTAGTGGGATTTAATGACAAAGGGCCCTGCTCCACCACAGTGCCAGTTTATAGCCAAGGATCTAGGCAAACAGCCTGGTTTAGTTATTAGAGGAAGCGTCTTTGACCATGTTTGTCTGCCTAGACTCTCTGCCACTTAGCTGGGATTTGGGCAGGGATGGGTCACACCAGTGTGACCTGCAGGGACCTTCTGCTGGGGACATTCGCACGCCACCCCACTAGCACAGGCTCAGTCCACCTATGCAGGCCCGTCTGGATCAGTCCCCAGGTGTGTACTGATTATGTTGTTAGTGATGAGGGACCTACTTTAAGTTCTTTTATTCATTTATCCAGCACCTAAGTTTGCAAACGATTTGCTTCTGTGCCAGCTAATAGGGACTAGAGGCCACCTCTACAAAACATCCCTCTGACGTACAACAGCATCCAGGGAGCTCTCTTGAAGGACCAGGAAGGGTACGCTTATGGGAGAAGAGGGGCATTGCAGGAAGCCCATGTTGCCTTTTTTAATTTTTTTTTTTTTTTTTTTTGGCTGCACTGGGTCTTCGTTGCTGCATGCAGCCTTTCTCTAGTTGTGGCGAGCGGGGGCTACTCTTCGTCGCGGTGCGCAGGCTTCTCATTGAAGTGGCTTCTCTTGTTGCAGAGCACGGGCTCTAGGCACGAGGGCTTCAGTAGTTGCGGCTCGCGGGCTCTAGAGCATAGGCTCAGTAGTTGTGACGCGTGGGCTTAGTGTCCCGTGGCATGTGTGATCTTCCCGGACCAGAGATCGAACCCGTGTCCCCTGCGTTGGCAGGCGGATTCTTAACCACTGGACCACCGGGGAAGTCCTCATGTTGTCTTTGATGGAGCCCTTGGAAGAAGCCTTCCTAATGGTATACGAGAGGGGAAAAAAAAAAAAAAAAAATTCCCAAAGTTTGAATACCCCAAATGTATTCTTTTTTGCTCCGGAGAATAACTAAATCCTCACAGAAAAAGACAAAAAGGCGAGGTCAAGCAGGCAATACGTAGCTATTACCTAGATTCAGTAGCAAGACCAGTATGGGAGTTGAGTCCAACCAATGTTGCCTCATCCTGGCTGTGTGACCTTGAGCCAGTTTCTTTACCTCTCTGAACCTCAGTTTCCTCATCTGTTAAACAGAGATCGTTCCAGCTACCTACTTATAAAGGAATAAGGTGTGTTCAGTCCCTAGTATCAATATTCACAGGAGCTTAAAGAAAGATTGTTCCCTTCCCTCCCCTTCCCAGCCTCACCTGGAAATAATCTTCACCCCGAACTGCCCTCTTGTATCTAAAATCACTTACTGTGGTTAAGCTCTAGTCCTTTCAGAAATGTTTAGTTATTATAGGAAGTGTCCTTGACTGAAACCCCTTTGTCACAGGCAAATCTCGCTCATTTTCAGTTAACCTGGCGGCTGATTTCTGCCCCTTGCTGATTGCCCACCCTCCCTCTCCCTCAAGACGCTGCATTGGCTTTAAGGTCGTAGCAGGAGAATTCCCTGTCCAGGAGCACAAAAACACTGTTCCTCTGTGCCTTCACAGTCCCTAAGCTCCAGGGCTCTGTACCCAGGCCCCTTTTTAAAAGGGGTTAAGTCATTCATTCTTTCACGAAACATCTGCGGAGTGCCTACTGTGTGCATTTGGTGTGCTGGTTGCTGGGAATTCAGGTGTGAACGAGCCAGACAAGGGCCGCCCCCCTGGATCTCCTGTTCCGGTGGGTGGGGTCACACAAGGCCTGTAGCACATGGGGTCCTGGTCCAAGGCTGGTGGCAAGCTGCAGCATTTCTAAAGCAGGGAGTCTGCTGAGTTGGGGCGTGTGTGCAAAAACCCCACCCCGCTGCCTGGCTGCCTTGGACACACCCCTTCACCCTTCTAAACCCCTGAGTTCCCAGCATTTTCTTAAGGGCCTCCTAGGAGGCAGGCTCTGTGCTGTGCTCTGATGGCAGAGCAGACAAAACCCAACAGCACCTTTGGAGTCTAGTGAAGGCAAGGGATGAATGAACCACTTCGGTTATGAGCGGAAGGATGACAGCACAGGGGCCCCCTCACCTAGCCCGGCACCATCGTGGAGAGACGTGCCATCAAGGAGGAGGTGGGGCTGGTGGGGCGCACAGGAGGCCTCCAAAGTGGTGGCCGGTGCCAGGGAAGCATTCCATGCGCCTGTATCCAGGAGGACGTGCTCAGAGTGGGAGGGGGCAGGAACAGGTGGCCGTGCACCGCAGATGCTACTCTTCTCCAAAGGTGCTTCATTCCCTGTCCCCACCAAGACGGACACAGTGACAGCTTGGGGGACACTGACCAGAGGGGCTGGCAGCCCCAAGCTTCACTCCACTTACGTTAACGGGGACCCAAGGCCTTCCTCCCACACCTGCTGTCTGCCCAGCGCTGCCTTCTCCCTCGTTTGGGTGCTGGTGTCTACCTCCCGGCTTTGGTCTGTTCCCAGCCAGGGAATCTGGGGTACACTGTTTTCCAACAGCAATGCTCCCACACTGGCATCTAGATATCTGGCTGGCTTCTGGTATAATCAGCTACATGTATCTATTATTTAGGTACAAACACATATTCCTCTATATCTGCACACACACATACACACACACACACCCTGCATAGGGTGAACACTGAATAAATATTTGCTGCGTGGAACTGTTGAGGAGATATATATATGCATCTGTTATGAATATATAAGCATCCGACATGCATAAAGAGATAGACACATATGGTTTTGTATACAAGGTTAGAGATAAGTTTATATGAGTGTGTATACAAACATAACTTTATTTCCAGTTGGCATCAGGCAGTCAGCTGGCATCTGGTACAAACTAACTGTTCATGCAGTTGGTCCAAACATGTAATCTGTGTGTGCCGAGCGAAAAATAGAGCTGGTTTTTTTTTTTCCTTTTTCTTCAAAATGTTGAATATACAACTTGTGAGACTTCTGATAAAGATTACATAAATGTGATCAACTTTTAACCTAATTGTTAACTTGGAATTTCCAAAATTAACCATAAAGGATAACATGCGGCTGTTGGGCCTTCCAAAAGGAACTATGGAGCCCAGCTCTGAAGAATCGCTGTACTTAAACATACCAGAGTCAAATTCCACTGCCATTTACTGAACCGCTTCGGCCTCGTAGACATTTCTTCTAATCCTCGTGACACCCTCTGAACTAGGCTTTATCACACTCGCTATAAGGATGCTCAGCAAGGCTTGGAGAGGCTAGAGACCTACACAAGTCAATCCAGCTCATAAGTGATGGAGCCTGTTTATTAGCTTCCTAGGGCTGCCGTAACAAAGTACCACAAACTGGGTGGCTTGCAACAATAAAAACTTACTCTCTTCCAGTTCTGGAAGCCCGGAGTCCAAACTCAAGGTGTCAGCAGGGCCATACTCTCTTCAACGACTCTGAGGAAACGATCTTTTTTTGCCTCTTCTAGGTCCTGGTGTTCGCCAGCAGTCCCTGTGATTCTTTGGCTTATAGACCCATCACTTCCATCCTTGCCTCCATCTCCCAGGGCCTTCTCCCCTGTGTCTGTGCTCAGATTTCCCTCTTCTCATAAGGATGCCAGGCATGGAATTAGAGCCCACCCTAATCCAGGCTGACCTCATCTTAACTAATTACACCTGCAAAGTTACACCTCTGTCCGAATAAGGTCACATTCATGAGTTCCGGGTGGAGGTGAATTTGGAGGGGACACTATTCAACCCAGTTCAGCTGGGATTTGAACCAGGTCTTATGACTCTGGCATTCCTGCCCTTCCCAGTATAATGGGGCCCAGGTCCTCCATTTGCTGCAGTGCCGCCTGGCTGACCCTTCCTTTTCCCTGTAAGTCAGGGTTACACACAACCAGGAGGAACACAGGCAGCTGTCTGCCCTTCCATGGAGTTGTGGCCAAACTGCACGGGGGGCATTTGCATGTGCCAAAGCTTGGGAGGTGAGGGGACAGGGAGGGAAGGGCTCCTGGTGGCAGTTGGTCTGGAGGCATCCTCCCAGAATTCTCCCATCATGTTCAGCCTCGGTCCGCTGTCCCTGCAGGTCCCACGAAAACAGCTTCCTCTCCACACATCCTTCCTCATCCCCCTCCAGCTGCTCCCCTCTCCCCAGGACCACAGTCAGGAAGCTGCGGTAGAGGCCCCATAGCTTCGGGAATCAGGGGATCAGAGCTGGAGCAACAGTCAGGGACAGACACCCCAAGTGGTCCTGGGTTCCTCTGGGGCTCCAGCCCCCGCTGCCACCTATGTAAAGCAGAAGAATGAAAGCCAGCAGGACTCATGCCCTGGGTAACACACAGGACTATCCTGGAGCTCCCTGCAGTTGCCAGTAGACCGACAGCCATTGGTCGCTGGGGGTGCCTATTCAACAGTTGCTCTAATATTTGTGGCGTCATCACATTTGTCATTAGTATCACCATTAGCCATGAAGAGCTGGGTGTTCTGGAGGCTGACTGTTGGGGTCTGACAGCCGGACCTGGCACTTACTAGCTGGGTGACTGTCAACAAGTTAGTTGACCTCTCTTTGCCTATGTCCTCCCCTATAAAGTGGGTATAACAATGGTATCAACCTTATACAGTGATGAAAATTAAGCAAGTTTCCGCATGTAAAACACTTAGCATAACATCAGGTACTTGGTAACATCCGTTAGCTGTCAGCAATTCTCACCATCAGTGTCGTCGTTACTATCATATAACAGTCCTTGTTACTGTAAATGAATTGCAGCAGGTTGGGGGAACGAGGCAGAGAGATTCTGGGTCACGGGCTTATCGTGGTTTCCATACATGGAATTGTTTTGCAGAATCAGATTTTTATAGAGTAGGAGACAATGTAATCCACTAACTCTCAACACCAGTGGTTCCAGGTCCTGCCCACGCCAGGTCTCTTGCCTGAGCCTCTGTTTCCTCATCTGCAAAATGGGATAACAATTCACACACACACACACACACACACACACACACACCCATAGGGTTGTTAGAAGAGTTAAAAACAGTGAACATGAGTGTCTGGCAAATGGCAGAAACACAATGTGTGGTGGTGAATGTTATTATTCAGGGTCTGCTCACCTTCCAAAGTAAAGCTGTGGAAGCTCCAGGTGATGGCCTCTGGGGAGGGGGATTCTGAGTAGCAGAGTTAAGGGGTGACTGCCACACACATCCGCCCCTCCCCTCCGCCCCGTCTGCCTTCTAGTGTGTGTGTAATGGGGGGATCAGGTGCAAAGCATCAAACTGGGAGTCACGGGCCAGGACCAGGCACTGACTGCAAGCCTGGGGCTTGATCTCTGGAAACCCTGAGGGCAAGTGAGGGGAGGATGGGGAAGCAGCCCTCTAGAGGGGGGAGCGCTCATAAATTCACTGGCGAGTAATTTATGGCAGCCAAGGGTAACACCTAATGCCTGCCAGTGTGAGAGGTTAATGGGGAAGGTTAAGGGGCACAGGCCGGCTGATTTATGGGCCTGGCCAGTGGCTTTCATCCTTGCCAAGGCTCTGGCTCCAGAGACAGGGCTGGGCAAGAGGGAGGGGAAGGGGGCAGACCAGGTTGAAAGGGCGGTAAGGAGGGAATGAGGGGGGAGAGGGAGGGTCTGAGGAGAAGTGTGATAGGAGAGGCGAGGGAACAACATAGAAAAAAGGCAGAAAAGGATCAAGGCAAAAGGGGTACCGTTATACACACCCCTGCAAGGCAGTAGTCATGGAAACCACTGGCTCCAAGGCTTGTCTCATGTGTGACCATCAAATGATGGGTTTTAGAACACTGTGCATCCATCAGCAGAGCGAGAAAAACAAGGTTTAACAAAGATGTTCAGTGGGGTGAACTAGGGCATGATTTATGTCTGCGAAGAGTCAGGTAATTGACAAATAACTTCATCATCCACATAGTATTACAGTCTGTGGCCTGAGACCAGACCAGGAGACAAAATGCACTGAGTCCCGCCTGCAGGTTTCCCACTTGGAGAGGGTGAAATGCAAAAGCTGGGTCTGAAGGGACACCGAAGGCAGCCTTTTAAGTTAACACCAAAAAGAGCAGTGAGTAGCTGGCATAGGCATCAGTCATCCCTTGGCTCTGGGAGAGCGATCACAAGGTAGCCGAACAGGCAGCCGGACCGGCCTCCTAAAAGAGACTGATTTTGTCAAATTCAAGAAGATTAAATACAACGAATTTAAGGCTGAGAGGCTTTTGGAGACAACCCTATAGGTGCCCTGCTTCCTGAACACCAGACCCAGAATTTCCAGAGAGCCCAGGGTAGGGTCAGAACTGGCGGTCACAGTAAGAAACCCAGACCCCAAATGCCAGCACCCCAGAGCTCACACAGCGCCGTTCCACCCACAAGCCCATGCAGTCCTCCAGCCCCCAGGTGGCGCCACTGTGAGGAAGCTGGGATGAGGAGGCCAGGTGATTTGCCCAAGGTTGCACAGCTTGTTGGTGTGAGCAGAGCTAGGATGGTAACCGGGTTTCTTGGCTCTAAGTACAAAAGCTACTCTGTGCTCAGCTCCTTGGCTGTAGAGCCCCATGCACGTTGCCACTGTTTCCCAGAGGCCCCAGCATCATTTGCTCCTGGTTGGTGTGAGTGGGAGGACCAGAGAAAGGCAAGGATGAGGATGGCCTCGCTGGACACACCTCACCACCTCTAGAGCATCCCCACTCCCACCCAAGGACCACCACCCCCTTGCCTGGGTCCTTCTCTCTCTTCTCTCTGCCTCTCTCTCCGCTAAATCCCCCTGGAGGCTTTTTTGTGTTCTCTGGCCCTGTGAGCCCATCCCCACACATGCTGCTCTGTCCCCCACAGGTGCCAATTCCCCCAAAATGGAGGTGGGGCACTCCTCCTGACTGAGACCTTCCCCCGCCAGTCATAATCTGACGCCACTCCTGGGTGGCAGCTGTGCTCACAATTCGGAACTGGGCAGTGGGGATGGACAGGCCGTTCGTACCCCCTGCCACATACACATGCACACATGCCTTCAGTTAGAGCAAACTCCCACACACATGTGAACACACACATGTGCAGACATGTGCACACATGTGGAGACCCACACAGACACATGGACCCATGAAAACTAGGCTAGTTCATAGCCTCTCTAGACACAGAGCCTCAATCCAAGAAACATCGGCCAGCGTCCAGAAGTAACTTGAAATTCTATTAAAATGTTGACTGCAGACCCACCGGAAATGGGGGATTATATTCCTAAAATATTACATGGAAAAACACCTTAAAGACTCTCACTCTCCCCTCTGCTCCCCCGCAGCTCCTAGACCGGGCAGCTTCCCTCCAAGTCTCCGTTCTCTGACTCCAAATCCCCAAAACCTCACTCTTGCCACAGCAGCCTGCACCTTCACCCTTTCTGTACATATTCCTACTTCCTATGTCTCTGCAGTCTTTCCCATATAAATCCGGTCAGGTCTTCTAGCTTCTCTGCTCCTTGTCTTCCCACCACAAATACTCGGATCCACAGTGGGGTAGGGTGGAGTGAGGCCTTAGTATTTTACACACACACACACACACACACACACACACGTGCGCGCACGCGCGCGCAAATGACCTTATGAGTCTCCTTGATAGAGGCTCCATCACCTTTTGCCAATTCCCAACCCTCAAGGCAACCACACCATGTACTCAGTCAGGACCTTCATGCCTTCCTTCTGCCCACTGGGTTTCCAGGCTGTAATACTGAGTTGGGGGGAGGAGAACTGAGCATGGCAACCCAAGACCTGACCGTGTATCTGCTTTGTCACTTCCTGACTGTGTGAGTCCAGAGGGGTCACTCAGATTCCACGGGAGGCCATGTGTCTGAGAGGTGAGATGAGCACGTCCTTTCCAGCCAGATCCGACTCGAATGCCAGCTCCGTCACTTCCTCGCTGTGTGTCTTTAGGCAAGAGCACAACCTCTCGGAGCTTTGATATCTTCATTATAAAATGGTATAGAAGGATAGCAACCCGGCTGATTTCTGTGAAAACTACAGAAAATGAGATATCGTAGGATCATGAATACAAATATTTGGGAAATGTTTCTTCAGACGCAAGGGCCACAAGTTTCCATTTCTGACAAGGCCTTCTGTTCCCAACAGAGTACTCACCTTATGGGAAGCCAGGTGAGCGGGGTGAGGTGGTGTGGGGTAGAACAGCACCGATTTCAGTCAAACATTCCAGGGTTGGAATCCCAGCTCTGCCCTTCTTGACTATGTGTGCCTTTTGTCAAAGCTCCTGGCCTCTTCTCTGCCTCAGTTTTCTTATCTGTAAAATGCGGATAATCATAGTTCCCTCCCATAAGATTGCTCTGAAGATTATCCATTCATTCAGACAAAAACCAAAACATTTTCTGAACACCTGTACTGTGCCAAGCGCTTCTCCAGGCCCTGGTATATGAACAAACAGACAAAGTTCCTGACATTATAATAGGGGAGACAGACAGTAGACAAAGGAAACAAATAAATGAACCAGATCATTACAGCTAGTGATAAGTGTTCTGAAGAATTAAAGCAGGTAAGGGACAGTGAGTCCCTGGGGAGGGAACTAACTTTGATTGGTGGCCCGGGAGAGGGAAATCAACGGAACAAGCTGAGAATTGGGTCTGACTCATAATAGGTGCTCAATAAATGGTACTAACTGTCGATTACTACTACTGTAGGTCAGAAACACAGCTTGATCAGGAAGGGCCTCTGGGAGTTGACAGGAGTCCCCAGATGCAGCAGGTCTCACTGCCCTATTTGGGACGGGAGAGATGTTTGCGGGATGGGCCAGCTATAGGGGAAAGTTTACTCCAGCTGCCATGATGTTTCTGGAAGCTCCTTCACCACCTCCCCCTTGAGCCCCATCAGGCTTTTATTTCCTCAGGCAGAGGCTGAGTGCCAGCGCCCTGCTGCCAGCCTGGATGGCACATCAGAGACCAAGACCATTTGCCGAGGGTTTCACAGGTGTAAAGTGATCAGCACCCATTAAAGCTAGAGGGGTTGCAGGGTCAGGGCTGGGATCCTGCTGAAAGGCTCAGAAATACTTTGGAAAGAGCCAAGATCAGCCCTGATGCCTGGCTTTGCCCTGGAGCTGTTTATCTCAGCTTTAAAATGCTGTGGGCCAGGCTGAGGGTTTGTAAAAGGGAAAAATGCATGTGGTCCTCACGAAGCCAGGATGAGTGAGGTGATCTTCCTGAGAGCTCCCCATTATGGGCAATGCAGCTTCCTGCCAGTCCATCTGTTTGTGTGTGGGCCCTAAAAGAGGCACCCAGAGCACCAGGTACTGTATCTGCTTGTCATCTACTTGGGGAAAGGAAGGAAAGGAAAAACATTTATCAAGTGCCTGCTATGTATCAGGCCTTCCCATCATCTCCTTCAATCCTCAGAGCAATCCACCCAGGCCAGTATTATCATCCTCATTGATCAAATAAGAAAACAGCCTCAGAGATGTTAAGTAATTCACCCGAAGTCAACCAGCAAATAAGTGGCAGAGGCAGCATTTGAACTCTTGAAGGAAGAACAGTTTTCCTCCATCGAGAAGGCAAAGTAAAGCAGCTTGGAAGAGGCTGTTCCTCCCTTCCGGGGAGGGCTGTGGGGTGGAGGTTGGGGAAGGAAGGGGACCCCAGCCCAGAGTTCAGGGAGTGACAGATATATAGCCAGGTCCTCTCCAATCTGGACAGTGAGAGTAAAGCACTTCCCATGAACTTTCTCAAATAATCGTACCCCCTCTCACTTGCCAGGACCCAATTTCTAAGGTTATTCCCAGTTTACAGATGAGAAAACTGAGGTCTCATGCCAATAAGTGCAAATCATCTGACTCCGGGGTCTGATCCACCCACCACCTGTATGACTCACAATCACTGAAACATACACATGTTAGGTGCCACTCTCCATGTCCCAGGCACTCTGCAGTTTACAAGCATTTTTTTTTTCCATTCATTATCTCCACCGACAATTTGAGCAAGCCTCGGGAATAGCCAGGCTTTGATCAGTGGCCCCATGGGAAGACAAGCAGGGGGGCTGGGAGGTCCTCAGAAGGAGAGGCTGCTGGTAGAAGCGTATTGGGGAAGTCCCACAGCCAAGGCACAGGGAAGGTGAGCCTTAATCAGCTATCATTTAATGGGACCCTTAGCCTCAGCCTCCAGGAAGCAGTTCCCACATCTGTGACAGTTTGGACCAGCCTCCTATCTTTTGTTTCTATCTGGAGGCAAAAGAATAAACTAGAAGCCTCCCTTCTGAACTTAGGTGTAAGATGACTGGAATACAGCACCTTTGAAGGAAAACGGGTTGTGACCTCATTTCCACATGACTTTGAACTATTCAGATTCCTTTTTAAGGGAGAAAATAATTAACAATTCCCCAAAGAGCTGCCTTCATGGAGGTAACTCAGATGTAGTGAAACAGGATTCTCCAACCTACTTAAGTTCACTTGTTCGTTCATTCATTCATTCATTCCTTCAATACTCTTTTGCCTGAGCCCATTCCAGCCAAAGATTCCACTACAGGTGCTAAGAGGACAAAATGAATACTCTTCAAGGGAGGGGGCCCATAAGTGGTGGAGAAAGGATGTGGGGGAAATTCCAGAAGATGAGAACGCTGTGCTTCAGAAGCTGCGGGAGAAGAGAAAAGGGCACCCCAGGCTGAATGCATGGCACGAGCAAAGGAGACATTCCAGAAATCCTCTGGGGACCCACACCGGCAGGACCCAGCCAGGGCTTCACCCCAGCTACTTCCTAGAGCTGAGGCCACTGGCACTTCCTGATAAGGTGTCATGATTTCCCTCCTTCCTTTTCAAGTGTTGGCTCCCCAATTTGTGGGGACTTTTTATTAAAAACACACAGCTGATGGCTAGGAAAGAGGAGGCATTTTTTTTTGGCCTTCTCCCTCCCCACCCTGAGCCCCAACTCCGACTGGAATGTAGCCGACAAAATAAACATTAAATGCAAAATGCCAGAGCTGAGTTATTACTCGTGAGGGCGCTGGGAGAAAAGTTTATAGCAACATGACGGTGTTTTGTTAGAAATCTCTTAATTCGCCAAAATGGGAAGGTGTGTGTGTGCTTTATTAAAATGTTGCACTCTATAAATCCAGTCTGAAGGAAGGACACAGGTGGCGACCCAGGGACTCAGCTGAGGAAGCTGTCACTTCTATCTTTGGAGCCACCCTGTTCCCTGGCTCGGGGAATATCCTCTCCCCAGCCCAGATCCCTCACCTCCACCTCCACACCTGCCTCCTTCCCTGGAGAAAAGCTTGCTCCTCCCTCACCACCTCAGAAAGAGAAGCCACAAAGGGGTGCGAAGATCTTTGTGAGACTTCCCTCAGGGTCTGACTAAAAGTTGCAATTTTCTTAAAAGACCTCTCTGAGCGGTAAGGCCCCTACAGGGCCTTTATGAGGTTTGCCTGACGGGGCGAAATTTCCTGTTGGTCCATTTTCACAAATTTAGATTCTGGCTGATGCCGCATTTTTCAAGGCCTTCTTTGTAAAAAAGGAAACCAGTTTCTGTCTCTAGAATGTTCTGGAATGTCCTTCCTCAAGAGGGTAGATGATATCACTGGGGCAGAATGGCCGGTTCGTTTTCTCCTTTTAACCGCATATGAGCATGTCTTTCCTTAAAAAGAACCATGGAAACAGGGGTGATCTCTTTTCTCTCCACCTTTCTGACAGTGACATCAAAGGATTCCTTTGTGACATTCAATCAGAGATTTCTGATTTGACAGGAGTCTGGGAGCCCCTGAAGTTGTACATGAAATTGGGTGTATGCACCTGTACCGGGATTAAACCATAGCCCCCAAAAGATACCTCCAGGTCCTGGATCCCAGTACCTGTGATTATGAGCTTATTTGCATAAAGGATATTTGCAGCTAAATTAAGTAAAGGACCTCAAGAAGAGCTAATCCTGGGTTCTCCAGGTAGTCCCAATTCGAATGACGAGTGTCCTTACAAGAGACAAAAGAGAAGACACAGAAAGTTCATGAAGATAAAGGTGGAGATGGGAGGAGGAAAGCCACAGGGAAAGCCTGGAGCCACCAGAAGCTGGGCAATGCAAGGAAGTACCCTCCCTGGAACCTGGCCCCGCTGATCCCTTGATTTCAGTCTTCTGGCCTCCAGAGCTGGGAGAGAAGACATGTCTGTTCTTGTAAACCACCAAGTTTGTGGTCATTTGTTATAACCCTTAGAAAATAATACAGCATCTATCTGCATCTTTCCAGGAAGAGGGTCCTCGTCTTTCATCAGATGATCAAAGAAGTGGCTCCCCTAAAATGATTAAAAGCCACTGATGTAAAATTCTTGTGTGAAATTAAATAGAGAGTCCTCACTCCTGCAGGATGAGAATTGTGTGTATAGTTTTTGAATGGGCAGGGCCATCATAAACCCTCTACCTGGACCTGGTTCTCCAGTTCCCTGTCCCATAATCCCCCACCCTTACCCCATGCTCTCACGCACACCCTGATCCCCATGGGTTCTGAATAAACACCCTACTCCCATCTCCTTGGCTCCCTGGTCCTCTGAGATCAACTTTGCAAATCGTTTGGGAAACAGAGCTCTTTTTTAAAGGCATTGAAAAGATGAGTTGAAAGGGCATGAAGTGCTGCTGTCTTGCTTGTCTGCCTGCACACAACTCAGTTCTGGAGAAAGCGCTGAATAAGAAAAATAGGTCCTTTTGGGGAGATGGAAATGTTCTGGAACTAGACAGAGGTGGTGGTTGTACAACACTGCAAATGTGCTAAATGCCGCTGAATCGTTCACTTTAAAATGGTTAATTTTTAAGGACTTCAGCTTTAAAAAAAAGAAAAGAAAAAAGGCATCGATGGCTATTTTCGGCACAAAAGTCAGCAATGCTCATTTTGCCCCCTACCTTCATCACCAAGAAATTGAAAGTGAGTCCAGTTAGCTTGGCAAGGGTAAGGACAAGACCGGTGAATTTTTTTTAAAGGAGACGGATCCTGAAAGGACTAGATTGGCCATCAAAGAGCGAGTCACGTGCCCCCCCCCCACCCCCCACCCCCGTTAGGAGCTCCGGAAACCTGATGAGGGGTAATCTGAACGCGACTGGACTCGAGGTCAGTGTGGCCACAAGAACTGCTTGTTCCTCCACACCCCTGAAGATCTGCAACTGTCCCCCAAAAGAATAAGACCTGAACCTAAGGGAGCGCCTACCCACGTGAGTTCTAATCCTCACAACTTTCGCAGGAGATCGGAATAATCATTGCCATTTCACAGATAAGTACGCTGAGACACAGGAGGAGAATGACTTGCCCAAGCTCTCACAACCGCAGTTGGGGATTAGCACCCAGATCTGCCTGCCTCTAAAGCTAGCCCGTTTTCAACTACCCGTTGAAAAACTCCTCTGCAACCTGAAAACGAATTCAAGTTGGAGAAAGCGGCTAGGAGTTTCCGCGCTCCTGAAGATGGCAGAGCAGATGGGGATAATTGTCTGAGAGGAATCCCGGTGTCCAAGGCCCAACAGCGGGTCACTGCGCAGTTGCGGCAGGAGTGCAGGGTCTCCCGGCTCTCCAGCCATATGTTCCTTCCACCGCCACCTCTGGAAGGGTTGCATTTCCCTGTGTGTTTCCGGTGGGCAGCTCGTCTTCGTGGCCTGGCCCTGTCTCTTTCATTCTCCTAGCCCTTGGGTGAGGATCGAGGCGGGGTGCGCGTTGCGCGGATCAGCAGAGGTACTGGGGGCCCTGAAACGGCACCCAATATACGCAGCGAAAGCGCCAGTTGCCAGGGATGTCCACAGCCCGGTTCCTGGGGCCTCGTCTCTGTCCCCTGGTGGCAGCCCGAGTCTGGAAGGAGACTACAGATTTGGTTTTCTTTTAACTCATCAGCTGCCTTTTTGATTTTCCAAGTCGATTCTCTCCGCTCCGGGGGCGAACCGCGAGCCGCGAGCGCTCGCCGTAGGTTCCCACGAAGGCTCCGGGTTGGGGAAGCACACGGTTGCACTGCTTTTCTGCCCTTAGCTTGGCAGTCAAGGCCCCTCCCCCGACCCCCACCCTTCGGCTCGGGGAGGAAAGGTCGATTCCAGAAGTGACCACAGTCTGCCCGCAGCTGTGCGCTCTGGGCCGGGCTCCGGGCAAGCCCGGAGCGCGGCGGCGAGGCCAGCTGTGCGCCCACAGGTCCCGAGGAGAGAAAGACCCCAGGCGAGGTGGACGAGAGAGGGTGGAGGTTAAGCCACAGGCATCCTCAGATGGAGGGGGTTGCGGTGGCTGGGAGACTGCTAGTGAGAGCAGGAGGCAATAGAAATATAATCACCACCACCATTTACTGAGCACCTACTATGTGCCAGGCACTGAGTCAAGCGCCATTTGTAGCAGTCTCTCCTTCTGTCTCGGGCATCTAAGGTTACTCAAGAAGTATATCTCTCCCGCCTTCCCCTTCCCCCTCCCCTCCTCCCAGCCCTCCTCCCTGCCAATCACAAACTTCGGGATTATGTGGATCACAATGTGTGCTCCGGCTGCCTCCTATGACAGGTGCTGGGGCGGGGACCTCTCTCTCTGGAGGCAGGTGGTGGGGCACGCGGGGGAGGAGGTACAGGCAGGGGATGCTGATGCCAGACCCCAAGTGGTCCTTGAGGCCCCAGTGAACTGTGGACGCCGGGATAAAGATACCAGGCCTGGGAACCATGAGACCCGAGCTCGAGGGTCATCCTGACCTCTTGCTACAGTGTGCTTTGGGCAAGGGGCGTCCATTTCCCTGCCTGTAAAGCAGGGACATAAACCCTCCTCCACATGACAGTGGTGAGTTTACAGAGAATCGAGGTCTGTGAAGGCACTGCTGCTGAAAGTACTGAGGTGGGACAGAGCTGGAGCTGGAGGTCAGCAGCCACCCTTCTCCCCTGTAGCCTCCCCCCAAAACACAACACACAGCCTCTACCTCGCCTGTACCAACTAACAGGAGGGGCTGGACCATGGGGCCTGAAAATTCCTTTGGCCTTTTCACTCCTGGTGCCTTAAAAGACCCTGACCAGGGAGAAGCTGTGGTCTGGAGGATGAACATGACCCATCTTCGCAATGGTTGAAGGGCAGGAACCCCAACTGGTCATTTCTGGTTCTTTAAGGCTGGGCTATAATGTTTAAAATAGCAGAGTGTCCCATATGGAAAGGAAGTCATTATTGCTGATGCCAGAAAACACCTAAAGTGAGCACGATCTCATTTAATGTATGCAGCTATTCTATGAAGCAGGTACTATTATTATCCCCATTTTACAGGAGAGGAAACTGAGGCCCATGAAAGAAGTCACAGAGCCCATGTTACACAGCCAAAAAGTGGCAGAAGTGGGATTCCAACTTGACTCTAAAGCTGGGCTCTTGACCACTCATGGAATGACTATCGGGACCCCTTGTGGCCTCCTCCCTCCTCCCACCTTTTCCAGCCCCAGAGGCCTCGCCACTGCCACAGACAGACTCCTGAGCCCAGCTCCGTCCTAGAGAGAATCCGGAAGCCCCCTCCCACCATCCATGAGAACAGCACTGGGGGGAGTGCTAGAATTGGAGTCAACACAGCTGCCACTGGCTGCCCACGAACTCTTGGGGCTGGGGGAGGGGACAAGTGGACAAATGAAACCTAAGAGGAGGGGGACTCTCAGGGCTGTGGGAGAAGAGAGAAGGGAACTAGGGGCCCCACTCTGCTCCCAGTGACAGCAGCAGAGTACGCTCAGGGCGCTGAGGGGGGTGCGGGTATGCCAACAGGCTCTGGGGATTGGTGGAGAGCAGAGGAGTGGGGAAAGGAGGGGCAGAGGGGAAGGGCTCCGGGCTGATCCCAAGGATCCCCGGAGAAGGAGAATCAAGAAACCTTTCCTGCCGCCACAGAAGCCTGCCCCATTCACCTCTCCCTCTCCCTGGCTCCATCTTGGTCTTCTGAGTGGCAGGTTGGGAAGACCACCCCTTACTAGACCTGGAAGAGACCCTCTAGGCCAGAGGTTCCCAACTTTTTTAGCACCAGGGACCGGTTTCGTGGAAGACAATTTTTCCGTGGACGCGGGGGGGCGGGTGGAAGGGGATGGTCCAGGCAGTAATGGAGTGATGGGGAGCAATGGAGAGCAGCAGACGAAGCTTCGCTCCCTCGCCTACTGCTGTCTGTGGACCAGTACCCGGTCTGCAGCCTGGGGGTTGGGGACCCCTGCTCTAAGCTGTCAGTTGGGCAGTCCCAGCCTGGACATTTAAGCCTCTCTGTTGCAGAGGGAAAGGGTATGTGGAGAGGAAGGGGGTAAAGTCCAGGTCTGAGGGAACAGAGAGGGCTTTGGAAAGAGCCCTGTTTTGTACCAAGGGATCAGCTCTGCCCAAATGAGTGAAGTTTAACCCTCTGCGGTCAGGATCCCCTTTGAGACTGTTGAAAGTTTTGAACGCACTCCCCAGAAACCGGCACATGCAGACACACAGTGTGAGGGAGTCCTCAGATCCCGCTGGCCATCAACACTCCTTTCCCTCCATCACTGAAGCCTCCATCTCCCCAGCCGAGAAATGGATAGAAAGTTTCTATATGTTTCCTTAGAACTAAGGCTGAGCAAGGACACATCCTCTCCACCCAGCAAGCACCCCAAGAAACTGAAGCTGCATTTCTGCCCACGAGGTGCCTCAGGACTCCTGTATACGTGAGGTGGTGTGTTTTGGCCTCCACCTTCCCACGGCTGATCTTTCTGAAATCCTAGAGGGCCGGCTTCCAAGAGAGAAGGGACAGGGCAGAAGACAAGATGGGACAGGGGGCTTCGATACAAGCACCTGGCTGGGTTTTTGGCTAGTGATGTTTGGGAATTATCTGTGGATGTAAATTATCTGTGGATGTAAATTATCTGTGTTCTCCTGGGCTGTAACCGATATGCAAAGGGTGCACAGGCTCGGACCCCAGAGGAGGACTTCCGGTTCCAACTTCCTCTCCGGATCAAGGATTAAGGCGGTCGCCCCGGCTATGTGGAGGCCTCCCCTCACGAGCTTTCCAGCCAAGCCGGGTTTTCCAGGGGGCTCGCCCGACCCCAGTTTCGCCTGCTGTGGCCTCTGAGTTCTCTCTCCCCGCCCTGAGCGCTTTGCCTTGCCCTTGGGTTAAGTGGGGAACAGGGAACTACGCTCCGTCGCGCGCCTGGACCGCGCCTTCGGACCGGACCCCCAGCCCTGCTCCGAAAGGTACCCGGTGCCCGCGGTGCCCGGAGCTCGGGGAGGCAGATCCCGGCAGGGCATCGTGGAGCGGGGGAAGGGGGGTGGAGGTATGCGTTCCGGCGGGCGGGAGCGTCGGGGTTGGTCATTTTCAAAACCTTCATCCCTCCGGCTTTGTATTTCATTGACCCTCAAGACCGAACAGCGTGCGAGCGACTAGAACTCATTAGAACGCCTCGTTTAGCCGCATCTCGGGAGTTCGTGCTTTTCCCATATGAATGAAGACATGCCCCTGCATGCAGACTTCCTTTTGGCCCCCTTTCTCCGCGGCCTTATAAAGCACAGAATGGCGGAGTGGAGTGGGCGCTGTCCCTCTCAGGCCTCTCCGCGTGCGCCAGCCCGGAGCCGACCGGGGGCCAGACTCCGCGAACGCTAAGCACATAACTCGGGGTACTGGTCCGAATGAGAGGTGGGGGCCGTGGGCAAGGAGGAAAGGCGGACGACTCGGCGCTCCCGGGACCTGCTGTTCCCCTGCGAGGTCCTCCCTAGGCTCAAAACGCCTAAGCGAGCCGCGCTCCTTCCGCGGGCAGCACTTGGGAGCGGACCTGCCGGGTGGTGCGTCCGCACTCGCCGCGGCCTCGGAGCCTTCGGAGAACCTGGGCGGGGAGTGCCTCCCTCCCGGGCTCCATCCCACGAGGGGCGCGGCCGCCCCGGGAGCTCCGCGGGTGCTGGAGCCAAACTCGGGAAGGTGCCTGGGTGTCCGCATTCCGGGGAGATCGGGGCAGAGTCTTGAAGGCTGGATGCCGGTGGTGAACGCTGGCGCGGACCTCGGGGCTACACCGTGGTCCTCCGCCCCAGGAGGGCACTGTGGGTCAGCGTACGCAGCCGAGGCTGGCGAGCGCCCCGAATCCCTCGCGCCCGCGACTGCGGCACTGGAGAAGTGGGAGCTCCTCTGAGAGCCCTGCAGGCCGAGAGGAATCAGGAACCTTTCGACCCGCGGGGCCCCAGAGATGTCTGAGAACGCGCAGCGGTGAGGAGCGTGGGTTCTGACGTCATATCACCTGAGTTCGAATTCCAAGTCGTCTGCTTTGCTGTGTGACCGTAAGCAATTGCTTCACTTCTCTGTGCTTCGATTTTTTAATCATTGTAAAATGAGGATAATAGTACCACCATAGGGCTGTTGCGAGGACTGCAAAGATCTCAATGTGCAAGAGCTGACTTGTAACAGTTGTCCGAAACATGATTGCTTGTTTATGTTGTGTCGGGAGTGTGAGGTTTGTGTCCTGGGGTCTGCAGAGCAGGAACGTTCCCGCCCAAGATGTATAAGATCCCTAGCCTTCCCCCTTCATCTCTTGACTCTTCCCGCCCCCTCTACAGGTGTTCAAAATGCCCATTCAGCAGCCCCGAAAGTCTGAGCAGTCTTTGTTGCCTCCTGGCATTTACAGAGTGGCAACTGCAAACCAAGTAGTGTACACGACTCACTGAGGTATGGTCCCTGTTTTACTCACACTGGAAGTCAAGACTTGGGGCAGTCAGAGGAAGTCACATAACAGATAAGGGGGTCTGCGCTCCCCCCGCAGCTCCACTGTTTGTACAAGACAGAGAAAGTGCAGTGGGGGATGGGCTGGAGGGAGCTCAGACCAAAGGGGGTGGCTCCGAATCTGTCCTTCCCTTTGAAATAAAGGAGTGTCTGTTGTGCCTCTCCCTTCTCCATCAGGGACCTTCTAACCAACACAGTCCTACACCCTTAGCCTCAAGAGCTCCAGCCCTGAGCCACAGGGACTGAGCAGTTACTCTGCAAGCCTAGGGCAGTGCTCCTCCGATAGCCATTCGTTCATTCACTTATTTAGTCACTTGCTCGGTAGATATTTACCGAGTAGTGCTATGTGCTGAGCACTGTATTTCCTACCGAGGAGAGAGTAGCCACGGACTCGCATTCCCATAGGAAGACAGACAATAAAACCAGTAAGTCAACAAATGTGGGAGAAAATGTCAGCTAAGAACAGACGCTATGGAGGAAGTAACCAGGCAGATGTGACAGAGCAGTAGCTAGGGGGTGAAGGAAGGATTCCCAGAGGAGGTGATACTGGGCGTTTGGCCTTGGCAAAGAAAGACTTTCTATCCCCCTTCCCCCTTCCCAGGCTGTGTGCAGAGCCCACAGAAGGGGGAATCTGCTTTCAGCGGGCCAATGCGAAAGCAAGAGAGAAGGGGCAGCCAGGGGTGTGTCTGCCAGGGGGTAGGGATGCAGGACTTGAAGCAGAGGGGCCTGCCACCCCCAACTGTTCTGGTACGGTGAAGTGACCGGAAGTGTAGAGATACTGCCTGGCGCTTCAATGGTGGAGGGACAAACAGCGAGCCAGGGAGAACCTTAGCTGAGAGAGAAATGATGCACTGGGAGAGCAAAGGCGGGGCCAGAACTGGGCTTGAGGGGCATCCATGTCACTTCTGGCTGAAAGGGTGCCCTGCACCCTTGCAGGGGAGCTGGGTGAGAGTGGGTCAGCTTTCAGCTATGGCAGAGGGATGGATGGATGGTGGGATGGATGGGCCGATGGATCAGCAAATGGTTGAACACACAGAGAAATAACCAGCTACACTTAGCGTCTCTGGGGAAAGACATGCTTGAAGGGACTTAGGAGGGGGATCCGGAGTGATTTTTGTGAGGAAAACAACGCACCCAGAATGTTCCCACGCAGTCACAGGCAAACCCACATGCACTTTCTCACCTGCAGGCACACGGTCACTCTTTCTGAGTTCATCTCTAAGGTACCTCGTAGGAAGGTAGAAGGACCCCCTGCTGGTTCCAAGGGCCAGGACCTCGGTGCACCAGGAGGGATTCCGGCTGAGGAAGCCAAAGTCTGCGCCTGAGGGCTCGGGTTTTGAAATCCTCCCCGGGGTGGCCAGGAAAAGGTTAAATAATGAGGTCATAATTAAACAGGTCATAAAAGCATGGGGTGGGTAGATGGCAAGAAGCAACGCTCAAAGAAAGCTTTCTGGAACACGGCAGGGTTGTTTTTTGTTTTGTCTTTTTGCACTGAGAACAGCAATTTACATTGAGAGCAGCTCAGAAGTTACTGGAGAATATTGTAATTGCCATTGTACCTGCCTTGGTGTTGACCCCCAGCCCCATGCATTTTGCTTCTCTTAGTTTCCTCCTTGTGTCTAAGCCTGGAATGGGAGGATGGGGGGAGAAGTAAAAGGATTGCAGACACCCTCTGGGTGCTAGCAGGCAGCTTCAGGGTGCAGGGGACCAGAGTAGCCTGCTAGCTTGGAACAGCTTAGCAAAAATGCGCCTCTAAGACCCCGGACTGGACCACGTGGCATTTTCATTCATTCGTTCAGTGCACATTTTATGAGTGCCTAGGATGTGCCAAGCCCTGCGGTGAACAAGGCAGGCCTGGCCCCTACTCTGAGAGAACTCACTGTTCTTGTGCGGCCCGGGAGAGGCCAGCATGCTCTTAATTTTGTCTCTTGATTCATGAAGAGGGGGAGGGAGAGCAGCCGGTTGTCCTTGGCTAGAGGAAACCAAAGACGCTGGGAACTGCCTCACTGAGCAGTGGAAGGAACCCAGGCGTTACTATTTTATTCCATAAATATTTGTGGGGTGCCAGGCGGGGCAGAGACTTCCCTCTCGAAACCTCGGACTACTGAGGTGGAGACGAACACCGAGCGGGCCACCAGACGACCATGAAGTCCAGGATGGAGATGCGGCCCCAGCTGGGAGAAATGGGAAGTCTTTCTGGAGGAAGAGACTCTGCGCTGGACACCAAGTTATTGGCAAGACAAAAGCGCAGGGATGAGATTGGGGGATTCCAGAACTTGGCAGATTCTGAGAACTAAGACAAACTTGGGCTGAACAGGAGCATTTGGGATGATGGCAGGCTCACTCACTGTTTGCTCTCCGAGGTTGGAAAATTAGTTCGTTTCTTTGAGTTTCAGTCTACCCATCTGGAAAATGGGTATGACGGACGAGGCCAGCGTCACCAGATAGTTGGGGTGGCCCAAGGGAATGACCTGTGGATGGCTTTTGGCACAACAGGCACTCAATATCTATAAGATCCTCATTTGGCTTAGGTCTGTGAGCCAGAGAGGCGCGGGTCCCCATGGGCGGCGGGGGAAGGGTTCGGGCCTGCGCACCCCTGGCCGCGGTTTGCAGAATATCTTTATTAACGAGCACTTCAAGGTAAGCCGCGATGGAAACCAGATGTGGGATCGCGCAGTCGGCGGCAGAGCAAGGAGCAGAGATACCAAGGGAGAGGGGTGGGGGTGAGGATTAGCTAAGATGAGGTTGGGGGTAGAAGCACGACCCCCCCCAGATATTTTTTCTTAGGGAGACCTTTTAGGTGCAGAAGATTGACTTCTGACCCACATTCCCGGGTTCAGGGCGCTCGGGCCCTCTCTCATTTTACTCTGCCCCTTCACCTTTCACCCCACTCCCAGCCTCCCTTGAGATATGTCCTCTATCCACGGATTTTTCCCTGCAGTTTATCGAGGGCTGCTCTTACTGGTCTCCTTCAAACTGAGTCATTCCGCAGTCAGAGATCCGTTTCTTCTGTTCTGTGCGTTTTCGCTGTCAGCAACACCATCCCAGGTCTGCGGAGGGACTAACCTCAGCCTGGGTTTCAAGGCAGGCGCTGCTACTTCCCGGCTGTGTGACCTCAGCCAGGTGACCGCACCTCTCTGAGCCTCGGTTTGCTCATTGGAAAATTTGGGGACCCCGATTTCCACCACTCACGGTTGTTGTGAGGTGCAGTTGATGATTAGCCATGTGGAAAGGACTCGACGCGCTGTAAACGTTCTTTTCCCTGGGGCGCACACAACCCATCAAATCCTAGCCATTCGGTTTACAGTCGGGGACAGAGAGGCCAGAGATTAGAGGCTGCCTCACCCCCACCCGAGCAGTGAGCAGGTGACAGCGTGACGAGGCGCGGCCAGCTGGTCTCCCAACTCTACATTCTCAGGTGTGCCAGGCAGAAAATCCCCTCGGCCGGGCGGAGACCAACCTGAGGCACACGCGGCTCCTTCCCAGGAGGAGAGAGGTGGGGGGAGGGGGCCGCGTTCTAAAGCTTCGGAAACTGTCCCAGCCTGGGGGTTCTCCAGTGTCTGAGTGAACACGGGCCCCTCCTCATCCCTACCCAGTGCCCTTACAGGAAAGGGAAATAGTTAACGAGACGTGAAAGTGGCCGAGCACAGGATGACTGCTGCGTGTGTGTGTGTGTGTTAATTTCATGGAGGAACCGAGAATAGGGAAAAGGGGTTGGAAACAGAGGAAAAGGCACCAATGGGAAGACTCGCAGCTGCACCGCCAAATTCGCACGCAAGTGTGCAAACGACTTGCCTGCACCCGGACGCTAGCGGCCCATCAGACTCCGAATGTCGAAACCTGTTAGGTTTTTGGTTTTGTTTTTTTATATATTTTTTAATCTGTCACTAAAGTTTTGCATACCCCCCTCCCCTAGGCCAAAGCTTGGATCCACCAATTCTCAGCCTAGGCTCGGGAGCCCGGGGAGTCCAGACACCTCCCTGGCCCCGCCTTGAATCGAAAAGGCCTTTGGGCGGCTCTTGGTCGAATCCCCTCAGAGCGGCGAGCGAGCTAGTAGCATCTCCTTAAGGGGGGGGGAGGGGTTAGTGGTGAAAGGAGAGTAGGGAGAGAGGAGAAGAGGGAGAGGAGGGGGAAAAAAAGTCAAGAAAAAAAAATTCACTCTATTTTTCCGCTTCAAAATCTTAAGAGGGTTTGGGAGAGCTGGTCAACTTTCCGAAACATCTGAATCTTTTTACAGTCCTCGGTTCTTTCCCTGGGCCAGCTGTGGGGAGGGAGAAGGGAGAGAGAGGAGGGGGTGAGAGCAGAGAGAGAGAGAGAGAGAGAGAGAGAGAGAGAGAGAGAGAGAGAGGCGTGGAGCGGAGGAGGGGGGAGAGCGAGCAGGCCGGCGCGGAGCGCACAGCCACCGCCTCCTTGCCTCTCCAAACTCCCAGCCAAGGCGCGCGGTGGCGTCCTCGCACTCTCGCTCGCGCCCCCGCCCGTCGCCCGCCCAAGCCAGGCATGAATGCTGAGACTTGCGTCTCTTACTGCGAGTCGCCGGCTGCTGCCATGGACGCCTACTACAGCCCGGTGTCGCAGAGCCGGGAGGGCTCGTCGCCTTTTAGGGCATACCCCGGCGGTGATAAGTTCAGCACAACTTTCCTGTCGGCTGCCGCCAAAGGGCAGGGATTCGGGGACGCCAAGAGCCGCGCCCGCTACGGCGCGGGGCAGCAGGACCTGGCGGCACCCCTGGAGAGTGGCGCCGGAGCGCGGGGCTCCTTTAACAAGTTCCAGCCCCAGTCGCCGGCCCCGCAGCCGCCGCCGCCGCAGCCGCAGCCGCCGCCGCAGCCACCCGCGCAGCAACCGCATCTCTACTTGCAGCGAGGCGCCTGCAAGACGCCCCCGGACGGCAGCCTCAAACTCCAGGAAGGCGGCGGCGGCCACAACGCGGCCTTGCAGGTCCCCTGCTACGGTGAGTGCACGTGCGGATCCCTCGGGCTGGGGTCCCCAGGACCCAGGGCTTCGGCACCTTCAAAACCCGTTCGGCTTGCGGGAGGCAGGAGTTGGCGGGTTGGGAGGTGCGGGGCCGAGCTGCGTGTGACTTCGGGTAGGAAAACGGGGATCGACCGCTCCGAGGAGACCAAGGGATACCTCCTGCTCCCTTCAGATCGCTCGGCGGAGGGTGCGGAGCGTCGGCTATTAAACTCAACGTGGAGTCTGTTTCTCCCCTCTTCGCCGTTCCCCCAAACCACTTGCTTTGCGCTGCCCGCCGGGCCGACTTTGAAGCGGATGCTTCGCACCCGCTCAAGGCGTGCGGCGGGAAACAGTCGCAGCGCAGCGCTCGGGCGCTAGGCTCCGGGGCTGCCGAGGCCTCGCTCCTCGCCGGCTACGGGGCTCCTCGGGCGGCGCCGCAGGTGGGAGCGTCGCAGGTGCGGAGCCCGGCCGGGAGCCTGGAGCGCAGTCGGCGGAGCGCGCCCGGGATGCCGTGGAACCGGGGCGCCACGCGCGTGCGGGTCCAGAGACGCCTGAGGCCGCGGAAGACCTGAGTCGAGGTGGTTCGCGGCGGGCAGGCGGGCCGACCAGAGTTCCCGAGCGTTTCTCCTTCGGCGATCCCCAGAGGCGGCGGCCTCGGAACAATGGTTTAGGACCGACCGGCTGGAACAGAGTTCCAGGCGGCGCAGTGCTGGGCAAGAGGGAAGGCTCTGGGTCCTGATTTGGGCCCACGGGGAACCTGAGGCCTAAATGACCTCCAAGCCCCCTTGAAGGCGGCCTCAGGACGCAGGCCTGGGCCCTGAAGCGCCGCGACCGTAGTGGAGGGGAGAGAACCTCTCAAGGGTGGCCTGAGGCCAGAGCAGCTGAGGAGCCTGGGCATTTTCTCCCACAGAATCGGCATTGGTGAGCCCCAAGCTGGCAGGGAGAGAAACTGAGAAGGGAGGGGAAAACGCCTGGGCTAGGAGCCCCGGGTACACACTCTCCCCCTGCGGCCTTGGCCTTCAGGCAGGGCCCCGGAAATGAGCTGGTTCTGACAGGACAATGGCTTTGGCTGCACTGATCCAGGCCCGATGGAGAGACACCAGGCCTGGGGACAGAGGTGGGACATGGTGGAGGCCTTGGCGACTGGGATAACCTTAGGAAGCAACGCATGGGAAACGCTTTCTTACACTCAGCCTCTACCTGGCTCCCCACAGGCTCAGAATCAGTCCACTAAGTGGTCGTTGACACGCACAAACATTCACACATACACTGGACTACACTTGGACTCTACACATACACACACGACCACTTCCTCATGAGCAGCGCGCTCACACACACGCCAAGTACGCTCATGTGGCTTCGCACAGGGCCACACACTGTCAAATCCACAGGACAGACGGAGCAGATTTAGAGAGACCCGGCGGCTGTCCCCACCTCCTCCACCTTTCCTCTCCACCTTCCTGTTGGAATGAGATCAGGCACTCGGATCACAGACACTCACAGCTCTACACAGGTGCTCCTTCCACACTCAGGTGGAGAGGGGCTCTCGCCCTGTCCACACGCACCAGCCTGCCAGCCCCGGGGATCAGGCTCCCTCCTCCTGGCCTCACCCAGGCCCCTCCTGGTCCCTGTCCTTTGGGAATGTTAGGTGTGAGCCAGCCGAGGACTGAGGGACCCGTGGAGGTTTGCTGTGCGGAGCCAGGGGACTCGCATGTTTTCTCTCCCACCGCACTGATTTTTCATGTGTTAGAGAAATTCACCAGTGAGGCTTCTGAGGAGGCTGAGTTAATTAAGCAAGGAGAGATCCTGAGCTGCTTTCAACCTCTCATTTGGAAATGTCTTCGGGTTCAGAGGGAAAAGGGAAAGAGCTAGACCCCTCCCAGCACTGCCTCTGAGCCCTGCTGGGCCCCCACTGCCAGCCTGCATAATGTATCCTCTACAGGCAGTAGCCACTGGGGCAGCCCACACTGTGACCTGAGAGTAAGAAATCCCTCTAAAGCCCTGTTTCCTCATCTGCATCACGAGGAGATAACAGTGAGGCCTCATGGGGTAGTAAACGTTCCCCCACAGAGCAAGAGTCTAGCCTCCCCGCTCCACGTTTCTACCGTCGGCCTCTGTGCCGTTGGAACCTGTAAGCACCCAATTGTGAGGACAGGGCAGGCCCCCGACCTTGTGCTAGGCAAAGCCAAAAGCTACAGGTTGAGACAAAAGGCAGCTGGAAACACCAACAGGACCCCACTTCCCTGATGCCCAAGATGGAGGCACTGCTCAGGGCAAAGCCACAAACAACAAACAGCTCTGCTTGTTCTCTCCCTTCTCTTAGCAGCTGCTGTTTCTCTGGCCAAAAGGAGATTTCTGGCTCCTGTAGAAAAAAAGCTAGGCACATTAGGTCCAAGAGGAGGAAACCGAGGCACCAAGAGGTGAGGTTCTGATCTCTATAGAGGCAGCTGGGAGGAGGGCCTCTGGAGCGGGCTCTCTAGATGGCCAGCAAGCAGGGAGACTGAGACACACGTTGACATGGTTCTCTTCCACACTTGTGAGAGCATGTACTCCAGAGGGGGGGAAATGGGTCTAAGGCAAAAACCTCGGATGTCCCCAGGAGCTTGGGGAAAGGCAGAGGCAGACATGGCTTTGGTGCTAGGCTTGCAGCGGTTGATCTCAGCCCCCACCCAAGGGAGCTTTGACCTGGCAACCTCCTTCCCGGCTCTGTTGGTCCCCAGCCCCCCACCCCCCCACCCCCCCACCCCGGGCAGGAAGCCAGTTCCTCCGTCTGGGCAACTGCACCGAGCGGAGGAGAGGGTCCGAGGTCTCCTTTGGGACGTCAGCCCAGGGAGCCAGTCCTTGGGTCCAAGCGGTCCTTGGAAAGGTGCGGGTTTGGGGGCTGTGCTGGGGCCACGGCGAGAGAGCCTGGGGCAGGACAGCCGCCTCAGGTCTCCAGTGGCGGGGCTTCTCGGAGATGGGGAAAGAGGAGATGAGAAGCCTTCCCCGGCCGCAGACGTTCCCTAACTGCGACTCCGTTTCCCCATCGGTACTAAAAGGGCGACCAACAATGTAACTCCACAGTCCCCCCTGTGCAGAGACATTCGCGCTTTTACTATAGAGCCCCTCTGTGTCCTCGCGTGTTGCAGTCCCGACCCCGTCAGGCTCCGGGTTCGCACTTCGGCCTTCCGAAGTCCCTGCCCGCTGGCCCATCCTAGGCCGCATGGGCCCCAGGAGACACGCCAGGCTGGAGACCGATGTTTCTCAGCCGGGCGAAGAGCCTCCTCGCCGCGGGAGCAGGGACCCCGGCACCTCGCTCCCAACGCGGACGACTCTCCAAGCCGCCGCTTGCGCGGCCCGCCAGGCCTTGGCCTTGCGCCCCGGAACGCTACCGAGAACGGCCCTGCTACCTCCTTCTCTTTCGCTTTCGATTCGGTGCACGCAGGTTTTCGTTGCTAGCCCACTGCTACCTTCCCATCCAGCCGTCCGCGAAGGCAGCGCTCTTAGCGCAGAGGTCTTGGGAGACGAGGGTAGGGCCGGAGACCCCTGGGGCACCGCCGAGGGGCTGGTCTTGATTTGGCGAATTAGACGCAGAGTTTGAATGCTAGAGATATTTATTTTCTCCCACCAGCACAATCCACACACCACAAAATGTGTAAACTCCTCCTGGGTCATATTCCAATTTACTCAAAGAACCGGGGTGTGTTTTGTGTAAGAGAGACCCCCCGCAAAAAAAAGACAGCGAGAAACCGAGGCTTGCCCATTAGCCGTAAGAGCCCGTGGGTGATTGTGGGATGATGGAGGGAAAACTCAAGCCTGGGAGCTGTGACGTCGACCCCCGGTCAATTTTAGGGGTGGGGGAGGAGAGGAAGAAAGATGCTTTTAATTTTTTACTTTGTTCATTTCTATAACCTCCAGTCTGCTCTAACAGTCCAGCCTAAACACATACAATCTTATATAGGAAAACAGAAGGCCTGGATTAAAGGTGTAGTATTATTTTAAATCAGTCGATGGCCACAAAGTTTTCTTTATTATAATTTATATACAGTGAAGTACACAGTTAAGTGGAAAGTTTGAAGAATTGTTATGTACGTGTTTGCTGTATAACGACCACTTGGATCAAGACACAGATCATTTACGTACTGTATCTGTAAACGAAAACTTTGGGTGGGGGGATTTTTTTTTTAAGTTGATGTAAGGAAATTTCAGAAGAGACTTCAGGGAAGCCAGAGAGCCTGCCCCCCCCCCCCCGCGCGCCCCCTGTTCGCGATAGCGGCGTTTCTTGAGTGGGCTGACCTTGTACTCCCGGATTTGCGCGGTCCCTACTCTTCGAGGGAACTAGGGGCTGCGCCGGGAACCTCGCCGCGCAAGGCTCTCATGAAGTCGCCGAAGCCCCGAGTTTTGCCCGCTGCAAAGAGGGGCCACAGCAGGAAAACAAGTTAAAAGTACCATACATAAATTTTTGCCGTAGTCCCGAGAACCTTCGTTTCAGAAAGCAGCTGGGCGCTCTTTTCCGTGGGTATACCTTTTCACCTTGCCCTCAGCTCCTTTCTCTCTTCCCGCCAGTCTGCCCTCGGCTTTGTTTTGGTGGCAAACTGAAATATGAAATGGAAACGTAAGGGCCTTTGCATGTTGGTGTGAAAGGAGGTTGGAGTCCCGGCGTCTGTGTGGGGTTCGGGCTTCTCCGCCGACCCCTGGACCAGGGTGCCCGGAGCAGCAGGCAGGGAAAGAATGTGAAAACTGTCGGGCGCCCGCGAGGCTCCGAGGGCCTGGGATGGAGAATGGGGAGGCTGCGCTGGAGTGGGTGTACCTTTCACTGCAAGGAGAGGGGAGTTGGGGGCCGGATGCGAGAGAACGCTTGGCTGGAGAGAACTCTCAGCTCCCCCCACCCCCAGGAAACCGAAGGACCTGGGCACAGGCACTGTTTTGGGTGAGGCGGTGAGATCGAGGCTCTGCATCGGGACCTCGCCTGCCAGGTGCCACCTGGTCACGTGCTCCCGCAGCTACGGGGCTCGTCAGGCGTTGTTGAGGTGGCAAGGCAGGTCGTCAGATTCGAAAACCAAGACGGGGGGGGGGGGGGACTCAGCTATGGGCTGATTATCACCCAGCAAGTTTAGAGTGAAGGACACTGCCCCACCCTCGCCCTTTGCTCCGGAGCTGTGGGTGCCACAGGCCAGCCTTCTGTTCAGACTGGACAGTGAGAAGAGGCCCTTTTTTCAAAACAGGGCTTTTCTGGAGAAAGAGGAGGCACTTCTGTGCGGCCACCAAGGCCTCCCAGCTGTAGGCTGGTGCTTCTGAGATCAGAGTTACTGGTGGCCCCCAGGGACCTTCCATCCAGAGGTGCAGCCCTGTGCCATCTTCCCTAGCCTACACACGTGCAGGTGGGCAGCAACACCCCCGACTCCATTCAAGATGCTCCTTCTTCACCCAGTACAGGGGTGCGGGGTAGCCCGGGGCAGCTAATGCCATGCTGCCTGGAAGCTGGTCTCCCTACAAAGGCTGGGCTCAGTGGTGCGACAGAAGCTTCCAGTGTGTCCAGGGAGGTGTCGCGGGAGCTCCAAACGCACCGGACCTGTGCACCCGCCCATCTCCAGTGCATTCTGCCACTGACCCTCTTCTCTACCCCATCCCACCCCAGACCGGCAGCACCAAGGAAGAGAGGGAGCGGTGGAAGGGGAGTTGAGGCTCAGTAGAGAGGAAAAGAGATACGCAAAGAGGATGCTCAGAGCAGCAAAAGGCTGGGGAATGGGTGGCGATTCTGAGCAGCGGGCAGTTTCGGGCAGCTAGAAGGGACAACGCGCGTGAGGAGAGGAGGGTTACTGGGAGATACCGGCGGGTAGATGGGGCGCTGAAAGGGGTGCCACTGCCTGTCTTTCCCGAGGACCACGCCGCGTGTACTGGGGACCACAGGGTCGGGGCTGCTGGGCGCGGGCGACACTGCGCTTTGGAGAAAGAGAGGGAGCCGGCGCGCGTTTCATCGGATTCTTAAAGCAGATTGTCTCAGAGCGGATTCTCCTTCCAAACTGGGGGTCCCGAAACCTGGGCGTCAGCCCCAAGCACCTCGCAGATGGACTGCCAGGGACCCAGGTCGGGGCAGAGCAGCAGGTTCTCCGAGCTCTCCAAGGGCCATGGCGGAGAAGACTGAGAGGCTGTGGAGGGTCTGGGCCGGGCACGAAGGTCCAGCTTGGCACCCGTGCGAGGCAGGGCACACATTCTGGGTTGAGATGGCGGCAGGTCTCCACCACGGTGTTCTCTACTCCCTGCATGGCCTTGGGAAAATCCCTCCCCTTTCTCTTTCCCTTTTAGGTCCGAATTTTAGTTCTGTGAAATGCAGGAGTCTGGATGATTTCCAAAGGCCCTCTAGGGGTTACTGTGCTGGTACCAGTTTGGACCCCCCTCACCCTGTTTCCCTGCCCTCGTCACCCTTACCTACATTTTTTTTTTTTTTTTGTACAGGAGAAATCGGGGTAGAGTGTGCCGGGAAAGGCTTTCCTGGAAGTGGAAACATGTCCTGAGGGTTTCCTGGGGTGTGCTAAGGGGCGCAGGCACCAAGTAGGCAGCAGTTCTAGGTCAAGTGGGCAGGCGGCCCTAGAGCATCGGAAGTTGAATGCAGGCTCTAGATTCCATCCAAGCTGGGGCTTCACTATGGAGAGGAGAGAGGGGCGGGTGTCTTTTTGCTCACGAGTGACCAGGCTCAAGTCGGGGGCTCAGGGGTTCCTGGCCCCTCCACTACTCCTGTCCCCTGTCTGCACCCATCTCCCCTATCTTGGCATTTACTGATCACCTACCACGTGCCAGACCTTCTCCTAGAACACACCCAGCGAGCGGCTCCCTGCTATCCTATACCTTCTGTCCTTCCAGGTGTATACATTTGGGCATAGGAAATGTTTCCTGGCTGGAAGGATGAATGAAGAATTGGTGTCTCATTTGGAGTGTTGCCAGAGTGTGGTTAAGTGCCCCTGTGAGCATTTCCCAGTACCTTGGCTGGTGTGGGTGGAGGCCTGGGGGTTTGTGTGAGCGCATGTCCATCGTGAACGTGGAGCGGTGTGCCCCGCCCATACTCATCGGTCCGGTCCTGCTCCCAGGGGGATGCAGGGGACCATGCATACTAATTTGTGTGCGCTCCTATATGGAAGGCGTGCGTTCCCCAGAGTTTCCGAGGGTGCAGCCAGTGTAGGTGAGCCGTGTGCGGGCGAGGGTGAGCACCTGTACACGATCCCGGACACCCCACCCCCCTACGCCCGCCCCAGCGACTGCGCGTGTTGTAGGCTCTGCCACCAGAGTCTCGGGCCAGGAGGCGGTGACGAAGAGCCTGTGTGTCACGGCCTGTGGCCTTCTCCTTCGCTGGTCGCGGCTTCTCAGGGAGGCTGACTCACCGAGTGGCAGGCAGAGTCCCCCTGTGGCCAGCTGGGGCTGGGGCGAGCCCAAGCGTCTTCCTGGGGCCCTCACCCAGCCCACCCACACTGCAGCGGGGCCTCCTCCTACCTCCACCTCTTGAATGTGCCCGCGGTCCTGTGGGGCTGGCTGTGGAAGAGTCCGCACCATCTTTATGCACATTGCAGATCTCATTTAACAGATGAGCAAACTGAGGCCTAAAAAGAAGTGGATCCCCACAGACCAGTGGGAAGGGGGGAACCACTGCTGGGGGCAGGGGAAGAAGGAGTTGGAGAGTGTCCGCCCCCCCCGGCCCCGCCCACTGTCTCCCTTCGCTGTAACCCATCCAGTAAGCCGCACAGTCTGTGCATCAAACAGGGTAGATGTTTGCAGTCTCCTCCTCCTTCAGAAATAAGGTGGGCTCCACCATGAGCTCCTGGGGTTGCCGGGGCAACAGAAGGGCACCCGGTGGGATTGCAGGAACTCATCCCGAATGTGACCCAGTGGGGCAAGGACTCCTGCTCTCTGCTGGGCTCCCTAAACCAGGTTTTCTTTCCTAAGTGCATGGAAACCATGCAATGAGAGCCCAAGTGGGGTTAGCTGAGGCCACATGACCGACTTCCTCCTCTGAGGTTGACCATCTGCCAGACTGCGGACATCGGTTGGGTCTAGAAGCCTGGTACTCAGCCCTCCAACGTGATGGGTCATGGTGTCAGGGTGGGTGCCCCACCCGGTCCCAAATGCCCTGTTTCACAGGGAAGGGGACTGAAATGCCTAATTCCAGTTGCTCACCAAACTTTGCCTGTCCCTGTGCCAGGCCTCACGGGGGATTCTGTGAAGCCCTGGACGCAGCCCCTGCCTTCAGAAGACAGACTAGTGACTTGGCTGTTTGCAGTTCACGGGGCGGTGCTGGGAGGGGGAAGCCCAGATTCAGGCTGGGCAGAGACGGGCAGCTTGGCTCACCTCACTCCCCCTGGTGGGCGGAACCTCGCCCAGGAAGGTGAGGGCTCAGAGAGGTTGAGGGAAGTTGGGGGTTGCCTCAGACCAGCTGGATCTCCTCTGCTGGCTGAATAGCTGGCAACTTCTCTCTTCTCTCCTTTTCCCCCTCCATGCCTTCTCTGTAGGTCAAGAGATCTGGCTTCAAGTATTGGCTTTTCCCTGGAAATGGCCCTGTGCCTTTGGAACAGCCCCCTTATCTCCCGTTCCACTCAGTTTCTTCATTTGCAAAAGGGGATCTGTTTGGGCCTGCCCTGCCTACGTGGGAAGGGAGTGTGAGGATGCAGAGAGGTAGTGTGCCTGCAGGTATATCCTGCAAGGTCACGTTCTCCACCTGGGAGGACTAAGGGCCCCACCCCCTTAGTCATCTTGCGCGTACTAAGGTATTTTGAATGGGGGGGGGGCAAGGTTCCGATCAGGTTTCAGAACTTTGGTGCCTCCTAGATATGTGGGCCTCCCTGATATCCAGGGGTCTCCCTGGCCTTGTCTGCAGCCCCACCACTCAGCCACATTGACGTCTGGCTCACACCCCAGCACTGAGCTGGGATGGCTCCGCGGCCCCCCTTCAAGGAGGGAGCTCATCGAAGGGCAGAGTAGACAAGGATGCCCACGGTTCTATGCACAGATCTCCTTTCAGGGCCTCGCTCTCCCATCTGAACCCCCCTGCCTGGGACTAGTTGATTTCTGAGGCCCTGGGGTTCTGCGCTCTTCCAGGCCTCGTTGTACCAAGAGGTTCCTCGGTCCAGCGTGCCAAACAGGAAGAGTCTGGCGGTCTTGCCTGACGCCCTGCCTCAGGACAGGGACAGCGAGGAAGTGAGGCTGATGGGGTGTGAGGCAAAAGGAGGTTAGAGTTGGCAAGTAAGGCCTCTGCTGCTGAGGACCCCGTGTGACAGCTCATGCTTCTTGAGCACTCCTGCCTGTGCCAGTGCGCTTCCTGGGTGTGATTTCACGGAATCCCCATCTCAGCCCTGAGAGAGAGATCCTATTATCATCCCTATTTCAAGGATGAAAGCAGACTCATAGAAGATGAGTAACTTGCCCAAGGTGGGACAGCTCGGAGGCGCAAAGGTAAGTACTTGACGCCCAAGGGCTCTGAGAACCCAGAGGGCATCCTTTTGTGCGACGACCCTAATTAGATTTGAGGTCACTCTCATTCTATCCCAGATGATATGGGATTGAAAGACTGGGTTTTACAAATATGGCCCCCAAAGAGTTTCTCTCATCTTCCCATCTGCGGATGCAGTGGCAGATGGGAGGTCAAGGATGGGCTTGGTGCCTGGCAGGTTGGAGTCTAGACCTGACCTTTGCCCTTGGGCCCAGCTTCTTCCCTGTTCAAGTGTCCTGCTGCGCTGCGGTGAGAACACGGGGCCAGGCACTGCGTCGGGACCTCATAACTGTTTTGAGGGATTACTCCTTGAGTTCCCGGAGGCCCCAGGAACGTGCCAGAACCTCTGGTCAGGGCAGGGTGGAGCTAAGGACCCTGTGTGGGAGCAAACAATGGGGAAATACCTTCCTCCTGGGGAGGATGAGAGACTGCCGTGAGGCTTCTGTCTGTTTTGTTTCAAACTTTTCCCAGAGCCTGGAGAAGGGCTTGCTCTACGTGGCAGGTGCTCAATGAACATTTGGGAGGGAAGGAAGGAAGGGAGGGAGGGAGGGAGGGAGGGAGGGAGGGAGGGAGGGAGGAATCAGGATGTGAAATGCTAGGAACTCTAAAAATCTTTCTATCTTCTCTTCCTTCCTCCTTCTTTTGAATCTGAGCCTGGATGAGAACCCGACTTGTAGTTCTCTTGTACCCTGGTGGAAAATAATTTATTTCTCTCAGGGATCCCTCTGGGGAGTGGGAGTAGGGAAGTGTTGGGTCGCCCCGTTTTGCACAAGCCTGGAGTCCTCTCAGCCTCTGGCAGTTAGAGGAGCACCTTTTCCCCCCCACTGTTCTCCTTTGCTGTCACCTCCAAGGCCGCAGCTAGGGTCTTGCTGCTTCCACCACACGCACTCCTCTCAGGTCTCCCCCCTTCCCTGCAGTGAGTTCTGGGCTCCTGGTTCTTCCTGCCCCAGGGCGACAGATGTTCCTCCCTGGGTATCCCATCCACTCAGCCCCGCCCCACCCCAGGATTCTGAGATTCCACACCCTCAAGGGATGCAGCGCTGTGTTCCGGCCAGGGTGCCGTCCGGAGCTTACAGCCCAGGTGAGAAGAAACATTTAGACCTGAGCCTGGGGTGGAGTCAGCACTCAGCAGGTGGCGGCCACCACTATGCAGTGAGCCAGGCACTCTGGGAGGTGGATCAGAGAGGTGGAGGAGACTCTGATGGAGTCTGATGGAGTTCCTCCTGCCTCTTTAGAGAGGGTATTGGGCATAAACAAAGCTGTGAGAGGTGCCCTGCCAAAGGCTGCCCCTCCCATCCAACAGTTCCTGCCGGGTTGTGCCTCTGTGTCATCAGGCGTGGAGCACTTGGCAGTGAATGAGTTGATTCCCGCCCACGGGAATGTGAAGACATGGGAGTCCTCAGGAAGAGTGCGAATGGACTGTAACTTAGTGAGTACGGGCATTTGAGATGGGCCTTGGAGGTTGAATAGGAGCTCACCAACTAAACGAGCTGGGAACAGCACTCTAGACTCAGCAGATAGCACTTGGGTCAGGGAAGTACACGGAGTGTTTGGGAAAGAGCAAGTGTGTGGCTTGCTGGGGGCATGATGGACACAGGCAAGAATCTGCCTGAGGAATGACAGGGGCAAAACCGAGAGGGCCATTTACTTTCTGGTGAGGTACTCAGACTTCAGGGAAGCCCCTGGAGGCCTCTGAGCAGTGCAGTGAGAGGCTGAGACCCCAAGCTTAGTGTAGCCTCTTTTAAAATTCAAATCTTTATTTTAGTTAGGGATAATTTTTATTGTGGTAAAATATACATAACATAAAATTTACCACTTCGAGGATTTTAAACGAACAATTCACTGGCATCAAGTACATTCGTAGTGTTGTGTAACCATCACCACTATTCCCAGAACCTTTTCATCATCCCAGATGGGCCCATTAAGCAATAACTCCCCATCTCCCTCTCTTCCCAGCCCCTGGAAACCTCTGTTCTACTTTCTGCCTCTGAATTTTCCTACTCCAGGCACCTCATAGAAATTGAATTATACAATATTTGTCCTTTTGTGTTTGGCCACTTGTATATCTATTTTTTTTTTTTTTTTTTTTTTTTTTTGCGGTACGCGGGCCTCTCACTGTTGTGGCCTCTCCCGTTGTGGAGCACAGGCTCCAGACGCCCAGGCTCAGCGGCCATGGCTCGTGGGCCCAGCCGCTCCGCAACATGTGGGATCTTCCCGGACCGGGGCACAAACCCGCGTCCCCTGCATCGGCAGGCGGACTCTCAACCACTGCGCCACCAGGGAAGCCCCCATTTGTATGTCTTATTGGCCATTTGTCTTTCTTCTTTGGAGAAATGTCTATTCATATGCCCATTTTTGAATTGAGTTGTTTGGCTTTCGTTGTTGAGTTGTAGGAGTTCTATGTATATTCTGGATAGTAATCCTTTATCAGATATGTGATTTGCAAATATTTTCTCTATTCTTGTCTTTTCACTTTCTAGATGGTGTCCTTTGGATGCACAAAAATTTTTAGTTTTGATGAAATCCAATTTATCCATTTTTTCTTTTGTTGCCTGTGCGTTCATTGTCATATCCAAGAAATCATCGTTAACTCCAATGCCAGAAAGAATTTCCCTTATGTTTTCTTCTAAGAGCTTTATAGTTTTAGCTCTTAAGTTTAGGTCTTTGATCCACATTGTTAATTTTTGTAGATGGTGTAAGATAAGGGTCAAACTTTATTCTTTTGCATGTGGATATCCGGTTTTCTTAGTATCATTTGTTGAAAAGACTGTCCTTTCCCCATTGAATGGTCTTGGCAGCTTTGTGGAAAATCAATTGACCATATGTTTGAGAGTTTACTTCTAGGCTTTCTATTCTGTACAATTGGTCTGTCCCCGGCATGGCCTTCTGAGATGAAGGTCCAGAGTTGCAGAATATGGGGAACCTCATCCCGTTCAGTCCCTCGCCTCCAGGCCAGAGCCTGACCAGCCAAAGAGATTCAGCTCTGGGACACACTTGTTTTCTAGGAAGCAGAGCTGGTGAGAAGGGGTGGTGGGCAGAGCTAGTGGTGAGGGTGCCAGCGCCACGACCTCGGCCTCTGAGCAGGCCCCTTGCTGTTTGGGAGCCCCCATGTCCTCCAGCTGACCCTCCTGTGAGGACATGGCCTTGGGGGAAATTCTCCTGTGCTCTCAGTGTCCGTACACCGCCTCCTGAGAGGACCAAATCTGAGACTACTCTTTTTGGTAAGGTGATCCCAGAGCGCTTTCCCCATGGAGCTGGGAGGAGCTCTAGGAGGGAGGTCCCCTGTGCATGCCCCCCTGGCTCTGCACTGTTGGCCCTGTGAATATCTTGAAGATTTTCTATTTGATTCTCATAAGAGGCATTTGCTGCCCCCTGTCCTCTGCCCTCCATCCCAAGTGCTGTCCAGTGAGTGGCTCAGCCAGGGACTAGATAGTATTCTACACCCCTGGTAGGTGACCAAAGGCAAGGGGGGCTCTGCCCCCCACTGTCACTGCCGGTGGAGCTGTGGGAGCCCCAAAGGGGGCTCTTGTGAGGCCGGTGCTTCCTGCCTTGGAATCCCCCAGCCCAGTTGAATAAACAGAGGCCTAGACTCCAAGCCAGGTGCCCAAAGGCAAGTAACAGGCACAGTGTGTAACGTTCTTGGAATCTTGTAGAAACTGGGTTCATCCTACAATTCAGCTGCATGGGCTGCCTGAAGCTTCCGATGCCTTGGATTCGGTGAGGCCAGTGTAGCCAGGACCTGGGAACAGATTTCAGCCTGTCTAGCTGAGTGACCTTGGGCGAATTAGTTGACCTCTTTGCCTCAATTTCCTTATCTGTAGAGTGGGTATATGAATAATATCGTGAGGATTAAATAAGATGATATAGGTAAAGAGCTTAAAACAGTTCCTGGAACAGAGCAAGTACTCAATAAATATTAGCTGTTATTTTTGATAGGATTTTCCTGGAACTTCGAGTAGGTGAAGCCGGAAACTTTGACAAAGAGTTACGGTTGACTTGAAAGCATAAAATTGGAAAATGAGCAATTTATTACTGAGTCCACACTGTGTGGTTGACAAAATGTTTTAAAATACGGATGAGTGATGAAAGGGGTGTAGGCTGGCTGTCTGCCTAGCGTGGGGTCAGGAGGGATCGAGGACGGGAGAAGGGTGTCCCCGGGCCCCTCAGACCCTTCAGGCCACATCTCTCCAGGCTGCTGGGGAGTTTAGACTCCCCTTCCCTAAACTCACGGTAACTGACCGCTCGTGGACCAGCCTCCTTGTTTGCTCAGCATCAGCTGTGCACCAGGGATCAGGGGCCGCCTTGGAGAAACACTGCCCGAGCCAAGGCAGGTGGACAGCCAGGGCCGGGCTTTACCTAATAAACTGTGCAGGACTTAGCCCCTCAGAGGAGATTACACGAAGCCATTTTTGTGCTACACAAAGTACATTCTCACTGTTTCATGGGATGATTCATTTCCCTGAGGAGTACTGAAAAGAGATGTACTCATCACATATCCACTGCTGTTTTCTTGGTAGAAGGTACACACCGTATACTTTAAAGCAGAGACACATTTGACATTTTGTTCAGTCCAGATGAGCAGAAGGCAATGAAAGAATCATTCTTCAGCAACACGTTTGTTGCAAATATTGGAATATTGAACATTGTTTATACTTATTACACGTGATGGGCAAAACACTTGGACCCCACCTCCTCCAAATCCCAACCATTTAGATGGAAGCTCTAACAGCTTAGGTATAATTTTGTTCTAGAGATTTTGAATTTGTAACCGTTTTGTAATTTTAAAGATGGAATTTTGTTAAGCCGAGATTGAATAATCTTATCCAGCCTTATCAACCTCAGAAAACTTTAACTAGCAGTTTCACAATTAATTCAGCCCTTATTTTCCCCTTCTTGTCCAAGGAGAGAAACATCTTCTTGCTTTTTTGGCTTGTAAATGATTCTTTAGGTTATGAACACAGCATGAACGCATCTGGAGGAAGAAAACACTTGATTTTGGTGGAAAAAAAATTCTCTCTAGGCCGATGTGGTCATTCTGCAGGCTGAGACCTTTAGTTGTTCAACGAGATTCATCTAATTCAGAGGGTATTTGTTGGGTGCCAGATGTGGGGACCAGAGCTTGATAAGATGTTTTCCCTGTCCATGATGAAGATACTGTCTAATGGTGGAGGCTGCCATGCATCCACACTTGCAATGCTTTGTGAAAAGTAATCTAATAATTAGGGGCCATTAGGGGAGTTCCGAGGAGGGCATGGCAGGAAATCCATAAAAAGGAAGTGATAATAGACTAGGGCCTGGAAAGGTGACCTGGGGTTCCCTGGGCAGAAGGGCCCCCAACATAGTACTGAATCACCAAAGTTGATTTCTAAATGACAGTAGCAGTGGTGGTGGCATCGGTTACCTTTCTAGAACAGTCCGTCTCTCCACTCCCCACCCCCAGAGAGCTTTCAGGTGGTATGATGGTTAGAGGGCAGCAGATGCTCCCACAGAGAAAATTCTTCCGGAGCCATTAAATATTGGTGTGCCTCCATAGGAAAGTTGTCCAGATGCTCCAAGAGTGTGAGTGGGAGTGGGGTTTTTATAAGGAGCTCACGACTGCTCTGACCTTTGTCAACTGGTTTGTAAGCCACACTGTCTTCAATGCAGTGATTAAAATTACAATTCTCGGGCTTCCCTGGTGGCGCAGTGGTCGAGAGTCCGCCTGCCGATGCAGGGGACGCGGGTTCGTGCCCCAGTCCGGGAGGGTCCCGCGTGCCACGGAGCGGCTGGGCCCGTGAGCCATGGCCGCTGAGCCTGGGCGTCCGGAGCCTGTGCTCCGCAACGGGAGAGGCCACAACAGTGAGAGGCCCGTGTACCGCCAAAAAAAAAAAAAAAAAAAAAAATTACAATTCTCATTCCGTGGCTATAGCTTCAAGTTGCAACCTAACTTAGGTTAAAAAGTATTTATGGAAGGGCCTTTCTTTAACATCAACTAGCAGTTTTAAATATGTATGTAACAAATGATAAACAAAATTGTGTCAAATGTTTCACCCCATTTATCGTCTTTGTTATATGTATTGTAAAATGGGCCCTGATTGGAAGGGGACTGGGTGGGGGGCTACTTGGGACAGGGGTTTGTGGCATGTTCTGGGCAGCTGGAGCTGGGGAAACTTGAGCTAAAAAGAGTACACCTGGGGCGGGGGCGGGGGCGGGGGCGGGATGAAACGCTGCAGCCTGAGTGACTGACTTTGCTTTGCTCTTGCAGCTGCCCTGGCCTACCTTGCCTCCAAATAATAAGGGTATTAAGCTATCGTGGGGGATTCCCGTTGATAGAGAGCGTGCTGTGTATCAGGCAGAGATGTGCGTTCTTGCGCTTGACTTCATTGAGACCTCACAAACACGCTGGGATGTATCATCCACCTCACTTTACAGATGAGAAAACCGAGGCGCACAGAGGCCAAGCCACTTTGCCAAAGCATGCGTGGCTTGGAAGCCTCCTCAACAATCTCCTTTAGAAATTTCCCCATTTCTTTAATGGGGAAAACTGACACTTCCTTATCACGCGTAAAGAGCTAGCTATACTCAGCTTTAACAGACCCCTCCCAGGAGATCGCTGCCTTGAAGCCTCTCCCATACAGAGATCTGGAGTGGTCCTGGAAATACTGCTTCCCCCGCCAGGCTGGCCTAGATGCCTCTGCTCTGTCCACCTCCCCGCACCATAATCACTGCCTCCCTCATGCAGGGGGACTTTGGGAAGGAAGGGGCCATGCTTTATTAGACTTCCTATTTCCATCACCGGGAACTTTGCCCAGCACACAGCTGGCGCTCCAGAAATGTTGCCGAATGAATGAATGCACCAAATAAGTGGCAGAATCAGGAGTCCAACCCACGCCTGTCCTGCTCCAAAGACTTCTCATTCATTTCACCTAGAGCAGGATTTAAGCCTCTCCATCTTGCCTCCCTTGGATCCAATGGCACTATTATGGTGTGCCTCCATGGGGATGGTTGGGAATGCACGTTTTCTCCCTGCTCTGAGGGATTAGGTGGGAGATATTTAGGGACATACCCAAAGCCACTTGGTTAGGTGAAGGTAGAGAGAGACAAGGGGCAGACAGACCACCAAGCTGATTTGAAACCGGCAGACACAGTCCTTCCACTGACAGGCCTTGTGGTCGCTCGGGGTCTCCGTATCCTGCCTGGAAGGTGAGTAGTGGCCCAGGGTGACCCCTGAGCTCTGGGACTTCTTGTTGGGGTTAAGGGAGAGTATGGAGGCTCCTTCTGCTTCTGTGACAGTGGACCCAGCCTGGGCCAGCGCCCCTTCCCCTGCAGGGTGCTAGGATCTCCTCCAGCCTCATGAGGCAGGGCTTGGGGATGAGACCTAGGCTGGACCAGGAAGGAAGGAGCCGGGGAACCTCAGTCTCCATGAGGATAGCAGCTCACAGGGCTGGTTAGAGTCCCTGACTGAGGTCACGACCCAGCTCACCCCAGTAAGTATCAGGAGGTGATGTTCAAGTGTTAGATCATACATGGGGCTTCTCATGGTCACCCGAAAGTTCTGTTTAGATTAGTCCTCTGTGATGGAAACATCTCCAGTGGCTCAGTTGTGTCTCCCAATGACAAGACTAAGTCTGCCTGCAATCCTTTCAAGATTGCCTGTCTACGGAAGAGAGACAACACATCGTTGTGTGAGAGGCCATAGACAGGACACTGGGCTTGGAGCTGGACCATCTGGGTTCAAATCCCAGCTCTGCCCCTCCTAGCTATGTGACCTTGAGCAAGTTAAGCTTCTCTGGACCTCAGTTTCCTCATCAGTAAAATGGGGGTAAAAACACAGACCTCCTAGGGATCTGGGGAGGATCAAATAAGATAGTGGATGGGTCAGAACTACTCAAACACGAGTGATTATGTGATCGTCCTTATTAGTGGCACCAGTCCTGTGGGGAGGCCCCTAAGGCTTCTCACTTAGTAATTTAGGACCAGCTCAGCTGGCAGTTGGGATGTCCTGTTTTGCCGTAAAATGTAGCATGCCTTGCCAGGACCTCTGTAGTTTCCAATACTCAGTTCAAGGTCACGCTCTTGCTGAGGCCTCCCCGGCCTTTTCAACAAGAAGCGACTGCTCCTTCCTGTGGACACGCTGCACCCAGGATGCAGGGCTCTTGCCACTGGGGCCCATAACACTTGACCACACTGTTACACGTCTGTCCCTTCCACGAGGCCATGACGGGCCATAACACTTGACCACACTGTTACACGTCTGTCCCTTCCACGAGGCCATGACTAAGGGGAGGCTCTGGGGAGGTTATCGGTGAATGAACAAACAAGTAAACCAAGGAAGGAGCACAATGAATAGATGCAAACCAAGTCACATCATCAGGGAAAAGACAGAAAAAAAGGAATTTGGGGCGTAAGCTGGGGGACGGAGGGGACCTCGGAGGCTAAAGGCAGTGAAGGCCCTGAGGGACACAGGCTAGTGGGCTTTCTTTTCTTTTTTTCCAATTTTTTTTATTGTAGTAACATACAAGTAATAATAAAATTTACCATCTTAACCTTTTTTTTGGTGGGGGGGGGGTAGGTGGGCCTCTCACTGTTGCGGTCTCTCCCGTTGCGGAGCACAGGCTCTGGACGCGCAGGCTCAGCGGCCATGGCTCACGGGCCTGGCCGCTCCGCGGCATGTGGGATCTTCCCGGACCGGGGCACGAACCTGTGTCCCCTGCATCGGCGCCACCAGGGAAGCCGCCTCTTAACCATTTTTGAGTGTACAGCCCTGTGGTATGAAATATATCCGGAACGTTGTGCAACTGTCACCACCGTCCATCCTCTTTTCATCTTGTAAAACTGAAACTCTGTCCCCATTAAACACTAACTCCACACCCCCGGGCTCCAGCCCCTGGCAACCATCGTTCTACTTCCTGTTTCTATAAACTTGACTACTCGAGGGACTCATATAAGTGCTATCACACAGTATTTGCCTTTTTGTGACTGGCTTGTGTCACTCAATGTAGTGTCCTCAGGGCTCATCTGTGTTGTAGCAGGTGTCAGAATTTCCTTCCTTTTTGAGGCTGAATAATACTCCACCGTGTGGATGGACCAGTTTGCTTCTCCATTCATCTGCCGATGGACACTTAGGTCACTTCCACGGTCCAGTTATTGTCAGTGGGCTTTCTTTTTAAGCCCTTCTCTTTGGATACAAGGAAACCTCACTCAGACTAATTGTAGGAGGACTGAAATTATAATAGGCTCAAACAATAAAAAGTACTTTTATTACTTTTAAGGTCCGAGAGTAATTTGATCTCAGCTAACAAAATACTGCTTCCTTCGGGCCTTGGAAGAGCATTTAGAAGAACCACGTGCTTTAAGGGGGTCACCAGTTACTTACGTGGGTGGAAATGTGGGTTTCCCTAGGGCTGGGGAAGCAAGGTTTGTTCCTAGAGTTGGCTTCTGCCTTGTGATTTTGATTCCAGTGTGCGAGCTCATTTGCAGAGGCCGTGGACAGTGCTGGTGACGGGGAGGAGGGGAGGTTGCTAACTAAACCCTGGTCTGGGTCCTGTTCAAATTATGACAAATGCCGGCTTCAGAACTGGGATTCCTGGATAAAGTGGTTTCTTCCCATTTGTCTGCATACTTCTTCTTTTTAAAAGCTTTTTGTTTTGACATATTTTCAGACATCAAAAAAGTTAAACGTAGAATACAAAGAATTCCCAGATCCCCTTGACACCAATTCCCCAAATCTTAATGTTTTACTGTATTTGTGTTATCACTCTCAATCTCTCTTGTATATATGTATGTATCAATATACATACCTATACACAGATACGTATTCTTTCTTTCTGAACCGTTTAAGAGTAAGTTGCAGACATATGCCTCTTTACCTCGAAATACTTTGGTATTCAGTGGAGAACAAATGCAAATTGAGACCCGGTGTCCGAAAGAAAACAAGAAAGAATTAGCTGGGTGTAAGCTGGGGGATGGAGGGGACCCTGAAAACAAGGTCCCAGGAAAAGGCATGGGTCCACATTTGAGGTCCCAGGTCGATGAAATTCTATCAGGACAGTTTCATCAGGGCCAGCACTGAAGGTCGGATGTGATGGGGCAGATGTAGAGGCGTCAGAGAGGAGCCATCCTCCTGTGACTCCCACTTTTTCCCTTCCTCCCTGACCCTGTCTTCTGGCTGTCCCGTCCCAGCCCCACACAGGGTATCCACTTCAGGAGGGCCCAGAGGAAGTGCCGCAGGCTTAGGGGTCAGACCTCAGCTCTGCCTCTCACCAGTTGTGTATTCTTAGACAAGTATTTTACTCCCTCTGGCCTCAGTCTCTGGGGCTGTCAAATGGGCATATTTCACATGGCTGTTGTGAAGAGCAGCAGTGGTGGCATGACAGGTGTGCTAGTACTGGGTAAAGCATGAAGCATCCCAGTGCTAATTCCTTTTCCTTCCTTGGTTCTGGGAAGCGCCCTCCATCCTCTGGACCACAGGAAACCTCCCCACCTCAGTGTGTGGGAAGAACCAAGAGAGCTGTGTGAGAGTGGACCGATGGAGGAGGGGGCTGCAGCCCCCGCCTCTGCTGATGCTTCCCTGGGGAAGAGCCCACAGAAGAGCTGGCAACAAATCCGCCAGCTGCATGGACAGCCACCTGGGCAAAACCTGGGTGTGGGTAGCATTTGCATGGCTCACTTATAAGTAGCTAGAAGACTGAGGATTCCCCAGGGTCTCCACGAAGGGAGGTGACTCTGGGGAATCAGGAGCTCAGGTCAGGCCTGGCACCCAGTGGTGGTGACATTCAATGGGTTCCTTCTCTCTGAGCCTCAGTTTGTCCATCTGTAAAACGAGGGTGCTGAAGAAAGCCACCATGTGGGAATTCTGAAGTCAAGAATGTGAAAACCCTCAGAACCAGAGGAGAAAAGGGCTCTTTGGGGAAGGGCAGGGACCCACCTCATCCACCCCTGTGTCCCTTGTAGGGTTGAGACAGCGGCAGACACATAGTAAGACTGAGTAACTGCTTGTTTGGCCAACCCTCCCAGGGAGGGCCTGTGCCTTTAACCAAACTTGGAGAAACTTCATCTGAAGCCGGGACCCTGGGGCATCACCTCTGGCCCCGAGGAACTTAATTGGGACTGCAGTGCCTCCTGGTGGCCAGTTTGAGCCACTGCAGCCTTGATCATGCTGGATTGGGGGTGCTGCCTAGAGCCTTTATGCAGGGACCCGGGAACCTGCCCTGTGGGTGCGCATGGCGTCCCAGGGCCCCGCGACTCCTCCTCGGTCTCGACTTCCTGTAGGGGCTGCGCCTTCTCCATAACCCCTTCTCTCCTCTCGCTGGCAGGAAATCCGGCAATACTTGTTGACATGAGGAAGCAGAGAAGCTAAAAGGTTTGCCCAGGGCCCTAGCAGCAGCGGGGCCACCTTTGGCCCTTCATGCCCAGCCCCGTGGCTGGTTTCTCTGAGCCCCATCATCCCGCAAGGCCCACACACAGCAGTGTGTGCTGAGGGACCGAGGCCCCCCGGCTCCGGAGTCCAGCCCCGTGGCCTTGGGTCCCTTTCCTATGGGCGCCCCATCACCTCAGCAGGGCGTGCAGAGCTGCCCCGGCGCTACCAAAGGCAGAAGGAGCCCGGGCCCATCTCAGGACCCAGCTGTGCATCAGGGAGGCCCTGGTCTGAACCGCTCACAGTGGAGTGGGAAGCAGGACCACACACCAGTGCTTTAGAGCAGAGAATCCAGTGTTTAAGAGATAAGCCCAGCCCCCCGGGGTCAGGGAGGAAGAAGGGGTCGGCCTTGCACTGAACCTTGGAAGCCCAGTAGAAACAATTCAGCAAAGAAGAAATACAACAAATAAAAGGTTAACTTTACTAGTAATAAAAAAATGTAAATTCAAACAAGATTTCACTTTTATCCTTCACACTGGCAAAGATTTTAAAAAACAGTATAATGACTGGTATTGGCCCTGAAGCAGGTGGGCACACGGAGGAAATAGGCAGATTTCTAGAAGACACGTTTATCAGAGCTCTTAAGGTGTGACTGTGATCTAACTCGGTATTTCTAGTTCCTGGAGCTTCTTCTAAGGTAATTACCGTGAAAGTATCAAGGGATTTAACTGCAAGGATATTCATCCCAGGCCTGTTATCATTTCAAACAATCAGCGATCCACGTGCCCAACAGTAAAGGACTGATGAAATAAAATAGTTTGTCCAGGTGGTGAAATACTGTGCAGCCACTAAAAACGATGTAGTAGAAGAATATAGAATAGGATGGAAAGATATACAGGATAGTGTTAGGTTAAAAAGAAAAAAGACTTGTACCCAAAAAAAATGATGTTTCCCTTTTGTGTTTGTGTGTTACAGTTTTCTTCTTTTGGTCTGTCTTGATTTTTTTTTTTTAATTTCCATATAGAACATAGATAATTATATGTAACGAGGGGGAGAAAAGCCACAAAATTTACAGAGGAAGATACGCAGGGAGAGGAGGAGTTAGCCAGATGCATGAGGGGCAGAAGGGCATTCCGGTTAGAAGGAAGAGCACATATGCAGGAATGGGGTAGCCTGAAGCCGCTCGAGCAGTGTACTGGAGGCATGAGGGCAGGTCTGTGGGACCGGAAGCGAGGTGCAGAGGTGGGGTGTGGAAAGATGTAAGTCTGTGAGGAGAACCAGTGTCAGTCCCGCCTGGGGAATCCTGAATGCCACAGTCAGCCTGACTTGCAGAGCTGGCAGATTTAGCAAAAAACTAACAACAAAACCAGGGTGCTCCATTTAATTTGAATTTCAAATAAATGAATAAGTTTTAGTATTAGTGTGCCCCATCCAATATTCGGGACATACACTTAAAAAATAACTGTTTCTCTGAAATTCTAATTTAACTGAGCACCCTGTATTCTATCTGACCATCCTAATGAGGGCTCTGGGCACCAGTGGAGGGCCTCTAGACAGGCTCCCACTAGATGGGATGTGTGCTTTAGACACTCTCTCTGGTTGTAGCTGAGGGCGGTGAGTCTGAGGGCAGAGAAACCAATGAGGTCTACGCTTAAGCCAGAGCTCTGGGAATCTCCAGTATCCAAGAGGCCTCAGAGTCATGGGGTTAGGGGGCCGCCCAGTTTGTGAGGACAGTGGCCGATCCCCACCGCGAAAGGGGCCTTTCGCTGAAGCATCCCTACCCTTCCTCCACCCGGCTCCCCCGTGGCGCTCACACCCACCTCCCACATCACACAGCTGAATCCAACACCTGCCAGAGCAGACATCCCTCAGGATTCTAATCGCTGCTTCCACATAGCATTTTAAAATGATAAAAGCCATTTCTGGTCATGGTAAGACAAATAGAAAATTAAGTCAGATGAGGAAAAAAAAAAGGAACAAAACCCAGATACCAGTATTCTTACCTCGGGAAACCTCTAGTATTTTCTAAGGACAGGTACCCCACCCCTACCTCCCCTTTTTTTCAAAATGAGATTTACTTACTATAACACAAACATCTTTCAGTTACTAAAATGCTGTTCTTTCACATCGGTTTCACTCCTTTTTCATCAAATGTTTATTGAACCCCTTCTGCATACCAGCCACAATACCAGGCATTAAACAAAAGGGCTAAACAAAACAAGTATATGCAGATATATCCCCTGTTTTATGGAAGGGAGAGAGAGAGACAATAAATAAAGGAAAAGCAAATAGATACAAAATAATGTGTATTAAATGCCAAGAGAGAAACAGTCTGTAGAATAAAGAAAATCAGGAAGGATCTTCCAGTTATGGAAATATCGTCCTTTATTTAACCAGTCTCCGATTATTGAATATTTTGGTTACTTTCAGTTTTTCCATATAATAATGCCATGATGAACTTTCTCTCTAGTTAATTCTTTGTGCCCATCCCTAATTCTGTCTTTAGGTTAAATCCCTAGAAGTGAGATTTCTGGGTGAAGACATACAAACTTTTTACTTACTAAGTTTTTCTTTACTATATTTAAACCCAATTTTTAATTTTCTCTATAGTTTACATATTTTTTTATTTTTAAAACAGCATGGTGTAAAGTTAAAACGGGGGGGGTATTATTTTATGAATTTGAACACATTCCTGTACAGACCCACGTACTCACCATCACAACTGGGATACGGGATAGCATAGTTCTGCACACCAGCCCTTTGTGGTCAAACCTGCCCCCTCCCCAGCCCCTGGCAATCAGTGATCTGTTCTCCGTCCTGGTACTGTTACCTTCCCCAGAATACCATGCAATAAATAAGTAGAGTCACGCACTATATACATTTTGAGACTGGCTTCTTTGACAGACCATCATTCTGTCTTTGAGAGTCATCCATGCCATTGTTTGTATCTCTAGCTTGCTCCTTTTACCTCTGTAGCATCCCACTGCATGGCTGTTCCGCAGCTTGTTTATTCATTCACCTGTTAAAGGACATTTGGGTTGTTTCCAGTTTGGCGTGATTATGGGCAAAGCTGCTATACACATTTGCATACACGTGTGCAATGAAAATAAGTCTTTGTTTCTTTAGGGCAAATGTCTAGCAGTGGGATTTCTGGGTCTAGCCATGCAAGTATATTTAATTAGACGAGACAATGCCACGGTGTTTTCCCACCAGCGATGAATGAGAGTTCCAGGTGCTTCATATCCTCGCTATCACTTGGTAGCATCAGATTTTTGATTTCCGTTGCAATAGGTGTGTAGCCATATCTCAAGGGGGTTTTAGTTTGAATATTCCTCGTGGATAATACACTGAGGGGGTCATCGTGCTGATTTCCATGTATATCTTCTTGGGTGAAATGTCCATTCAAATATTTTACCCATCTTTTTTTAGTTTTAACGTTCCTGCTAACTAAGCGCCACATTTTAATCAGATTTCACTAGTTTCTCCCTAATGTCCTTTTACTGTTTCAAGACCCCATCCTGGATACCACATCACATTTAGTCCTCATGTCTCCTTAGCCTTCTGTGATCTGTGACAGTTTCTCGGACTTTCCTTGTTTTGAGAGGCACATTTAGGGCTTGGGTGGGTGCATGTTGGTGACAGGAGTGCCTAAGTCACCTCGTGGGTGGCTGGCCTGAGCCCTTGTGCTTCCTCTCGACAAACTGGCAGTTCCTCCAGGGCAGGAACACCGTCCGTCTCTACTGGGTACACGCTGATAGGCTCCGTGCATGTTTGCTGAAACGCTGCCCCAGTTACTGCTACCCCTTTGGTGTTATTTCTTGGACCTGGAGCTAAAACTAGGGATGTCTAAGCTGAACTCTGGACAGAGTCCAGCGGCAGATGAGGTAGGCTGGGGTTATAATCCGTGGCTCACCTTTAACCTCTGCCCCCACCCCCGCACGACTGTTTGGACAGCGGTGGGCTTAGTCAGTGCCCTTTAAATAGCATGAAAGGGCCTCACGCTGGCCTGTTTTGTTTAAGGAGGTTGCATCGGCGGTGTGCACACTGCCACAGGGCATGCGGCCGGCTCACCCGAGAACAGAGTAAGCGGCATGTCCCCCACAAAGCAGATGTTTGGAGGAAAAATAGATGTAATCAAAAGCACGGAGGATAAAATTACTCAAACCCCTTAGACAGACCCTCCATGTGCAAGGGTGCACACACACGCACACACACACGCACGCACCACCCATGTCCATACCCACCCGCGTGTATCTACAGGGTCACGTTCACACCCACACCCACACGCAACAGCACACGTCCGCAGGCACACACGTGCCACTTGTGTGCATGCCCTTGACCACACGAGCCTGCACGGTACACAGACCTACCCGCAGGCCACTACATGTGTTCCCCGCACCCATGTGCAAATGCAGGCTTCTGCCCCATGCCCGAGGGCGCACATCCGTGCACGCGGAAGGGGTACACACACACAGGCCTGCAGCACCCTGTCCCCAAGTGGCTTCAGAAGTTCATTCTCTTTAAATCACAGCCATAAAAAAAATTCTCTTGAAATCACAGTAATGAAAAAAAAAATCACCGTCACCTTTGGAAATCTTTCAAGGCCTTTCATGTCAAAAAAAAGTTAGTCTAGAGTAGAGTGACACCCTAGGGTTGAACCGGGACGAGTGGCTAGAGGTTAAGGGAATGAAGAAAGGTTTCCCGTTTCTCGTTGGATTTCTTGAAATCCAACAGCCAGGGCTGTCCGGCAGCAGACCAGGTGGCTCCCAGAAGAGGCCAGGCCTCCTCCCCAGGGGAGTTCAGGCAGAGGCCCAAGGGCCTTCTGTGGCTCCTGATGGAGAATATAACCTCGAACCGAAGAATGCTTCCCACTTCATCAGAAGTGGTCGATGGGAGTCTTTGCCTGGGTTGTTTGAAGGGCCAGCGTCCCTGCCTCGGGGCAGGCAAGGATGACTCTCGGTGTTCCGTGCACATTACTTGACTCCTCTGAGTAGTCTGGGATCTATTTCCAGATCAAGACATTCTCGGGGAAGCTGCAGCTTGCAATTACGTTGTCTTGGGCCACACAGCCTGGGACAAAGCCCGTCCAGGGATCCCTTCCCACTCTGGGCGGGGTGTCAGCATAGCACCAGGCCAGAGTCCACAGGGGGTTGCCCCAGGGAGGATGGGGGGAAGCCAGCCAGGGAGGCAGGTGGCCTGGACCCAAAGGGGCTCTGTCGCTGCTCAGCTTCATGCCAGTGCCGGATGCTGTTGGGCCTCGAGAAGGTGGGCCCAGCAGCGGGGCAAGCTGGGAGATCCCAGTGCCGTTTTCTCTCTCCCAGTATAGCAGCGCGATGGATGCAGAGCTGGTTCCTGGCAGATGCTGGGCTGGGTTTCCTGGACATTTCAATTCCGGAGCCCGGTTCCGTGAAGCCCATCTCTGTGCTTCTCCTTCTGCCTCCCTGACCCTCTTGCTTGCTACTTGGAGACATCCTTCTATGTCTGCCTGGTCTTTCTCCTCTCCTTCCTTCTTCCCTCCCTCCTTCCGTCCTCCATCTTTTCCTCTCTCCCTCAGTGATCTCACCTCCTTCTGTTGCAGCTGTCAGCCTCTGATGGAGGCATTCGTCACTATGTGCATTTTTCTCATGTATCCTCGCCACCTTTCTCCTCGGTGTTTACGGGGATGTATTCATTCAACAAACATCTCTGCACGTACCCTATAGGTACTGGCACGCAGTAGGTGCACAGAGGTAGCTGGACAGAGTGAGAGCTCAGTAATGTTTGTTAGAAATTGTTCGTTGATTCTTCAGTAACCTCTTCCTGCCTGTCTGCTGCCTGTCCCATCCTGGGCTGAGAAAGGACAAATGGCATGAGGTCCCAACCCTCAGGGAACTGATTCTCTAGGAGGAGCTGGACATTTGGGGTTTGATTATATACTAGTCCGAAAACACAGTCAGTAATTGGATGGCGGGGTCTGTATGACTGCCCCAGTCTGAGAGGGCTTCCTGGAGGAGCTGGTGCTTGATTGGACCTTGGAGGTCAGCTGGAAAAAAAGGGACATTCCAGGCAGGTGGACAGAGGTGGGGGTGAGGGAGACCAAGGAGGTCAGTGCTTTCCTTTGTTCAGGAGTAATTCAGCCTGAGTCTCAGGCCCCGTTTTCAGTGGCCGTCTTGAGGAGGGAGTCACAGAGCGAGCTGGACCCTGACCAGCACCAGCCCTCAGGCCACGGTACCAAGTCTCCACCCGGCCCCTCTGGATCATCTAGTTGCAGAGCGATCTGCTGGCTTTGCCCAGAGCCCAACACCATCACCCGTCCCATCCCTGGCACCCACCTGCCTCAGGCAGGCCTGTTAAACTCAGGACCTCCTGCAGAAGAGCGGTGGGAACTGCAGTTATTTACTCAGGAGGATGGAAGACAAGAGGCGCGCAGCCCTCTCCAGATGTCCGCAGGGCTGGCTTGGGAAAGGCCCCGGGAGGTTTTGAACCAGGACCAATGAGCCAGACCCTACAGGAGACAGACACGGGCTGGACCTAAGGACAGATGGTCCAGCTGTCCCGGGGGCAGTGAGCTCTCTGTCACCAAAGCTTGGATGATAGCGCTTTGTAGAGATGCTGTAGGGTGGCAGGAGGTGGAAACTGATGCACTGAGCACCTGAGAGGGACTTCCTTGGCTTGTCGTCCTGACCAGTTGGGTCAGAACCTTGGGGAATTTTCCTTTGTTGTCTAAATGAGGGACCCAACCTCAGAATTTAAAGCAAGGTGATCAGTAATCAAGATGGAGATTTGGAAGATTCCTTCCCTCTTCAAGGACCAGAGAAACCTCAGTTTTGCCAGAATTCCTTCATCTCTAAGCCTTTCCAGTGAGCTGACATTTGCCTGGACAGACATGGCCCCATCCTCTCCCCTCTTCTCCTCACTCCAGATCCCAAGGGGAAGGTCCCACTGGTCCCTAAGGCGGGAGGGCTATCACTCCACCGGGCCAAAGCTGTGACACCAGACAGGGCGTGCCTGCTCCCGTGTGCAGATGAGGCTCTGGGACATAAAAGGCATCCTCTGGAGTCTCAGGCAGATTTTGGGAGAGCCGGGACCGCAAACACATCTCCCATCTCTCGGTCTGGTGGTCTTTGCACATGCCATGCTGTCTCCCCACTCCTGACCCACTCACTCCCTCTCAGTGGGTGGCTGGAGGGGGGGAAACTGGATTCTTACTCCTCTTCTTGGAAGACTGGACATTCTGCCGCCTCCCCCCGAGCTGAGCCTAGAACCAGCCCACGCTGGGGAGCTTCTCCCAGAGTCCACATCCGCACTCTCTCCTCCTCTGGGGCTGGTCCTTCTGACCCCAGGATGCGTAGACCAAGCCTCTTGGTTATGTGAGGCCCCTGGATTCCTTCTGGTCCTACCTCTCTCCCCAGGAAAGGCCGTGAGACCATGGGTAGGAGTAAAGGACCAACCAAGGGCTGAGAGGCTGCACTCTGTCGCTAATTAGGGCACATTTCCCGCTCTCTCTGGCCCCAGTTTCCCCTGACTTGACATGAGGAGTTTGGTCCCTACCAACAATTGCTTTTTATAGCATGGAGTTTCCCTGCATGGCCCAGCCCCTACTGTTGTATGGGGTGGTCCCGATCCCAGGCTGAAGGCCAGAGGATACGGCAAGGGTCTACGGGGTCATGGGATGGGGCCTGGGGAGCAGTGCTAGGGCAGAAGGGGCAGGGGCTGCCCCCCCTCCCCAGTCTAGCCTCCAGGAAGTTGCATAACAGAGATGTTTATTTTTGGTGAGGCTGGGTGGGATTTCTTCTCCTTAAAAAAAAAAACCCAAAACATAAAACTTATTTGTCTGCCAGGAAGATAAATATCTTTGCTGAAAGCTCTTGGCCCGGCTGCCAGCTGCAGCTTGCATGATGCCGTCACCAAAGCCGTGGCGGTCTGCCTGTGTCTGGGCTTACGTGGGTGTCATATGTGATGCCTGAGGGTCAGCCCCCACCCTGCTGGTATCGACACTGCCAGTGGCCCTCAGGAACAGCCTCCCAAAGCTGCTTCCAGGCCCACTCTGGGCATTCACCTCCACCCCGATTTCCTCAGTGCCTTGAAGAGGGAGGTGAGAATGACAGAGAGCAAAACGTCCCTCTCAGCTTCCCCAGCAGTAAGGGAGCCCCCAGTGTACACAGAAAGCCAGGGGCGAGACTGAACCTGAAGCTTCGGCCCTAGGACCTGGACAGGGTTAAGAGACCCAGGCCAGAGGCATCGTCCTGACTGCTGCTCAGATGCTCAGATGCCCGCTGCTCAGATCTCTTCCTAGAAGAGGAGACCGAGGGTCAGAGTGGTTGGTGCTTACACCGACCACAAATCCTTGTCATAATCAGAGCTTGCGCGTGTGAAAGGTTTTGTCAAATGCTCCCCACACATGTCTTATTAATCCGGTATGTTATTTCACTCTACAAGAGTCACAGTCAATGGAATTTGGCTCAGAGAGGTGCTCACACCCCTGTCTCCAGACACCAGTCCAGCGCCCTCCCCACAGCATGCGCACACGCTCCTGCGCTTGGGGCCTCCAGGGAGGGCCTGCCCACTTGGAGGACTTCTCCAGGGCCAGAATCTTCTGCTGCTCACAGGTCTAGACCAGAACTGGGGAAATAATGATACGGGCAGGAGGCTGCCTAGCCGGCACCACGCTGAGTGCTTTATGTGTCAGCCTTTTTAATCCCACAACTACCCTGTGAGGAAGATCCTACGGGATTCTGCATCCCCATTTTATAGAGGGGGAAACTGAGGCATAAAGAGGTTAGGTGAACTGTCCAAAGCACCCAGCTGGGACTCACACCCCTGGTGCCAGTTCCAGAGCCTGTGCTCTGACCCCTGCCCTGAGATGAGTGTGTGCCCAGGGTGCTAACTGGGCTCTTTGGACTTGGACAAGCTACTTCCCGCTCCACCCTTGACCCTTGTGGGCTGACTGGTCCTTTGCAGCTCTGAGCATCCAGGAATCAGCGGGCAGAGCCCCGTTCTGTTAGACAGCAGTGGCTGTGGGCCTGGGCCGTGAGCTTTGTGTAAGTCTGCTGGGTCCCCCGTGTCAGCATCCTGGGCGTGTCAGGGGGAGGTGCCCCACTTCCTTAGTAAAGATGTCCCCCACCTGGAGGGGCAGGTCACCACTTGGACAATAGGTGAGACCAGTGTGGAGGGCGCCGGGACAGGACCCCTCAGCGCTGGATTCTTGGGCAGAGTCTCCAGAGCCCCTGCTGAACCCCAAACAGGACCAGGCCAGGAAAGGTGGGGCCTCTCCTCCTCACTCCAAGCTCAGTTGGGCCAGATATGGCTGCTGACTGAGTTTTCCTTCCCACTCTGGGAGTCCGAGGCACTGAGTCAGCAACCTCGACGCCCGAAGAAGTGCTGGCAAAGGGAGTCCTTCTAGAGGGAGGAGCCCAGGGTCAGTGGGGTGGAGATTAAATGTTATAGAGGTCAGATTGGCTGACCCAGAGTCACAGGACATTGGTGTGGAAAGGAGCCCATGCTGAGATGAGGACAGAGAGGCTCAGAGACTCGCCCAAGGTCACACAGCATGTTAATGGCAAGCCAGGGTTAGAACCTGGGCCTCCTGACCTCGCACCCAATACTTCCCTGAGAGGGCAAAGGCAAGGGATGGCTCCCCGGTCCCTCCCTCCTCTCATGCTTAGTTCAGCCACTGGTTTTTGACCTTCTTTTCTCCCCCCTCAGCCAAAGAGAGCTCCCTGGGTGAGCCAGAGTTGCCACCCGACTCTGACACCGTGGGGATGGACAGCAGCTACCTCAGCGTGAAGGAGGCTGGGGTGAAGGGGCCCCAGGACCGGGCCAGCGCCGACCTCCCCAGCCCACTGGAGAAGGCGGACTCCGAGAGCAACAAGGGCAAGAAGCGGCGGAACCGAACGACCTTCACCAGCTACCAGCTGGAGGAGCTGGAGAAAGTCTTCCAGAAGACCCACTACCCCGACGTGTACGCACGGGAGCAGCTGGCCATGAGGACCGACCTCACCGAGGCCCGCGTGCAGGTCAGTGAAGGCGCCTGGGAGGGCGCGGGAGAGCAGGGCCTGCCCTTGGGATGGTGGCCGGAGCTGGGACCACCTGACTGTCCCCGGTCACGCCAGGGCTTTCTTCACCTCGGTGCAAGGATCCCACCCCTCACGCCCCGCCTCCAACCAGAGCAAGTCGGCTTTTACTCACTTCACTGGCCTCTTGCTCTGGTTGGAGCTGGGGAGAAGCTCCCAGTGGACAGGAAGGAAGCCTGTAAGCTGTACTTCTGAGTTCTACGTGGTGTGGGAGTCCAGGCCCTTTCATGAAGGAGATGGTGACTGGTCTCTGCTCTGGAAGGCCTATCTCTTAGAAAGGAAACAGGACGAATTTAAATACATCCATAGCAGCCCAGTGGGCAGAAACAGAGACAACCCAGATCTTCTTTTTGCCCAGGATGGCTGCCTCGTCCTCCATCTTTCAGGTTCCAACTCAGTATGCCTCCTCTGAGAAGTCTTCCCGACCACCATGGCTAAAGAAGGGGCCCCCACCATCACCCGACCACCAAAACACTCAACCCAGCACGACCCGACAGAGCTCAACACAGGCCAGCAGAGCCCAGCACAACACAACACAGCACAACCTAAACCAACACAGCTCAACCCAACACAGCCCCACAGAGCTCAACGCAACCCAACAGAGGCCGACACAGCACAACATAACCTAACCCAACACAGCTCAACACAACTCAACACAACATGACACAGCTCAACACAGTAACAGAACCCACCAGAACCAACACAACACAACAAAACCTAACACAGCTCAACCCAACCCAACATAACACAGTAGTAGAACCCAATACAGCTCAACCCAACCCAACACAACTCAATCCAAATGAACACAAAACAACACAAGCAAACCAGGTCAACTTCTACCACATTGTCCTATTTTATCTTTTTTATAGAATTTATGACGGCTTAAAATATTTTATCTGTTTGTCTCCTCTCACTGGAATATGAGCTCCTTGAGGACAGGTACTGTCTGTTGTTCAACCCTGTATTCCTACCAATTAGAGAAGGCCGAACTCAGAGCAACAAAGGCAAAAAATAAACAGACGTGGACCAACTGACCTCCTTTGACCAGAGAGGTGTGTCTTCCCTCCCTGCATGAAATTACAGCAGAGAAAGAACCAGAAAGGAATCAAAGTCCTCTAAGTACCCCAGACACAGGCGACAAGATCCGTGCATTAAAGCTTGAGCTTCAGCATAACACAGAATAAACGTCATGTTCAGCCTGCCTTCCCAACCCAGAGCATGTTAGAAACAGCAAATCAGGTGTTGGCAGATAGCTATTTTCCCCCTCCTGTGGGCTGTGGAAATCAACAGCTTCAGAGCAAAGAGGAGTTTTTTTAAAACAAGCAGCACCGTTCAGATCAGATCAGCACAGCTCTGCTCAGGTCTTTTCAGCACCAGGACAAAAAGCCCTGTTACTTCGCAGACCCCAAGGGCGCCTTCTGTTGCATTTGTTCACTAGAGAATCTTCAGCAGTGTTTCTAAGGCACCAATAAAAGGTTCATCAGTCTCAACCATGCTCTGTTTAAAAAGGCAGAGGCATTTGTAATATGGTCCAGAAACGTTTTCATCTAAGATGGCTAACGTGGGGGACTTCCCTGCTGGTCCAGTGGTTAAGACTCCACGCTTCCACTGCAGGGGGCTCGGGTTAGATCCCTGGTTGCGGAACTAAGATCCCACGTGCCATGCGGCGCAGCCAAAACTTAAAAATAATAATAATAAAATAGAGTAAAATAATATAAGACGGCTAATGTGAAAAGGGACTGGTAGTTGTTAGTGAATACACAGCCATCCAGAAACAGCAGGAACCCGAGGGGATGCTGAACACTCAGGTCGTTTATCTGTAAATTCCCAGAAACAAGCTTCCCGGTTTATTCCTCTCCAGTTCGCAGTAAGTGTTTGGGGAAGAAAGGCAGGGCAGCTGAGGCCTCACTGTGATTCCAGAAACCTTCTCACACCCATTGTCCCACCTGAGTCATGCGACTTCCTGGTGCCTCAAGAGTCTGGACAGGAACCACAGCATCTGGCCTCAGCTCAGCCAATGGATTTGGGAGGAGCTAAAGGAGTAGGTGGAGAGGGGGTGGCTGTTATGGGGCATTCCTGTAGATGCTGTGTTTGTGTGAAGCAAACGGTTCATTTTCTGTGCAGTACACATGTGTGCGCACGTGTGTGTCCCTAACAAATGGACAGGAGTGCCAAGAAGTAAAATTCACTTAGTATCAAAAGAAGGATGGTCCTTCTAGTACAACACACGGAAATGACGCTGGGGTACGTTTTACATTTTTCAGGCACCACAATGGAGTGCTAAAATGGAGCGCTCTCCCTGCATACACACACACACAGACACACACTCACACACATTTATGCCTACTTCCAAAAAGGAGCTGGGGCAGCTTACAACTAAAGGTTTATTATTTTCACCTAAGAACAAGAACAAAGTCATAAAATGGGAAGGTATTTATGTCAAAGATCTAGACTAAGGATCATATTTGCCACTGAGCACAAATTTCAACCCTGAGCTTCCTGGCAGCCAAGGCAGAAAGGGAAACTCTAATGTGTGCATATCTTATCATCTAAGGGAAGGGCCATAGAAGTATAGAATGCTAGTGCTGGAAAGGATCACCTGGTCCCCTCATTTGATATCAAGGAAGAAGAGGCCCAGAGGCAGGAAGAGATCACCTGTGATCAGGTGACTCAGGAAAGGTGATTCAGTGGCAGTGCTGAGAATAGAATGTGGGACCCTGAGTTCCAGCCCAGTGCTTCTTTTACTTTAGTTTGCCGTAGCAGGACACATGCCAGGTTGTTCTGAGACTTTTCTTTGTATAAAGGCAGCGGGGTGGGTGGGACTGTCATGTATGTCAGACCTCTGGGTTGAGCCTGGCAGTGCCCCAAGCATGGGGGATGTGGGGATGGATCTCCCTGCTTGCCTCTGCTGAGTTTGTTTAGGGCCCGTACTCAGCTGGTGGGAAGCCAGGTGCCTGGCGTAGAGTGGCAGTGGGGACAGGGAGGGGGTGATGGGGCCCCTGAGATGGACCTTTCCTGGGAAGAAGCCCGGGGCTTGGCCCCACTCCAGGGGGCTGCAGGGGCCTCTCCCTGCTGTCTGGGACTCCAGTCTCCGCAGCTGGTGTCTGAAGAAAATAAGACAGAGGCCTCCCTGCACCGGGCCACCCCGCCCTGGCCCAACATGGGCTGCGGTTAGCAAGGACCCTGCCAAGATGGTTGGTTCCTCGGGGAGAGGCCTGTGCTGAGCGGGCCCGGGCTGGGGTGGGCCGGGAGCAGGGTGGTCCTGGGCCGAGACACGAAGAACGGAAGGCTGGGACCTTGCAGTCCCCCTTCCTTCTGGGGTTGCACAGTGGAGACAGGCCTAGGGCCACAGAGCCTGAGGCACAGAGCACCTAAGGGGGCAGCTGTCAGAGCCCCAGGCTCCAAGGGTCAGAAATGGAAGGATGCTCTGAGTCTCAGGACCCTTGGATGTGAGCACAGAAGGGGCCCACCAGGATACCCCTGCCACCACCCAATTTAGGTGTGAGGAGGCCGAAGACCAGGAGGCTGACTTAGCTTAAGCCTCATCTGGACAGAAAACCTCCAGCCTTGTACACAGGGTAAGGCCCAGGGAGGAAAGACCCAGAGGAGGGAGTGGAGGTGGGCAGCTCTTCTCCCATCGGTCTGCTCCACGCAGCTGTGCCGCCTCCCACGATCTCCATCTTTAGCCCTCAAATAAATCCCTCAGCCTGACCCTCTTCCACTCCCTCCCCAAGACAGTGCTCTCTCAGCTGCCTCTCCCCCGGGCTCATCTATCTTCCCAGAGAACCCAGGTCTCCCCTCTCCCCCGCCTCTTCCCCCGCGCTCACCTCCAGCCACCACCACGCACTCCGTCTCCCCCAACGCTGCTCCTCCCCTCAACCCCAGGCCCCCGTGCAGGACACTGGGCTGCCTCCTTCCCCATCCGTGTCCCTCCCAGCCCAGGCCGCGCCTGCGTGTCGCCTCCACCAGCACCTCTGGATCCCACCACGGGACCGAGTCCACAGAGACTCAACAGCAACCCCCCAGTGGCGGACACGTCACCTTTTTCTAGCCTTCTCCCCGGCCTCAAAGAAAGAAAGCAGTCATATATCTAGATGCCTCCCGTGGGCTTCTCCCCTCCCGCTGGCCTCCCCCTCAGAGAACCCTGGGGGGCTGAGGAAGGAGCGGAAAGACTGAGCTAAGCCTGCAGGAAATTAAACATGAAATGAAAACAAGCGCCTCTGATTCATTCTCTCATCCTGCCCCCAGTCCCCCATTCCAGACCACCGATAAAGGGGGATCCCGTTTCAGCGGTGCACAGAGGAGACCCGATCTGCCCTTGGCTCCCAGTGGACGGCCTGGGCCCGGACCCCAGGAGCCCCAGGAGGACAGGAAGCCCCAGGAGGCTGTGGGGCAGCGGCTGAGACTCCAGCCCAAGAGAGGGCCGGGCTCCGGGGGTGGGGGTGGGGGACCCAGGAGAGCGCCTCTCCTACACCAGAGTCAAGACAGGAAACAGAGTGACGCTGAAAGAGCTGCCAGCAGCGCTCTGTGTGTGTGTGTGACACTCATGCTTGTGTACTGGGACGAGCTGCAGCCTCACCCTCCCTCCTCACCCCCACCCTCCGCACACTAACATGGGCCACACACACCCCCTTTCTTTTCTGACCTCTTTCTTCTAGCAAAAGACAGCAAGGAAGGTCAGGAGCTATAAGATAAACAAGTGTGAAGTACTCTAAAAACTCTGTGACAGCATTTCCCATCTAGCTCACCTGCTGCTCTCGGAGGCACCACCCCTGGGAAGAGGTCAGCACAGATATTGGCCCCATTTTCCAGATGCAGAAACTGAGGCCAGTGGTTATGCCAGGCACCCCAGTGGGCACCCGTGGGCCGAGCAGCCTCTATGCTGCCGCATGGTGAATCCATCCAGGCCTCAGGCCCAGCTCCCTCCCCCTCGTCCGAGGAAGCTCCATGCTCTCAGCAAGACTGCGGGTTGGGGGGGCGGGGCGGTGTGCTGTTTGAGGTGCGCCCACGTGCACCTCAGTCAGCAGCGGGCAGGTGCACATCAAGCCGCCAGGAATCTCCCTCCAGGGAGCTCTGAGTCCTGCCCTCGACTCAGCTTGAAGCCCTTCCTGGCTTGGAAGCTGAGCCCTGCTCACTCCCCCTCTCCCACCCTCCCCTGTCCCCGTCGCCCCCCCTCCCCAGATCCCAAGTCACTGGCAGGAGTGACAGATCCCAAGGCGAGCTCCTGCCCGTGAGCCTTAGGAAAGTTCTCAGCCTGCCAGAAACTTTGCTCCTGCAAAAGGAAAAGGACCCACCCCACCTCCACCCCCATGGCCAGAGACCCTGGCTCACACACCGGGCTCAGAGCCCGCCCTCCCCATCCAGTACCTGGTCAGCTCACGCCAACACCCCACCCCCATGCTCAGTGACAGGTGGGCCTCCTCTCCTCCTCGGCACCAGGCTACTCTTCAGCCTGAGATTTTGCAGCAGCTGCCTCTCTTCGAGGCACCGTGGCGACCCCCTCCACCTGGCATTTGAGGCCCCCCACAATCTGGCTCCCACCTCCATGGTCCTTTCCCTCCCATCACTCCCCCAGCTGGCAGCGTGGCCTCCCGAGGTCTCCTGAGTGTGCCCTGCTGTTTCTAAACTCGGCCTGGACTTCCGTCCCTCCAGCCAGCACTCAGAGCCCAGCCCCAGCCTTCCCTCCGCAAAGCCGTTCCTGACTGCCTCTGGAGCCCGACGGAACCCCTGTCCCCCAGAGAATCTTTAACCCAGGGTGTTCTGAGCTGGGAGACTCTTTCCGACAAACGTCTGAAGTGGGAATCCTGAACCTGGGCGGAGAGGTCCCAGGAAGCCCAGACCTTTTGGAAAATGATGGCAAAATACATGTGTGCGATCGTCCAAGAGAATGATTTTCTGGGTGAGCGCTCACAGCTCTTATCAGATTCTCCCCAGGAGTCGGTGGCCCCAGTGGATCAGGCCGCCCCCCATGCTGGGGTGGGTTAGATGACCGCTAAGATGACTAGTGGCGTGTGTCTTGTGTGTGTGACACTTGCCTGCTCTAGGTTGTGAAGCTTAGAAAAATGAAGCTACTGGGCCCAGATCAGGCCCACATGATAAACTGGAGTAAAGTGCCTTCCAGGCTCTCAACGTCTATCATTCTAGATTGTAAACTCTTGAGGATAAAGGCCGAGGCGGTCACATTACCTGTAGCCCCATGGCCTCGACCCTACACTGCAGCTGGTGAGACTCAAGGGAAAGGCTGGCACTGCCCGAAGGCGGGGCCTCCAGCTCCTGGCCTGACCCGGGTGACAACTGCTCTGTCCTGCAGGTCTGGTTCCAGAACCGGAGGGCCAAGTGGAGGAAGAGGGAGCGTTTTGGGCAGATGCAGCAGGTTCGAACCCACTTCTCCACGGCCTATGAGCTGCCCCTCCTCACCCGAGCGGAGAACTATGCCCAGGTAAGTGCCTGCCTCCAGCCGCCGGCTCTGGCCCCCAGCCCCCCAGCCCCTCATGCTCTGAGAAGGGGCACCTTCCCCGGAAAGAGGACTCGGGGCCCATTCCGGGCGTGTGCGTTTCTCCAGAATGTGGGAGGCCCAGAGCTCCTTCTGTCCGACGTAAGTGTTGACCCAGCCTTGGCTGGACTTTAGGGAAGGAAGGCCAGGGTGGTGAGAGTGGCTTTTTCTTCTGCCACTTTGGCCACTTGCGCTATGAGCATCAGAACCGAGGAAGCTTTGCTGAAGGCCGGGGGGTCCTCCAGGCCCCTGGGAGCCACTCAGAGTGTTTCCTAGGATAGGGGAATGAACATGGAATCCTTCGTCTTCCCAGCTCCAGAGCTTTCTCACTACAGGCAAGTCACAAGCTCTCTGAGCCTTGGTTTCTTCACCTGTGAATTGGGCTTTATAAAAGCATCTGCCTCAACTCTTTTACGAGGTTGTTCGAAGGTCTAAATTAGATTGTGCAAAAGTGCTTTGTGACTTATCCAGTTTCAGAAAGGTTGTTTTGCGTGTTCACGGCTCTCCCAGGAGTCTGTCCCATCTTCTCCCATCCCCACCAGAACATATTCCTCCATGGCTGTCAGTCATTCCCTCATCCTGGGGCATTTGAGTCCTCAGTGGGATGCAAAGGGACGAGAAGTAGTATGAGTAAAGTCAGGCAACCTGGACACTTGGAGGGATGTAATTTTGGCTGAGTGCCCAGTTCTATCTCCCCATAAACGCTGAGAGGAAAATGGGTCCAGAGGTGGAAGCTGGGGAGGGAAGGGATTACAGCTACACAGATAGAAGACAACATGTCCAGGTCAACCCCACCCACTGCCTGAACACCTTCCATGCGTCCCCCCCACCTCACCCCACCTCCAGCCCGGCTCCATCCCTCCCCTCACCACCTCCTGAGGCAGCCCTTTCAGTCCCGGAAGTTACTTCTGAAGCCTCAAGGGCTTGAGCCCCTGGAAGCTCCACCACTACCCTTAACTTCTGAGAGAATTTAGGCCCCCGCTGTCCACCCCATCCCCTCCACACCACAGCCTGCAAGCCCACAGCCCATGTTCCCAGTGCCAGAACTCTCTGGGTTCACGTCAGCTCCCGTCCATCAAGTCTCAAGGGCCTGCCAGGCCTGGGGAAGAGCCAGAGACGAGTGAGACACTTGCTGACCCTAGCGGTCCACGGATGCAGAGACAAAGTCTGCATCTGCCTCTAGAGTTGCGGGCTGCCCTCAGCTGGTGAGCTGTGTCCCCAGGACAGCCCTTTCACTAGACGCTTGATGAAATCTCAAGTTCAGTCTTTAAAACGGAACCTCTATCTGCCGCTCGCTCGCCTGGCCCTGGGAACAGAGGAGCCAGAGCCTAAAAGCCAAAGGCTCCTAAGGGGCTAGATGGCCATAAAGGTTTTGAGAGGCTCCCAAGTAAACGCTCCAGAATGGTTTCATCATCAGGGTGGGCTCGTAAGTGAGAAGAGGTCATCCGTGGGGGAGGGGAAAGCCCCGATGTACTCCCCGCACCCCAGCCCCCGACAGCCTGTGACATCTCTGCCTCCCCTCTCCCCAGATTCAGAACCCGTCCTGGATCAGCAACAACGGGGCTGCCTCACCAGTGCCAGCGTGCGTGGTCCCCTGTGACCCTGTGCCCGCCTGCATGTCCCCTCACGCTCACCCCCCCGGCTCTGGGGCCAGCGGCGTCACCGACTTCCTGGGTGTCTCTGGGGCTGGCAGCCACGTGGGCCAGACGCACATGGGCAGCCTGTTTGGAGCCGCGGGCCTCAACCCGGGCCTCAACGGCTACGAGCTCAACGGTGAGCCAGACCGCAAGACGTCAAGCATCGCGGCCCTCCGCATGAAGGCCAAGGAGCACAGCGCGGCCATCTCCTGGGCCACATGACAGAGCACCCCCGTCCCATCCCCATGCCCTCCCCCATCTCGGGGCACAGGCCACGCCCATGCTTCCCAGGCCCCCAACCCCCCATTCGACTTTCCTCTTAGGAGCCTGGCCCGGGGCCGGGGGCCTGACCCTCAGCACTTTCCGCCACTCCAAGTCTGAGGCCCCATGGACTGTTGGGAGGGAGGGGGCAGCAGACACTGAGGCCGAGCCCCCTGCTCCCGGCCAGAGGCAGTGGAGGAAGCCAGGCGGCCGAGTTTTGCAGCTTTGCATCCATTATAAGCTGAAGACCCTTTCTCCCCACTCCTGCTCCTCTGCCCTGCCCGGTTTGACCGTTGAGTCGAGGATAGACTCCCATGCAGACCCCGCAGTGGCCACAGTGCAGTCATGTCCGTCCTTCCCTCTGCTGTGTGGTCCCTTGGTCACCAGGCCAATGACTGTGTCTGAAGAACAGGCTGCCCTGCAGAGTCGGCCTCGGCCTTCCCATCTCCTTTTCTCTCCCTAAAAGCCCACGGAATCCCACCTCCTGGACCCAAGGCACCCGCCTTGCCTTCACCCTGGATGGCGAGGAGTCCCCGTCCTGCTGTCCCCTGTGCTGGGCACACCCGGTGGGATTGGGCAGAGAGAGAGACGAGCTGGAGCCGAAGGATCCTGCTGCCACCCAGCAACCCTGGCCCCGGAGGATGCACAGCCGCCCTCGCACCCCGAGACCCTGGATATGGGTGAACAGTGCAAGGGAGGATGCAGACCACCCACGGTACCCATGAAGCTGGAAGAAAGCTTCTAGGAGCAGGGAGGGCTGCGGGGAGATGTCCAGGGGAGTGGGGGTCAGGGGCTCATGCACACAGGTCCGCTCTCCGGCCACCTGACATCCCGCTGCAGGCAGAATGACGGCGACAGTGGGCAGGTCCGGGTAGCTTTTTCTCCATCCATTCAAGCCCCTCCAGGAGGATCTGGAGGTGCCTGTCCCTCCCCATGTCCCATTCTGGTCACTCACTGGGGCTGCTGAGCAGTGTCCTGGTGTGGAAGGACTTACACCTCAGACACACCAGCTAAGCCGGCGGGCACGGTGGCAGAGGACCAAGAGCTGCAGGGTCTGCCAGAGGATGAGTGCACGCTCACTCAGGCTCCAAGCGGCAGGCCAGCCCCTACGCGGCCTCAGGTGGCCCTCGGCAGTCTCCAGCGCCACCCCTGCCCAGAGCCTTCCTCTCAGGCGGAGGCTCTGTGTTCCTCTGGGCATAGGGCAGAGAGCGCCTGCCCTTGCACTTCTGCCCTAGGGGATGGGAGACCCCAGCGCCTCGCCCTGGCCTCCGGAAGGGCTCGCGGGGCTGAGCTCCTCTGGGTCACTTGCTCTGTTCCAGACACAGAGGTCAGGATGCTCTCTGGAAGCAGATTTCCCTGCCTGCAGGGAGGGGCCTCCTTCTGCAGGGGTGCCACCTCTGCCTGATATGAGGCCTGCGGCTTGAGTTTAGGCTCCAGGGCCCAGCCGTCACCTAAGCTCGGGGCACAGGGTACCTGTCCTCCAAAGCAGGCCTTTCAGAGCCCTGGGAATCCCCCCGGCAGGTAGCCCCTGGGGAGAAGGGCCTGCCTTTTTCTCCTTTCTACCCCGATTCTGTCAGTGAGGAGGGCCAGGTCCACCAGGCCCAGAGGCCTGGACACAGGACAGCCTCTTGGGTGGTGGGCAGGGAGGAGTGAGACCCTCCCCCTTGAGCTGCGTAGGTTTTCGGGGACATCGTGGTCTCCACCTCTGTCTCACGTTCTCATGTGCTCCAGAAACAAGACTGGGGAAGGAACTGGCTTTGACTTCCCTTAACAAGAGTCAGACCTCTTCGTGAACCGTAGCTCTAAAGTCGACCTTCTAGAAGTGAAAAGGGTCTTGGATATTGAATTAAATGTTCTTGGAGGCTTGGCTTAGTGTTTCCTACATTTGAGGATCTTAGACTGACTCTTAGGAAGCCTTTTCCAGTTCTGAGGTTGGCGGAAACAACTCAAACTCCCAGAATCTAGAAAGAGGAAGGAAGAAATGGCCTTGGGCTGGAGACAGTCCCCCAGCTCCACCTTAAATGCCCTGCTGGCTGGGAAGGACATGAGAGGAACTTTCACCAGGGGTATGTTCTCCCCTGGGAGAGAATCAGACAGAGAGAAGGAGCTAGGATAGCCGCAGAGGAGGAGGGAAGGGAGAAGGAGGGCCCTAAGTGGAGTCTTCTGGAAGGGACCCCAGGCCATCAATTCCTCTATGTGTCTGCTTTCCGCCTGGGCCAGACCTAAGTCAGGCAACCCAAAGCTTGAGAAGAAAAAGCTTCCGATAGAAGGCGGCTGTGTGTCTCTGGCTGGCTGTCCCACCAACACAGTCAAGTATCTAGGATTAAAATGTTGGTGTAAAATGTCCCTATGCATCTCCCCACAGGTAGCTTCCCAGCCCCAGGCCTGTCCTCACCCTGTCCCAGCCCTCAAGGGCCTGCCTGACACTCCGAGAATCCCAGAATCGCCCAGCGGGGAGGGATTAGAAACCCTCTAGTTAGCCCAATCCCTTCACAGTGGAGATGACCCTGGCCCCCAGGGGGGGACGTGACCACCCTGAGCCGTGTTTCACCTGAGGCAGAGCTGAGCGAGGGGCTCTGATGGCCGGTGCTGCGCAGAGCTCCCCCGGTCAGGAGGCTGGGCCCAGGCCTTCTGCCTTGTCAGCTGCTGGGGTGGGAGGTGCCCCTGCAGCCTCTCCCGTGATGACTAGGCAAGCTTGGGCGGCTCCTCAGGAGTGAGGTTTCGTGAAGGCAGGTGCAGGGGAGAGTGGACCCTCTCTGGGGGTCACTGCTAAGCCAGTAAGCTAAAAGAGGTGGGGTTTTCTTTGCTATTTGCCTAAGATCTCAACAGAGACGGCCACGCAAGCCGGAAGTGATGGGTGGCTGGCAGGCCCATGGGCAGCCTTCCCACACTGCCAGCCTCTGATCCCTGCTGGGAACCAGTCTCGGCAGCCAAGGCTTGACACTGCTGAGCTGCTGCTACCACCCTCAGATGCCCTCATTGCTCCCAGGGCGTGGGAGGAGAGGGCTCTGGGGACACACAGAGAGGCTTGTCCCCAAGTCTTCAACGGCAGTTGGAAGACATGGGCTTTGGAACTTTCCTTGAATTTGTTCAACTATACTTGATTCTCAGCTCTCACCACCATGCCTCCAGCTTGGGGAAGCGTGGTGGCCAAGTTAGTTCAAAGACACTGCAAGGGGGTGGGGTAGCAATCGTGAGGTGGGTTCCCAGCGCCCATGGCTGCAGCCACGCTGGGCCCAGTGACAGTGTCCCCTCCGCCCTCATTCCCGCTGGGTGGACAAGAGGAACTCTTCCAGGAGAAACCACCACAAATCCCGCTTCCGCAGCCATTCCCTCTCAGGGCTGGACGCTCTGGGGCTTTGGGTCTGCGTGATGGCCTGTCAGGTGCAAAAGCAAACAGGCCTAGCGGGAGTGAGGATGGCTGGCAAACAGGCCCCCAGGGTAATAATGCGTGATCATGAAAGAGAAAAACGGGAAGACAACAAACACCCAACTTCTCCAAGTCACTGGGAGCCCACGTGACTTCCCTGAGGATGCTGGAGGGAGGGGAAGGTGTTCCAGTGAACAAAACATTACCTGCCCTTGCCCCGCCCCTTCTTCCCCTTCACGTACATACATAGAGCTAGGCCTTTATACTACTGATTTTGAAGGACAGTTTTCAATGTCTAATAGTCTGTTTGGTGTGCAGTGGTTGAAAAGAGAGCTGAGTGCTGGAAGGAACATGAACCTCAATCAATACTGACTGTTCTCCTTGTAAGATACCGTAACCCTGTATAAATGCAACTTTTCTTTTAGCTTGATGGCCTGGGGTGGAATATTAAAAATATATATGAAAAAGACATTAAAACTTCAGAAAAATGTATAAAAAAATGAGGTCGGTTCCATAAAGTTTTACTGCCTATACCACCATGTAACTACATTATAGCAAAAATATTAAAAGAAACGTTCTTGCCTTTTAAAGTAAGTTATTGCACTTACATCTTTGGGGGAGGGGAGGACTGTTGATGAGAAGAGGACGTAGGGGCCCAGGCACGGGGCCAAATGGAGCACTGATGCCGCTGCGTGTGCCCAGCGCACCCTTGGCTGGGCACAGCCCAAACTGTCTGTTTGGTTGTTGTTTGCAATAAACTCCTTCTCCTTCCTCCTCTCAACTGGAACCTGTCTATTTTGTTCCTGACTTGTGACAGATGAAATGTGATCGGAGGGGCCTCTGAAATCTCACGTTAATTGAAGTCGGCAAAAAATACTAACAGTGCCCTTTTGAACTGCTGACACAGTACAGAATGGATTACCAGGGCTAGATTAACAACAGGTGGCTGGCTAGGGCTCCTGCACAAAGAGGGGTGCGTGGCCTGCGAGGGGCTGGAGCGCCACCCCCCTCATCCCAGAGGACCTCCTTGCCCAGCAGGCAAGCAGCAGAGGGGGGAAGGGGGGAAACAGGGGCTGCCCCTGCATCTCCAGTGCGCTCATCATGGCCCCTCCATGTCACTGGTACCATCTGTGTTTCCAGGGTCTGTTCCGAAAGCAAGAGGTGAGCCAGGGCATGGAAGTCCAGGGCGGGGAGACCTGGCTGCTTGGCACAAAGAGTGCAGGACAGGCTTCCAGAAGAGGCAGGTCCCCGTCCTGGCTCTATACTTAGTGGCTGAGAGAACTTGCAGGAGGTTTGTTTGGGGGATTTTTAAAGCAAAGCTCTAAATACAAATTATGAAGCAGGGGTGGGGGGGCCCAGGTTCTGCCATGGAATAGATGCTTCCTTGCTTTCCAGCATGAAGGTGACTCAAGGAATAGGCAGTTACTCTCCAAGGGAGCCCCCCGCCCCGCTCCCCGTGCCGAGGGGGAGACACCTTCGCTCGCCAAATGACCTGACTGACCCTCAGCTCTCACATCTGAAGGAGGGGAAGAAGCCTGTCCCTGCCCAGTTCACCAATGCGGGGGGAGCATTAAATGGAGATGACACATGCATGGACTTGGTAAGCTGATGTGGCAACGGTGACATGAAGGACCACGATTGCTCCCGGGGGAAAACATCTCCCTCCGGCTACCAGCTCTGAGTGCGGCCGGAGACTCCTTTTCATCTTTTCCCAACGGTTTAAATGCTGCTTTCTTGGAGCCACATCTCAGATTCAGCACCTGTAGGGTAAGTTCTCGTTCAATATGGACCTAGATGGTTTCAGGTTGGCTTGAGCTGGGAACTTGTTTTTAAAAATGACCCTTTTCATCTGTTAGGGTCATGGCAGCTCTTGGACTCTCCACACCAAGTCCCTGCCAAGTCCCAGGGCGGGAACAGAAGCAGAGGGAGAAACGCCTTGTGTATGGGAAGCCGCCTGCCTTGCACCCCTGCTTAGCAACCCCAGTAACCTGGAGTCCAGATGAGTGCTACTGACAAAGGGCAGGATGGCTCGACAGGGTCATTTGGGCCTCCCTGGTGACTCACGTAACCCATCCCTGGGACTTGTGCCTCCAAGGAGTGTCCCTGGGGAGGACCAGGCCAGCAGGGCTTCCTTGAGTATCTACTATAGCTCAGCCGTTCCCTGTCTGGCCGCCAGGACCACTCATTGCTCCCCAAACCGTCTGGGGCCTTTCACTTGGCCACAGTAGTGGACTTGCCATCTGTCTCCTTCGGACGCCTGTGCCCCGTCGCCAGCCCTCTCTGCCGGGAGAACTCCTGTTCATGCTCTGTGGCCTCCAAATGATAATGTCCTCTGTGAAGATCTTTCTTAACAGCACGCCTCACCCCAGCTTCCACCCCCAGGCCAGTGGTTGCTCCTTCTGTGCTCCCACAGAACTGTTTGTAATAGTATCTCAGCACAGAACACCGTGTGACTTACCCATGTATCTGCCTGACCAGCCCACACGTCTACAAAGCTCCGAAAGACAGCCAATTCCGTTCGCGTCTGAATGCCTCAGAAAATAGTACAATGAGGAAGTGAGAGAACGAATGGGAAGGCGGGGCCGAGGGGAGGCTCTGTTTGGGTTTTGAATGGGAAGAGGAAGGCTAGAGATGGGCCTGGAGTGAACTCAGAGCCTCTGCTTGGCCGTGGACCCTGCCCACCCTGCTCCTCAAGGGGTCATGTGCATCCCTGACGAGCCAAGCCCAGGACTGGAAGGCCAACCTCTTTGTTTCGTGTCCCCGGGGTTGGGCCGGCACAAGGCCAGCTCCCTAAAATGGCCCGAGAGGTCTTGTGTCTGAGAGCGCTCATCTCAGAGCTTTTCCACTTACCCTTGGGCTCAAACCCTTCCTCTCCCCAGTCATCCCTCCACGATCCTCATGCCCCTAAGCCTTCCACACCTCCGCTCTACCTCAGGGGCAGTCTGTAGATAGCTTCTTTCCAACCTCCAGAGAAATCGCTCTTGCTGTCGGCTTCTCACCAATCCCATTGTCCCAGGTCTCGCTACAAGAACAACCGCCAACCTCAGGGCACCACAAGCTGGCTGGTCCATGATTCAGCAGAAACCCTTGATTCGGCCAGTCGGGGTGATGCAGCAGTGGGGGTCTTTCTCCTCACACAGGCTCAGACTTGCATGCTCAGCTGCTCAGGAACAAGAGGCCCTCCACAAACAACCCATCCCTCAAAGTAGGGCTCAGAAGTGAGAAGATGTGTGCCAGTTCCACAGACAGTGGGGTGTGAGAGTCGACACTTTCCCAGGAATTCTGTGATTCCAAACAGATTTTCTTTTTTTAGCTCCACACAGACCAACAGGCTTTAGGAAGGGCAAACTTCCAAAAGAAGCTTCAGTCGATGACCCTGTGCACACCATGTGTTAGGTGTTGCCTTAACTAGCCGGGAATAAACCCATGGTGGGGCCCACGTGAGATGCCCCCAGAGCCTTGGTCGAGGTGCAGTTCGGATAATCCAGGGGCTGCAGCGTTCTCGCCACACCTCCTGAGATTTCTCTTTTGGTTGCCTCACAAGCCCCCCACCCCATCCCTGCTCTGTCCTCTACCCACAATGGAGCTCTGCCGTTTTTAGGCTCTGGGGGAAAAGGAAGAGCTCCCTGTTGTTATGACACTAAGGCCAAGCTACATTATGGAGAGAGAAAGAATGAATAAATGAGTGTGTGAGTGAGTATGTGTGTGTGTCGGGAGAACAAGGGAAGGAAGAGAAGAATGCCCAAAGGCAGCCCACATCTCCTGTCTGAGATAGGTTTGAACAGAAAGCTCTGTTCAGAGGAGGGCATAGCAAAGCACGGGCCAGGAAGCTGTGTGGTGAGTGAGAGACAGGAGAGCTGGATTTGAAAACTGACTTTTCAACTTATTAGCTTGGTTATCTTAGACAAGCCATTAAAACCCTCTGATTTTCCATTTCTTCATCTGTAAAATGGGGAAAACCAACTCCTGCTTATCTCATAGGAAGTGAGATAAGTGGTTATGAAGTCCAAAAGAGTCAAAATACTTGAAAATAGTGAAGAGCTGTAGAGACAGGAGGAATCACGCACTCTGATGGCTGGGAAGGGCTAAGAGGGTTGACTTCTATCCAAGTGGCTAAGGGCAGGATGCCAAAGGCTAAGGTACTGTTTCACAAAGGTGTGTCACCAAAAGATAAAGCCCTGAGATCCTCGATATTATATTTATGGGATGGGGAACGTGGGTGGTAAGCGATCTCGTGGTGAGTGGTGTATTGGTCTGCTTGGGCTGCCATAACAAAATAGCACCCACTGGGTGGCTTAGACCGTAGATGTTTATTTTCTCACAGTTCTCAGAAGCCAGAAGTCCATGATCAATGTGCCTGCAGATCTGTCCTCTGGTGAGGCCTCTCTTCCTGGCTTGTGGACAGCCACCTTCTCACTGTGTCCTCACATGGTCTTTGCTCACACAGAAAGAAAGATCTGGTGTTTCTTCCTTTTCTTATGAGGATATCAGTCCTAATGAATTAAGACCCCACCCCATGACCTCACTTAAACTTTGCTACCTCCTTATAGGCCCTATCTCCTAATCCAGTCACACTGGGGGGTCAGGGCTTCACTATATGAATTTTAGTGTGGGGCGGGGAGATACGATTTGATCCGTAACAAGCAGTGTGGCTGGTCTGTGTTATATGGGTGAAGCGGCTGTTCTTCTCAATCCCATATCCCAAAGGATTTCAACATTTCCCAGCAAGTTCCCCAGTGAGTCCAGCAACCACTCAGCTCAGTGCCTTGTCACTTACTACCTAGGCTACTGCTTAAGTAGTTACATCCCATTTCTGATCCCTCCCTGCTCCACTCCATCACGTGTGTCAACACGATGGTGTCAAAGACTAGCTCTGATCACGTCCCCAAGCAGAACAGTCATTTGAAAGGCCTTCACGCTGCCCACAGACATTTCAGCTCTTCTGTTTAGCCCTAAACCATTCTCCAGCCTCATCATTTCTAATGTCCCAACCTGGAGTCAGTGCTCCTACAAATCTAGGATATCCAGTATACTTCCTCATCTTCTTGTTTCCTTTCACTCCCCCCAGGTCAAAGTGCCTGCCTGACCTCCCAGCACACCCCTATCCATATAGTGCCCATCTCCACCTATTAATTCTCCAAAGCCTACCTCAAGTCTCGCCCTCTCCACCAAGTCAGAAGTGACCACAGCAGAGAGTGTGTGCAACTCACCCTTAATCGTTCAGTTGTGTACAGTAGACAGGACTATAAGGGTCTTACCTCCTGTATTAACTTGATTATAAGCTCCTCGAAGGCGGAAAAGCTATCTTCTTCACCTACTTACCTGTAACACCTGGTACAGTACTATAGCAAGCATTTAATAAACATCAGCTAGATGCCTGGCAAATCTGCCGTCTATACAAGAACACAACAGAAAACACTAAACGGAGGCAATGGAACTGGAGGTAGCCTAGACCTGAGGCCTAAGCAAATGTCCAGGTAAAGGAGAAAGCCAAGGAACTGTGAAAGTTGACAGTTTTTAACGACCATTGAAAAACTAATCATCTTTATTGAGGTATTACTTATATAAAACGCACCAATTTTACATGTAGAGTTGGATGAGTTTGGACATGTGACCATCGCTACAATCAAAATACAGAACATTCTCCTCACCCCAAAAAGTTCCCTTGTGCCTCATCCCAGCCAATCCCCAGCAACAGATAATGTTGATCTACTTTCTGTCACTCTAGATTAGTTTTGCCTGTTGTAAAACTTCTAATAAGTGGATTGTATTTTTATTCATAAGAGTACGTTTGTATGTATGTATAGTATGTATGTACAGTATGTACATTTTTGTGTCTGGCTTATTTGCTCACCTCTTTTGGAAAAGCATCCATGTCGTGTCTCAGTTCATTATTTTTATCGCTTAGATGTAGTCCATTTATGGATATACCACAATTTGCCCTTGCATTCATCTGTTGTTTAACATTTGAGTTTTTCCCAGGTTTTGGCTATTATGAATAAACCTGCCATGAACATCTGTGTACAAGTCTTTGTGTGGATATATATTTTCTATGTTTTTTTTTTTTTTTTTTTTGCGGTACGCGGGCCTCTCACTGCTGTGGCCTCTCCCGTTGCGGAGCACAGGCTCCGGACGCGCAGGCTCAGCGGCCGTGGCTCACGGGCCCAGCCGCCGCGGCACGTGGGATCCTCCCGGACCGGGGCACGAACCCGCGTCCCCTGCGTCGGCAAGCGGACTCTCAACCACTGCGCCACCAGGGAAGCCCTTTTTTTTTTTTAACACAAGGGTCTTCTATGTTTATTTTTCACACAAAGGCTTCCTCTGAATTCTTAAAATATTTAATTTTTATTGGCGTCTAGTCGCTTTACACTGTCGTGATAGTTTCTGCTGCACACATACATATGTCCACTTTTCTAGATTCTATTCCCATATATGTCATTACGGAGCATTGAGTAGCGTTCCCTGGGCTATACAGAAGATTCTTTTTTGTTTTTTTTAAAGACATTGATGAATGAGTGTTGAATTTTGTCAAATTATCTTTTCTGTATCTATTAATCATATGGTTATTCTCCTTTATTCTATTGCTGTTGTAAATTATATTGATTTTCAAATATTAGACCAACCTTATATTCTTTAGTCATGTTGTATCGCCCTTTCTGTATGTTGATTTGGCTTGCTAATTTTTTAAAAAAGAATTTTGTGTCTATGCTCAGGAGGGCTATAGGTCTGCAGTCTTCTTTTCTTGCAATGTTTTTGTCTGGCTTCGGTATCAGGGTAATAATGGCCACACAAAATGAGTTGCCACATATTTCTATCTTTTCTATTTTCTGAAAAGGGCTTGTGTAAGATTGGTATTATTTCTTAACATCTGATAGAATTTGCCAGTAAAACTATGTGGACTTAGATTTTTCTTTGTGGAAAGTTTTAAACTACAAATTTGATTACTTTAACAGATATGTGGCTATTTAGATTTTCTATTTCTTCTTGAGGTAGTTTTTATCACTTTGTGTCTTTTGAAGTTTGTGTCCATTTCATCTATATTGTAGAATTTAACAGTATAAAGTTTTCATATGTATTTCCCTTTTAATATTTTTAGAATCTGTACCAATGCCCCCGTTTGATTTGTGATACTGGTAATTTATTCTTTTTTTCCTTGAACAGTCTAGTTATTGATCTTTTTTAAAAACCAGCTTTTGTTTAATTGATTTTTCTCCATTGTTCATCCATTTCTCTTTTATTTCCACGCTTATCTTTATTCTTTCTTCTACTCACTTTGTATTTAATTTGCTCTTTTCAATTTTCTTAAGGTAGTTGCTTAATTGGTTTTAGTTCTTTCTTTAAAAAAATATTTATTTGGCTGCGTTGGGTCTTAGTTGTGGCACACGGGATCTTAGTTGCAGCACGTGGGATTTTTCGTTGTAGCGCAGGGGCGCTCTAGTTGTGGTATACGGGCTCCAGAGCACGTGGGCTCAATAGTTGTGGCACAAGGCTCTCTAGTTGTGGCACACGGGCTCTAGAGCACATGGGCTAAGTTGCCCCGTGGCATGGGGGATCTTAGTTCCCCGACCAGGGATCTAACTCATGTCCCCTGTGTTGGAAGGCAGATTCTTAACCCCTGGACCACCAGGGAAGTCCCTCTTCTTTTCTAATATTAGCACTTCAAGTATAGATCTCCAAGTACTCCACCTGACACATTTAAATACATTGCTTTCATTTTCATTCAGCTAAAAATATTTTCTAATTTATTTCTTTTTCTTTATTAACCCATGCAGTTAGAAATATGCTATTTCATTTCTAACTATTAGGGATTTCCACAGATATCTGTTATTGACTTAATTCCACTGTGACCAGAGAACATACTTTTTGTGTGTGTGAGTATATTGGAATTTTGTTGATGAAAGATTAAAGCTTACGAAGATAGACTAATCAAACTCCTTCATTCTTAAAATTATTTAGATGAGAAAAACAAATACCACTGATTAAGTCACTTGCCTCAGGTCTTACAGTGAAAGGCACAAGCCTCTAACCTCTGAGGCCAGACCTCTTTCTAGTATACCACACCATCTTCAAACCAGCATCAAGTGTTCGTGAATTATACATCTGTTTATACTTCATCCAAACTTATTGTTTGCTTTAAACATTGTCCTGTCAGGAAACCTTCTCAAAGTCTCATTTTATCTCAGCATATTCATCAAGGAATCTTTTATTCTAACCTAGGACTCGTTGGAATTCCACACACATTCCTCTCAACCTGAACTTTTTTTTAATTTCCATTTTTATTGTATACGTATATATATATTTTAAATTTAATTTTATTCATTTATTTTTATACAGCAGGTTATTAGTTATCTTTTATACATATTAGTGTATATATGTCAATCCCAATCTCACAATTCATCCCCCCACCCCCCACCTCTGCTTTCCCCCCTTGTTGTCCATACATTTGTTCTCTACACCTGTGTCTCTATTTCTGCCTTGCAAACCAGTTCATCTGTACCACTTTTCTAGATTCCACATATATGCATTAATAGACAATATTTGTTTTTCTCTGACTTACTTCACTCTGTATGACAGTCTCTAGGTCCATCCACGTCTCTACAAATGACCCAGTTTCATTCCTTTTTATGGCTGAGTAATATTTCATTGTACATAGGTACCACATCTTCTTTATCCATTTGTCTGTTGATGGGCATTTAGGTTGCTTCCATGACCTGGCTATTGTAAATAGTGCTGCAATGAACAACAGGGTGTATGTGTCTTTTTGAATTATGGTTAGAGAACATACATTTTTAATGTTTTCATTTCCTCTAAAATTATCGAGATTTATTTTATGGTGCAACACATTGGTGGATGAATATTGTATGTGCACCTGAGAAGAATGTGTATTCAGTTATTGGTGGATGAAGTGTTCCATGACTGTCAATTAAGCCAAAGTGGTTGATAGTGTTATTCAGGTCATCTATAGCTTTCTGATTTTTCTATCAACTTGTTCTATCAATTACTAAGAGAGGAGTGCTGAAATATCCAAATATAATTGTGGATTTTCTATTTCACTTTCAGTTGTCAGTTTTTGCTTTATACATTTTGCAGCACTGTTATTTAGTTCCTGCATACTTAGGATTGCTTGTCTTCTTTATGAATTGACTCCTTTATCATTATATATTATCCCTCTTTCTCCCTGGAAATGTTCCTGTTTTGAAGTTTATTTTGTCCTTTATTGATAAAATCACTTCCAGTTTCTTGTGATTCATATTTCTCTAGTATAATTTTTTCTATTCTTTTATCTCAACTGTATTTTACAGTGTTTTCCTCATAGATAGCATTTGGAATGATAATCTCTGTCCTTTAAGTAGAATGTTTAGACCATTTACATTTAATGTAATTATTGACATGTTGGGGTTTATGTCTACTGTCTTGCTTTTTGTGTGTTTCCTATCTGTTCTTTGTTTACTCTTTTCTCAATCAATTCAATCCTTTTTGATTGAATATTTTTATGGTATTCCATCTCCAATATTGCCTTATTAGCTATGCCTCTTTTTAAAATGTTTTTAGCTGTTGCTCCAGGGTTTACAATGTGTATCTCTAATTTATCACAGTCTATCTTACAGACATCTTCCTGGTTTTCTTCCTAACTCACTGGCAACTCCTCAGTCTCCTTTTCTGGTTCTTCCTTATCTTCTGTACCTGTAAATCAGGCCACAGTCCTTTTCTCTTCTCTACCTATTCTGACTCTCTGGGTAATCTCATCTAGTCCTATGGTTTTAAATCCCAGCTATATATTCAGTCTTAACTTTTCCCTTGAGCTCTAGATATCTAACTGCTTGAGTAACACTACCCCTAGATGTCCAAAAGACATCTCAAACTTAACACATCTAAAGTGGAGCTCTTGATTTTCCCTCTCATACTTCTCTGTCCTTACCCCTGCCTGGTCTGCCATATTTCACTTAATAGTATCACTCAGTTATAACAAAAACCTAGTAGTTAGCTGTGAATCCTCTATTGTTTTCATCTCCTATATCCAATTCATTAGTAAGTCCAATGGATTCTGCTCCCAGTATAACTCCTCACCATCTCTGTTGCTACCATCCTAGTCTAAGCCACTACCATCTCTCACTTGCACTCCTAAAATAGCTTCCTGATTTCCTTTCTTCCATTATTGTTCCCTACTGCCTTTTCTCCACACAGTAGCTGAAATGATCTTTGAACAAAAATCCCATCCCCACTCCACTCCTCTGCTTAAAACCTACCAGTGTCTTCCCATCACACTCACAATAAAAATCCAGAACTCTTTTGTCCAACATGATCCCAACAAAATTTGGTGCTGGCCTACTTTTCTGGCATCATCTCTACCATGCTCTCCACACACAATAAACTGCAGTCACACAGGAGTTCTTGCTGTTCTTAAAAACAAGCTGAGCTTTTTCCTGCCTGAGGGACTTTATGCTAGCTCTTCCCTCTGCCTGGTATCTTCATGGTCCACTCCTTCTCAACATTAAGATCTGTGTTTAAATGCCACTTCTGACCGACCCATCTTAAATATCTCCTCATGCCCAAGTCACTATCCATCTCCCCTTTACTCTGCTTTGTTTTCTTCACAGCATTTTTTACCATTTGAAATTCTATTCATTTACTCATTTTGGTTGTCTTCCTTCTTAGAATGTACCTTTGGCAAGAGTAGGCACTTTGTTCAGTGCAACATCTTCATATTAAGAACAGTATCTGGCACACAGTAAGTGCTCAATAAATATGAATCCATCACAATAGGCTTTTTATTTTTTAAAAGAGAAGAATCTTTAGGAGTCAAGAGACTAAAAACATATGAGTGAAAATTTACTTTCTCTTGGTTCCTTGTCTGAAAACTGTTTGTTAGATATAACTCTTTTCATTAATAGACTACAGGTTCTGGTTTGTCCACAGAAAGATTCCTCTACTGAGTGACTTACCAGGCTAATCCATCCTGAGAAGTAGGTAATGATCTTTAGCCCAAGTTCTCATAGACAATGCTGTGTGCTGCTCAGTCTCATTGGATACTTTTGATGAACTGTCAAAGCCTGAAGGAGCCAGAAATCACTCCTTAGGAAATCCTAACTCGGAACACTTCCTATTTCCCAGACGTCCACATAGCATATAATACGCTGCACTGGGCTGCCAGATGTTTCCTTTCTATCCCACCATTGTCCCAGGTCACCCTCTCCATTGAGATGGTGCAGCCATGGTACTAAAGGGAGCATCTATCTGTTATTAATGGATATTCATCTTATAACTTTTAAAGAAGGGCCAAGGTACAACTGGCAAATGGGAGATACTATGGGAAGAGGAAAAAAATCCTTGCATCTTCCATGCTTTGGAGAAGATGGAGTCAATGGAATCTTCATTTGGTCAAGTTGTCAATATATCAAACCAATCTGGTGACAAGAACAAGGCTGTAAGGAGAGAAATTATTAGGACTCTTAGGCCTATATCCAGAAAACAAGAACAGAGATTGGGCACAGGGTAGGCAGAATGGAGGAGATGCAGGTAAGCCCCTCAGGATCTACTAGAGAAAGACTCTATAGGAAATCCTATAGGAGCTGCTGCCACCAATACACCATTTTCGTTAATTACCTCAATTGTGGCTCTTATCCCCTGAATAAGAAACACGGCTTTACTTCTAAGCAGGCAGTAAGGCTGGCAGAAAGCTGAAACCTGAAAATCAGCAGATACAGGGTTGCATACAGCCCTTACTATTGAAATTAAGCCACGTCCAAAACACAGCGGGAGGACTCCAAATAACTTCAGACAGCAGCCAGCCATGCAGGGCCCTCACCAGGCACCGGATGGACGCACTCCGGACTTGTCAAGAGGCCCAAATCCCAAGTGCTCATTTCAATAACATAAGAAAATAAACATGGGGCTTATTTATAGCACAGGAAAGGGACTGGGGCAAAAGAACCACTCATTCAGTAATCCATCCTGACGGGGCCAGATAGGATCCAGACCCCCAAGCTCTCTGGCAACAGGGTGAGCAGAAATAGGGGCCGGAAAAAGGCTGGCTGCCAGCATCACTAGGTACAACCTGGCAAGGACGCTGGGTAAGGAGAGAGGAAGAGATCCATCATTGCATCTCACCCACCCACGTCTAAGTGCTCTTGCCATCTCCAATTTCTGGTTGAGGAAACTAAAGCATAGGAGTGGACTCCCTCAAGGCCAAGGAAGGCCCAGGGTTCAACTCAGAGTAAGGTGCTATGAGACGAGGAAATAAAACAATGCTCACATCCTCCAGGCACTGCAGAAGATGGTGTAAATGGAATCCTCATTTACAGTTGGGACTAAAATGTATGTTGTGGAGTCCTAGGCCACTGATGGACTCGCACCATCTCACAGAGCTAAGAACTCCTACTGGAACTGGAGCTCCTGGAGATCAAGATTGTGCCTTATTCCATTCTATCTCCTGGACCCAGCATAGGGTCTGGCAAAAAGTACATTTTGATGAATCAGTGATTCATCAATTTCTAATTGATGAAACAATTAGAAAACTGAATGACTGAATACTACCTTACCTGGGTCAGTAACTAGTTGGTTGTTCTTCAGCTGTGATTACCAGAAAACCAGACAGTCCTTGAGCTTCTTCTTAGGCATAGTAGTTAATGACAGAAGCTGGCAGCTGTAAATAAAAGCTCAAATAGATACACTGTGAGGGGAAGGCTCTGCAGAGTGGGTGGAGTGGCTGGAGGCTTGGGTCCAAGACCCACGGATTCCGGTCCCTGCTCTGTTGGCAGCTGTCACTCTATGTGCAGCTCCTGAGACGCTGGAGATGAGCTGGTGCTTTGCTGAGGAAACCTCTAGCAGACACAGCTGCCTGGTACCTCTCAAGAGTGACCCAGACATCCTGCCCTTTCTTCGTCTTGGCCTGACAGCTCTGCGCCAGTCAGGAGGACTGGGAAGAAATGCAACCAGGGGCCCAACCAGTTGGGAGCTGAAGAAAGGAAAAAACTCTACCCTGAAAAGGCTGTAAATTTGAGGAAACCAAATGCCAGACACACATGCTGGTGACTCAACAATTTCTTGAAAAGGAGAGAAGCCTGGAAAGCTGGGAGAGGGGGCCAAACTGCCCAGCCACCTTCCCTGTGTTGCCAGCAATGGTGAGCCTGACATTGAAAAGCCGAGGCACAACATTGCCTGGACAGACCACACAACCCCTCCCTGGGAACCTGGACGTCACAAAGCCTGATGCGGGGGACCCTTGACAGTCCATTTAACAGAGGTGCAAGAGAGGCTGTGAGTTTAGCTTAGGACGTTCCCACCCTACAGAGGAGGAAAACCTTACAAGTGAGAGCAGAGTCCACCTGCCTACCTTTCCTCTGCCAGGAGCAGCTCAATGAGGCCTGTTCAGATCATCACACCAGGCCTACTTGGCAAATTGGAGCCAAAAGCCGCCCCCAGTTTTACTCAGAAGCAAACACTAGCCTAGGACAGGAGCCCCAGGGCTTGGGACAGAACCCTCGGGTGAGACGAGCAGCCAGACCCCAGGGTTCATATGCCTCCGGGCCCTGAGTGGAAAGCTCAAGTCACTTCCAAAGCCTTCCTGGACGGCAGCCGCCTACCAACATGGCTGGCGCTCCTGCCAGGACTGCTCCTCAGGAAGTGGCTGAAGGGGTGAGGGGCCAGTGGGCATTCTCTGCCTCTGCCTCTCTGAGCCAGGGCGGCTCAGGAAATGACCTGCTGTGGCTTCTGCTGCTGCATAGAAGATGACCAAGAGAAATGGGAAAAGCAGCCTACCCCCAGAGATGCTACTGTCCCCAAAGCAAAGGAAACCCACCAGGCTCAGGGTGGCTGGATGATGGGGAACCTCCAACACCCAAAACCTCCACCCTCTCGGCTGGGTTCCCCCGGGATCCTGGGACTGCAGAGCCAGGAAGAATCCCCCCAAAACTGAACCACTTCCCAACACGTCTCTGCTTCATCTACTTCTTCTTCTTTTTTTTTTTTTTTTAAAGATTTATTATTTATTTATTTTATTTTATTTATTTTTGGCTGCTTTGGGTCTTAGTTGTGGCACGCGGGATCTTTCATTGCGGCGTGGGCTTCTCTCTCGTTGTGACGTGCAGGTTTTCTCTTCTCTAGTTGTGGCGCGCAGGCTCTCTAGTTGAGGCGTGCAACCTCAGTAGTTGTGGCGTGCAGGTTCAGTTGCCCCACGGCATGTGGGATCTTAGTTCCCTGACCAGGGATCGAACCCGCGTCCTCTGCACTGTAAGGCGGATTCTTTACCACTGGACCACCAGGGAAGTCCCTGCTTCATCTACTTCTTAATTCTACCATCAAAGGGTCTTGGACTTGAACCCAGCAATCAGACCTTTAGAACTCCGTGGCTAGAAGCCTGCTACCTTTCAGTGGCAAGGATCCTCCAGTCAGGACTGTCCCAGGAGGAAGCCGGGATCACAGAGCTATTAGCAACCTCTTCAGCAAGTGACAGCACGGAGGCTGCTGGCCTCTTCCAGCTCCCAGTCCTGGTCAGCACAGGCCAGGATGATGGTCACTTTTTCCAGAGGCAGCAGAGAAACTCCTAAAAACCACAAGCTGGAAGCACATAAGGCTTCAGCAGAGAAGCCAGAGTTCTGACCTTCATGACACTGAGTAAGAAGAGGAGACAGGATAGCATCATTTGCAGGAAAGAACCAGAGATTCTGAGAACAAAAGTTGATATCGTCCTCCTTAATTTTCCCAGAAAAGGAGGTTTTTGCCTAAACATGTGTGAGGCTTGATAAAATACACGAGATAAGAATATTAACAGCTCTCTAATGTTAACCAACAAAAGTGTTTCCAACCTTGGCGTTCCAAGTGGGCCAGCTCATCCTAATTAGATCCCTGGGGGCAAAGGCAAGTGACTTAGAGCACACATTTGGACAAAGGCCAGGGCCGACTCAGGTTCATCGTCTGTACAGGCCAGTAGGATGCAATTCCTTAAAAAAGATTTCTTAAATCTCAAACCAGCTGTTGTCTGTTGTAGGCCAGAACATGACATTTTAATTAGCATTATTGTTCCACTTCTAAAACCAGGCCCTATGGCATCCCAAGGACAGATGGTCCCCGCCCAGGCTCATAGGTGAGGCTTGCTGGTGAGCAGCTCAGAAATTCACCAACACAGGGGTTGAGTCCCTAGTCTCTGAATCCATGAATCACGATCACTTCCTATGTTCCTGTCCTGAATTTCTCCTGGTGGCCTGCACCCCGTCTGTTCCTAGGAATAGAAGCTTTGAGGTTTGCTTCCAGTGCCTAGGATGTAATACTCATGCTATAATAAAAAGTCTTTTCTGCTATGTTGCAAGATCTAGCCCCCCATATTCCTGGGGGTAGTAAGGTACTTGCAATAGAGTTTTAACGCCCTGAGAAGTCCAATAGCTCCTAAGAAGGTGAAAAAGGCCCAATAACTCAGTCCCCTGGGGCTCCCAACGACTTCAGATTGAAGCATTTCTCTTCCATAATCAAAGGGCAAATAAAGAGGGAGGGAGGGAGGATTAATTTACCCTTTGAGAGTGAGAACTGGATTAGAAACCAGCCACTAAGGTAGTGCAGTCGGTGGTGTGAAAAGAGCAGAGTGCTCTACACCGAGGGTGAGATAACACATGTGCGACGTCAGCACGGTTCTTGGCTTTTAGCTGGGATTTAAATGTGAGGCCCTCCTCCCCTTCCACCTGCCCCAAATCTTGGAAAACAGGCTAGAGAACCCCTAGAAAGGTCAGAGGTACTCACTGTGTCAGCTACCAGTATCTGGGTGTACAAGAGAAAACCCTTCCTCTTGGTTTCTATCATACCAGCCCCAGTACTGTGAATAGGAGGCCAAAATGCCTTCCCATATCCCCTGCTGACTAGTATCTAATTATTCAAATCATTAGTATTGATTTAAGCACCTGTGTTTGCAGCTGCAATACACGAATAAATCACAACTCCAGTGTTTGCACCTGCAAAATGAATGACCTGGAGATGCTATCTCATCCCTTCCACCTATAACAGTCCGTGATTCTACCGCTCCTTAATATGAAAGATGAGACTCTCAAGAGTTCCACTCTCAATTTTGCTACTTCTGAAAGTTTTCTTTGGCCTCTCAAAGTCTATGAGAGCACATCTGAAGTGACTCGTTAAAACTGCAAGTTTGAAAACTACAGCAGGAGCACAGCTCACCTTCATGTCACTTGACAGAACGACGCGTGGTGGTTTAGTGACTTGGACTGGCACACAACTAGGTTTCAGCAATTATACCCATATTCCAAGCAAATTATTATGTATTTTGTGTTCTGGGGACATATGTTATGGCTAAAGCCCAAACTGTGGCGAATTTTAATATTAGAGCCACAGATAAATCTGTTTCGAATCCATAACGTCTAACATTTGCCAGGGTAGATTTGTCCATCAACTGGGCTTAAAGAGGTATAATTCACACATGTGCAGTATTACTAAATGCTGAAATGTAATGATTTAAATACACCAGCAACTATTGCAGAACAGTTGTTATAGCAGCATTTAACGTTAGCCAGAACCTCTCTGGCTAATGTTAGGTTTATACCAAGAGAATGAGGGAAATTGTGGCACCCCCTTGGGGTGAGGGTCACAACTGCCTCAACTTTTACAACATGGTACCAGCAGAGCGGCCCAGTGTATGGCTATGAGAGGCCTTCTGTTTTTCCTGGAGAATATCTAGATCTAATCAGGAAGCATACAGATTCCTTTGGAGGTTTGGGGACACATCTTCTCTAAGAGTGTTTGTAGTCTGGGGCTCTTCCTCTGCTGGATGTACATGGCACCGGATACTCCTGCTGGCTACGTATCTTCCCAGACATGAGGAGGAGACTGGAGTTGAGGCCAGAAGATAGAGTTAAATACACACAAAAAGAAACAGAGTTCCATAACCAATATTTAAGACATAGTAGGAAATGGAATAAAAAATAATTTTAATCATATCAAAAAGCCAAACCAAAGAGAGATAGTTCATGGAACTTATAGGTCCCATCTCGGCAGCCGGTGCTCTTCTCTGGACGAGGCCAGTGCCCCATTGTCCCAAGGCATCAAAAGCCACTAAGATGTTTGGATTTTGCACCAAATTCTGGGCATGGCTTTTCCTCTGAAGAACTCACTGATCTGAAATAACGAAAAGTGAGAAACAGGTAGCTCTTACCTGATTCCCCAAATCTGAAATGGGCTGGAGGTTTCTCAGCTGTCTTACAGCCAGTGAAGTTTCCTCTTAGACCTTGTATTGAGCTACAAACAAAGGACGCCTGAGCTGGCCTTACCCCTGGAGCCTGCCCAAGGCTTCCATCTGGAGTTTTCAGAGAGAACCCATCGAGAGCACCAGAGGTTGCACGAGGTACTCAGATGTCCTCCCTGGGCTCTTGCTCTCAGGTAAGCAGGCTGGGCAGGGATGTGCCAATCTCCCACTCTGAAATCTGGGCATCAGAGTGCTGGGGGGACGTGTTCTCTTCCTCCGCCCGGGATTAGTGTTCAGACCTCCACCAGCAGCACATTTCATAAGCTGCCGATGTTGGGGAAGCTCTTCAGTTTCTCAGGAAAGTCGTCCTTGTACAGGACGGGGTCGGCTCGGTGCTCCACCACCTTAAGAGGCATCGTCCCAAAGACAGAAGCAAACTTGTTGATGCACTCAGACCTGTGGGGTTTGGGGAGGGCAGTGGAGCAGATGAGAGGGACAGGGGGTGGGGAAAAGAGAAACCGTTCGAGAGGCTGAGAGATGAGAGCAAAATATCAATACATAGTCTTCAACATCTACAAGAGAAATGCAAGGATCCCCAGCATGCTCCCAGGTTCTTAACATGGTTGGGAGGGTGTGGATAAAGGAAGTGATCTGGGGGTACTTCAACTACTAGTTCGGCGGGAGAAAGGGAACCAGGGATGCTGTTTGGAGGCCAGGGGCCTGCAGAGGTCAGAATATCTTTTCCCCTCCCCCTCAAATTCCAGTCATTCTTCCAGCTCCGTAGAAGCGGGCCTCAAACCAAGGTGGATTAGCTGCCAACAATCCTTAACCCCATCCCTGCCAGCTGAAGAGAAGACGAAGGGTGGAAAGGCAAAAGGCACCTGGATCTGAGCTTCAGCCCACTCAAGTTTAAAAGGGAGAAGGGAAGATCGTACACATGGAGCGATGGAAGGCAGAAGGAGGCAATGGGGCACTGAACCTCAACTGCAAAGGACAAACACTTCAGTCAGTCAACCCACATCTACTGCGGGCCTGTGAGTGGAAATCTCTGGGAATTATGGGTCAACTTCCATAAGCTCTTCCATGAAAGCTGAAGTTCACACAGGACAGCTTTCACAATTTTAGCCACTCCTGTGTTAGAATCAGCAGCAACAAAGCAACAAGCCACTTAGCACTGCTGGGGGAGGAGGCAGTTCAGCACCTCGCCCCCCCCCCCACCCCCCCAACACCGCCCCCAGCCTGGTGAGCAGCCTCCTCAGAGGGGAGCAGGTCAGACATGCTGGCGGGAAATGGTTCTGGTCAATCAGCCCAGCTGAGTGTGACAGCTGGCTAATGAGGACACTTCAGCATCAGACCCGAGGGGGAAAACAAGCCCGTAAAAACCACTTTCGAAGCTAAGGGGCCCTCAAGGATGGATTTCAGAGAGGTCAGTATTCTCTCTCCTCAGTCAGGCCCACGGCACCTGAGAACGGGTTACCAGGTAGGGGCTGAATTTCAAGACACAGACCAGAAGGCTCTTTTGTCCTCAGAGATACTGTAAGCCTTGTTTCAACTTATTTGAATCAATAGCTTTTACTTGAGTCCTTTGAGCTTTAGCAAGAAACCAATAAATAAAGAAGCCAGTTACTATCAATTCTTTTCTCTTGCTTCTTCTCTTGGTTAAAACGTGTTACTACTTCATTTTGAGCTCTTCCAGCTAATCAGATCACTGTGTCCATGACCACAAATCAACAGCAATTAACATTTATTCTATGCTCCAGGCTGTGTTACAAGTGCTTGACATGTATTAGTAACTCACTTCGCCCTCACAGCAAGCCTGTGAGGCAGGTCTACTATCCTTCCCACTGTACACTGGGAAGACAGAGACACATCACAGAGAGGCTAAGAGACAGGACCACAGGCCAAATAACTAGTAAGAGGCAGAACCAAACCCAGGCATTCTGGCTGCTGAGGCTAAAGTCTTCATTATGAGATGATACACATTTATTTATTAACATAATTCTAGGGTCTAAAGGGAGGAGCTGGAAATTAACAACTGTTGAGCACCTATGATGTGCCAGCTAACTTACATACATGATCCCAATGATTCCTTTAAATATCCCCGTCCGTATGCCCAAGGATTGGTGTATAGTAGCTTCCTGTTATGGTTTGAGAAATTCAGGCTAAGAGAGGCTAAGGGACTGCCCAAGGACCCCGAGCTGGAGAGTGGCGGAGCTGGGTTTCAAACCCAGTCTTGTGCTGGCAATAGAGCCCTTGCTCTTTCTATCAGACTCTACAATAACCCACAGGTCACTGAGTTTCCCTCCTGTTGGCAGTCTTTTGAGACTCAGGAGGTCATAGTCCCAGGTACCAAATTGACAGGAGACTGGGGAAAAGACCGAGGGGTTTTAACAAAATGGTATGAAGCAAGCACTGGACAACAGCTCTTCTCTCCTTGAATCGTGAGGTCAAGGCAGTGGCAGACTAAGTCAAATTGCCCCAGGGTCTTCCTTCTGACAGTTGTTTGGCCTATAAACACGTACCGATCCTTCTAGTTTCCAGTTATTCTGCTTGTAGACGCTGGCCAGCAAAGCCCAGCCATGCCCAGCAGAGGTGCCAGCAAGCATGTATTAAAGAAGAATCACGGTTCTTGGCAGAGGATAGGGGCTCTAGGGCCCCCTGGAGAGCACTGAGGACAATGTCTCCTCTGTAACTAGAACTGCCAACAGGGCCGGGTCACAGGCAAGAGGCCACTGGGGCTCAGGCCAGCTTGACTTGTTGGCAGCTGCCCCGGCTAACCCAGGTTAGCGAGTCCTTCTTTCTCTCCACACAGCTGCCCTGGAGAAATGGCTGCTCACGCTGAACGGTAAAGGTCCTTAACTCTCCTGACAGGTGTTGACTGTGTTTCTTACTTTCTTTTCATGCAGGGGATCTGGGTTGGGCAACAGGTTAGGGTAGATTAAGAGTTTGGCTGATTGCTGGTGGCCCACCTGAGTTGCTCTGTCAGGGGTCCAGCTACCATGTCAGTAACTGTTCCCCTGGGATGGTTTTCTAATCAAGTACAGACAGGCTAAGAACTGCCAATGTCTATCTCCAAAGCGCTGGAAGTATCTGGGGGAGAAAGGACTAACAGTTTTCAGTTTTCCTTTCAAACACATACAATTACCTAAAGTAACCAGGAGCCTTCAGGATCAGTGTTGGGGAAATTGGAAAGCGAACTAACCTCGCCAGGCCCCGTGCTACAGGCTTTCATGTATTATTACTCCTTTCATCTCCAGCATATAACACACTGTTTGGTACAAAGATGCTCAGTAAATATTTGTTGAACCCCTGAATGCAACATGATAGATAGTTAATATATCTATTTTAAGAAATGAAAAGGTTGGAAATTCAGGATAAGGTAAGTCAATTTCCTTAAGTTGGACAGCTAATAAGTGGCTAATCCATAATCTGAACAAAGACTGGCCTGAATCAAAATACAATGTTTGTTTCTTAAATCAACACCGTCTGTCTGCTGTACCGTCTTGACCTGGGTAAAGCTACTGGCCAAAATGAACAGTCACGAATTCTTCTGCTTCTTAAAGAACTAACGGCAGGCCCTGGAAATGGATGCTGGGTAGTAAGAGCCATTCTCCTCCACTACTGAGGTTTCTGAGGATAAACAAGCTTACTGAACTACAAATCTCAACACAACGTCATAACACGCAGAGTGGTTAACTCCTTTCACTGTTTTGTGCAAAAATGCGGATTCTGCAAAGGCAACTATTTGAAAAAAGAAAACAAATGAACAGTTCTGCAGTTGTAACTCCATCTCTTGGTCTACCCAGCAGGGCTGGAATCACGTCTTCCTCCCTCCCCATCTAAGTGCCTTATTTAGTAATTCAGTCATTCATCCGAATAGTTTTGCTCTCAGTTCCTAATTAATTTCAAGATTGATTTCCTTCTGTTCCCTATCACATTTCTCAAAAGGGGAGCCTACATTCCCTGACTCTACTTCCTCACTACTAGCTCACACTCTTTAGCCCCATCAACCTACGACATCATTTTTCCCAAAGTCACCAATGACCATTTTAATTCCAAGACCACTTCCTAGTCTGCATGTTCCTTGCTCCTCCCTGCTGCCGAGCACTGCAGACGCTGGCTCTCTCCTGGCCTCGCCAGCGGCTGCTTCTCTCTTTTCAGTTACTCTTTCTGTCTCCTAAGTGTCCGAATTTCTCAAGATTCTGCCCTTGGCTTTTCTTCAGTCAGCTGCCATCTCTTGACAGATGTCTTCCAGATCTCCACCTTTGTTTTAATCTTTTTTCTAAAGTTCTAGTTCCATATTTCCAACTGCTTGCCCTGTATCTACACCTGCATAGACAGAGGGCAAGACCCAAGACTCACCCGCCTGATTGCTCTCCAACTTCACACACGATTAAATCTCCTGGCCTCATTAGTTATACTGTGAGGTCCAACATTCATCCCCTTGCCTCCCCTAACTGGCGTCCCTCCTAATTATATTATTTACACTGTTAAAGGTACTACCATTCTTCCTGACTGTCTTGATCAACTGCTTCTCCATAACCTCCCCATACCTATTCAGCTGGAAACCAAGAGCCAGCTCTTCTCCTTTGGGGGGGAAAAAAATCCCTTGTAATTTAATTCATCCCTTCTTCTCCACACTCAACTTAGTTTGAGCCTTCTAACTGTTCTTCTTTCTTCTGTCTCTTCACCTTCATTCCATTCTATGCACCACTTCCAAATCAGCCTCAAAACAACACTTTGATCAAGCTACTTCCTATTCAAAAACTTTCTATGGCTTACCAGAGCCTGGAGAAAAAAGCTCAGCTCCTTAATTGGGCATCCAGGGCTCTCTGTAGTTTGGCACTAATGGGCCACAATGCTACGTTCTTGCCAAACTGGATATCTTGACTTCTTGCCAAATGTACCTTGGACCATCCAGTTTCCCTGCCGAGGATCTCCTCTTCTTGCCCAGAGTTGCATCGGTTGGAATCCTAGTGACCTTTGAAGGCTCACTTCAAGTGCCACCTCTTACAAAATTATCCCTAATAACTGACCTAGCAAGAAGTCACTTCTCTTTCCTGCGATCAGGTATGACATTTTGAGCCTTCCTTATGACACTTACCACATATAGCTTTGGATTAAGTTTTACACACACACACACACACACACACACACACACACGTACTAAATATATATACACACACGTGTGTGTACCCGTTATTGTTAATTATAAACTCTGATAAAATCGAGCCTACCAACATCTGGGCAGTTGCCTATTCTATTTTCAAAAGCCTCTTCCCACGAGGAAGCTTCCACATTTCCCATAGTTACTTTCTTCAGTGTTTAATAATAATAATTATATCTAACTTAAATCTTTCCCACTGCGTTTGTTATGATCTCAGTGGTGTTACAGAGGAGTTGTTTAGCTTTAGCATGAACTTTAAGGGCCATTATTAGGTCAACTTTTCTCCATACAATTCCTTTCTTGGACCCTATAACCCCACCATTTTAACTCAGTCCAATCAATAACTAATTGCTTAATGCTATGAAATTCTTCCCAACACAGAAGGGGGGTAGGTTTAGGTAACAAGTTCATGTGCTCTAATAGAACTATAACTGGGGTCTCTTCCAAATGAGCTATGACAGTTGATGTCACTGTCCTTGACTGGGTAATACTTGATACCAGTGACAGATATTTCCAAGATCACAATAATATGTTATTTCATACTGATGGTTGGTAAAAGTCATGTCATTTGGGTAAGACATTTATATATGAAAGAGATAAAGAGATTATTTAGAGAGTAAGAAGTAAGAGTAAGAAGGAGTAAAGCATTATAGAAGAATCCAGGCCAAGTGAAACAACTCGCTGTACAAAAAAATCCTCCAGGCTCGAAGGACTTTGATATGGCTGATAGATTTCAGAAATGAATGCCGCAAGCAGATGCATGTGAGACCTGTGGAAACTTGAACTAGACATCTCATTCTAAGGTCTTTCTCATGACATTCTCTGAATGCATGCTGGTCCCTTGACAATAGTGTTACTGGCTGTCAGAGCTTGCTGTCTTGTGTAAGGGGCTGCCCTTTGGAAGAATTCGGTTTGATTCAGGAGATTGGAAGCTTGGGGACCTCTGGGATACAAGTGAGAACTATTAGGTCTACTCTAAGATTATAAAGGTCTTAAGGGAAGACAGACCTCTCCCACTTCTTTTATACACACCTGCAAGGCCCTGTATCACATCCACACAAAGGTGTGCTTACTGACTGACTGAATCAATATAAAGGGAGTATCTCAGAGCTGCCTTGCTTCTCTCTCTGTAACGTAAAGAGCTGTGCTTTCAATTCTGTTCTTGGTAGGTGTTTCAGTTGTGTCAGCAAAGGTAATTTGTCTCTAGTGGGTTTAGTTTAATTCTTTCCAATCAAACTTTCACTGTAACATGGAGATATTACCCTGGAAAACAATCCAGTATTTCTTTGGAATTAACTCGCTTCCACTCGAATGACTGTGGATAGTTAACTGCCTAGTCCACACGGAGAATCTGGCTTCCGGAGCTTAAGGCCGGCTATATTTTTAAGACCCTTCCAACCATTACAAATTGAGTGAGTAGCATTCCAAATTAATTCTTTGGGTGACCTGGGCTTGAACTAACCCAATTCCCACGTGCAAAAGGAGGTGACTATGGCTACCAGCTGCTGTCCTTATATCTGCAACGAAGTCCCATAACCAGGCCCAAGGCAGGAAATGGGGATCAGAGACTAGGGCAGACTTTTGGTTAGAGGCTCACTCACCTCTCCACCATGTGTGTCTGGTCTAGCGAAAGCCCATCGATGGCCGTGCACTCAGGACACTTGAATTTCTTTCGTGGTGTTACCTGCCAGAAGAGCACAAAAATATACTTGGCTGTCAGTGCCAAGGACAATAAAATCACGCTCGTGACACCACTCTCTGCACACTTCTGTTCTATAAGCTGAGATGCCCACTCCCACTGCAGGCACACATGCACACACACATGCCTCACTATTCCTCCATTCAGTTCTGTCTGGCTCGGCCAACAGCAGAACTCACAAGGGCCCAATAAAAAAGGCTTGGAGGGCTCTTGCCTTCTGTAACTGGAAAGAAGTGGTGATGACAAGCTCCTTAATTCCTGTTTAATGACTGTTTTCTCACTGCCAAGGTCCTTGTATAAACACCATTTGTTCTTGCAGCCATAAGGGCGATGAAATACAGCTTCCCATAACTTTCACAGTAACCTTAGTTCCAATAGGCACTCGTTCTCCTTCTTCCAGCTAATGGCAAATGCTATGAGCAGCACCATGCTCTTGAAAATGCCAGGTTATTCTGCAATCCCGTTGAGTCAGGGAAAAAAATCCAACGGTCCTTTGCCCTCTGAATCGTTTTCCCTGACTCTCCCCACCACTCTCCCATACGTTAAACTTCTAATTTTTTTTTAGCAAACTCAGGGGAGGCTGCTATCCTAACCTAGTGAAGATAAGTAACCAGTAGAGGGATGGGAGGGGAAGAAAGCTAGATAACTAAGACCAGGCTAAGAAGCATACAGACCCGAGGAATTACTGTCCAGAGTAAGCAGGCACAGCTAAGAACATCTTGAAGCATGTCAAAAAGCAAATTTGGGGCTTCCCTGGTGGCGCAGTGGTTGGGAGTCCGCCTGCCGATGCAGGGGACAAGGGTTCGTGCCCCGGTCCGGGAGGATCCCACATGCCGCGGAGTGGCTGGGCCCGTGAGCCATGGCCACTGAGTCTGCGCATCCGGAGCCTGTGCTCCACAACAGGAGAGGCCACAACAGTGAGAGGCCCACGTACCGCAAAAAAAAAACCCAGCAAATTTGGAAATAAGGGGAGTTCCTTTAAAACTAGTTTTGCAATTTACATTCTTTAATTTTCCCTGCAGTGAGCTGTTCACTGAGTAATTTAGAGAGCTGGGGGGTGGGGTAAGATTGGGTCAAGTCTGAACACATAGTGACTTTTCCTCTTTCCTTAGTCGCTTTGGTTTAATCTAGTTTGTCTCATCAATTAATAGCATGAGGAATCATTTGGGGATGCCATACCATGCGTCCAACATAAGCTTCCAGTACAGGAATCTGGCCTAGAAGCACTGCCCATTTTCACACATGGAATTCTAATCCAGAAGGAAAGAAAGGTCAAGACGACTCCACTGTTACACAGAAGTGTACTCTCCCTGCATTTCTAGGGATCTGATTTGAGCAAGATCTGCATTTCAGGAACAGACATCTATTACACATACAAAGATCCCCATGTAATCTCAGCTTTTAATATGTTACAGGAAAGGTACTGTTACAAACTGGTAATCGCTATCTTAAAATAATGTTTAGGACAACCAGAGTTATAATTGTACAAAATGTGCTATCTTCTCAGCGTCTATTAAAAAAAATCAGCTACCTTAAGAAAGATGTAAACTGCATTCTTTAACGAAAAGAACTAGATTCCAAGTCACGTTTGAGAATAAAATTATATTTTTTAAAAAACATGATTTGTAGATTAACCGCCACAGCCTTTATCTCTGATACTGGAGGTTAAAAACTATGACTAAAAACAAACAAACAAACAAACAAAAAACTGTATATTCAGACTATACTACAAAGCTACAGTAATCAAGACAGTATGGTACTGGCACAAAAACAGAAATATAGATCAATGGAACAGGATAGAAAGCCCAGAGACAAACCCACGCACATATGGTCACATTATCTTTGACAAAGGGGGCAAGAATATACAATGGAGAAAAGACATTCTCTTCAATAAGTGGTGCTGGGAAAACTGGACAGCTACATGTAAAAGAATGAAATCAGAACACTCCCTAACACCATACACAAAAATAAACTCAAAATGGGCCTTCCCTGGTGGCACAGTGGTTGAGAGTCTGCCTGCTAGTGCAGGGGACACGGGTTCGAGCCCTAGTCTGAGAAGATCCCACATGCCACGGAGCAACTAGGCTCGTGAGCCACAACTGCTGGGCCTGCGCGTCTGGAGCCTGTGTTCCGCAACAGGAGAGGCCGCGATAGCGGGAGGCCCGCGCACTGCGATGAAGAGTGGCCCCTGCTTGCCACAACTAGAGAAAGTCATCGCACAGAGGCGAGGACCCATCACAACCAAAAAAAAAAAAAAAAAACTCAAAATGGATTAAAGACCTAAATGTAAAGCCAGACACTATAAAACTCCTAGAGGAAAACATAGGCAGAACACTCTATGACATAAATCACAGCAAGATCCTTTTTGACCCACCTCCTAGAGAAATGGAAATAAAAATAAACAAATAGGACCTAATGAAACTTAAAAGCTTTTGCAAAGCAAAGGGAACCATAAACAAGATGAAAAGACATCCCTCAGAATGGAAGAAAATATTTGCAAACAAAGCAACGGACAAAGGATTAATCTCCAAAATATACAAGCAGTTCATGCAGCTCAATATCAAAAAAACAAACAACCCAAGCCAAAAATGGGCAGAAGACCAAATAGACATTCCTCCAAAGAAGACATACAGACAGCCAACAAACACATGAAAAGACGCTCAACATCACTAATCATCAGTGAAATGCAAATCAAAACCACAATGAGGTATCACCTCATGCCAGTCAGAATGGCCATCAACAAAAGATCTAGAAACAGTAAATGCTGGAGAGGGTGTGGAGAAAAGGGGACCCTCCTGCACTGTTGGTGGGAATGTAAATTGATACAGCCACTATGGAAAACAGTATGGAGGCTCCTTAAAAAACCGAAAACAGAACTACCATATGACCCAGCAATCCCACTACTGGGCATATACCCTGAGAAAATCATAATTCAAAAAGGTACAGGTACCACAATGTTCATTGCAGCTCTATTTTCAATAGCCAGGGCATGGAAGCAACCTAAATGTTCACTGACAGATGAATGGATAAAGATGATGTGGCACATATATACAATGGAATATTACTTAGCCATAGAAAGGAATGAAATTGAGTTATTTGTAGTGAGGTGGATGGACCTACAGTCTGTCATACATAGTGAAGTAAGTCAGAAAGAGAAAAACAAATACCGGATGCTAATGCATATATATGGAATCTAAAAGAAATGATACGGATGAACCTAGTAGCAGGGCAGGAATAAAGACACAGACGTATAGAACGGACCTGAGGACACCAGGGGGGAAGGCGAAGCTGGGATGAAGTGAGAGAGTAGCACTGACATATATACACTACCAAATGTAAACTAGATAGCTAGTGGGAAGCTGCTGCATAGCACAGGGAGATCAACTCGATGCTTTGTGACCACCTAGAGGGGTGGGATAGGGAGGGAGGGAGGGAGGCTCAAGAGGGAGGAGATATGGGGATATATGTATACATATAGCTGATTCACTTTGTTGTACAGCAGAAACTAACACAACATTGTAAAGCAATTATACTTCAATAAAGATGTGAAAAGAAAAAAAAACGTATAAAACATATGTTTAAATCATCAAAGCCTAGCTTCAGTTTCACAATATGACAGCATCAATCATAGAATCTTAAAGCTAAAAGGGAGCTTAAAGTTCATCTTTTCCAAGGCTTCATTTACAGTTATGAAAACTTCTGAGACTCAGAGAACCAGAAGCATGCCCCAGATCGCAAAGTAAGTTAGGGGCAGAGCCGGCCAAGGGTGCCTCCTACCTTGATAACAGCTTTCCCCGTGACGTTAGCCACCAGGAAATTCATGGCAATATCTTCACAGTTCATATGAGCATCCACCCAGTTCTTGATGTCCCCAGGCATCTTGTAGGTATACAGGTAATTAAAATACTGCCAGGTGAGACAGAAAAGGAGACACATTCAAATAGCAGTTCCCTGTGGTTGATACACAAAGGGCAACTGAGCCATGGCAGGGGGACAAGCTTTCTCTCGTAAGATTAGTCACAAGCCTGGATCAATAGAAAGGGCAAAGGAAGTATTAGAATGGTTTTTGGTCAGGTGACCAAGTGTCTTTAACACTGTCATTCTTTAAAAAATCACTTATAGTAAACAGAGGTGGGTACCGTATGGTGTGAAGCCCTTGTAAGATGTAGGCCCTCTGGACTGATTAATATATCATATGTTTAATAAGTATTGTTCAGAAACACACTACATACTGATCTTCACTAAATCCTTCCCCCGAGTCACAATGTTCGACCCTGTTTTCCATATTCTTTCTATAGACTGCAGATAGAAACAGATGTATTAATGGTGGATTGACTTTGCAGACATGTCCTTTTTAAAGTGAAACAAAATGAGGCAATTCTGAAACTACATAACCTATATGTATGAAATAGTACAGAAATTTGTGGGCTAAAAAAAGGTATTTATCAGTCTACCACAAACCCCAAGAATTATAAACCTTATTTATTTATTTATTCTTTGCTAAGAACAAAAACTCACTTCTGGATCTAGAGCCCTGAAAAATACGAGGGCAGCAGTGCTGAGACAACAACACGCGATCAATATAAATACAGCGAAGTCAAATTAACTGTGCTGAGTTGCACAGATCTTTTTCCTGACATCAGTTCCTTATGCCACTGCTGACAATTGACAAGTTATTACTGTTTAGTTAAGCCACACACTCCCAGGGAGCACTCCACCATCAAACAGAATATTCTAAAGTCCAATGCATACCCTTCAATCTCTCCCTTTAATAAAAAAAAAAGAGTCAAAAACATAGTGACAATTCTAAGAGAAGAAATACAAGAGGCTAAAATATACACAAAAGGAATTTCAACCTCAATAGTTATCAAATCACAGTGAAATCAATAAGATCCACTTTCACCTATCAAAACAGCTAAGTTTGATTTTTTAAAAATGTTTTTCATGCAAGGGAGGGTATGGTAAGATACTTTTGTATTTTGCTGGGAAGAATGTAAATTGGCACAAACTATATTGAAAACAACCAACAAATATATATATCAAAACCTCCCCCGAATGTTCATAATACTTCTAGGAATCTATCATAATGATCCTAAGTACAAACGGGTATGAAAATGGATACTGATCATTGTTTAAGCATTTGATATAAAGCATTATCTAGCAAAAAAATTAGATACAACCTAAATATATTAGATACAAAATAACATATTAGATACAAAACTTAGATACAACCTAAATGACAGACAAACAGTTATACATGATTTATGGAATATTAATATAATGGTATATTAGCAATTATGTTAAGAAGTTGTTTATGAAGAAATGTTAATGATATAAGAAAAAAACTCACAATATAATGCATGCAAAAAGCAAACTAATGAGAATATTTACAACTGTCTGTACATGTGAATTAGTATATCAAAGAGGCAAACTGGAAAAAAACATCTAAAGTAGAACATTTTTCCAAAACTCGTGAGAATTAAGTTGGGCCAAATAAAACAAGTATCATACTCTTGGCTTGACAACTCAGCCCCACTTGCCCCAAGTCTGCCCCCGACTTACCTTGTGATAAAAAGCTGCCCCTGTGAGCACCATGGACACCTCATTGGTCCACTCAGACTCATACTTCCACTTACTCATCTCATGGTCCCAGAGATGCAGGCGACCCGGGTAACCCACCAACCGGTCAGGAAATTCTCGCCAGACCTGAGGACAGAAACACATCAGCAATCAACTCCCAGTTCAGACAACAACCGAGCACAGTGCTCAGTTCTTTAAACAGTATCGACAGAGTCCCCACGTTCAAATCTTCACATACTAAGAGCAGAATAGGCTTCTGAAGATATCTGATCCAACAGATGCTACTTCTTCTGCCAATATTCAAAGATAGATGTGATTCTAATTTCCTCCAAAACTTCCCCGTGCTTGCTTGGAAATTTCGAGTAATGTAGAATAATAGCTTCCTGAATTGGGCCAAGGTAGGTAATCTCTTAACATGTGATTAATGAAACAGGTTCCACTCTTAATGAACACACAAGTGAAGACTAAATGGAACCCTGATTTGTAACAAATTTTGATCATTGTGAAAACTTACAAAGTCTCTGTTTCTAAAAAACAAAAAGAAATCTATCTGGAGCACAAAGACATTTTAATGACCTTTTGGAAGCCTCAAGTATACAAAATTTGTCTGATTCTATAATCTGTAACAAACTGAAAACAAAAACTTGATTTCCGCATTTGGAAAGGTTCTTAGATTTGGAAAGGTTCTTAGATATAGCTTTGTTAAACAGAATTTGGTATATGAGGGGTGAGGTACTTCCAATACCTCTCCCCATGTATTTCCGTATAATTTAGTTTAACCTTTAAACCATTAACCATTAGTGAATACTGACAATCTACCAGCTGTCCTGGCGCCGCTTCTCAGCACCACGAATCCTCATCCTTGACCAGGCCTCTAAACAGCAGAGTTCCAGAGGGCCTACTCCTGGCCCCTATTCTCTTCTTTCAACTCTCCCCTCTAAGTAACATCTAGTTTCAATCACTAAATACTGTCTCTACTCTGATGCCCTCTAAATGTATGTCTGGCGCGGAACATCTCTGAAACTACCAACTACATTACTCATTAGCAGATTAATGCAGGTTACTGGATTACTGTAACAGACTTCCAACTTATTTCTTGGCTTCCACTCTCACCCCTCCAAACCATCATCTACAGAGCATCACTAAAAGGACCATTCTTAAAAGAACAGTAGGGTATTCTATACAGGGTAATTCAATCAGTGGGCTCCATCCTATTAATTTATATATTTTTTCATTATGTATTTTTTCATTATATATTTACCCAACACCCCAGTGTCACTGAGTCCAGGAAGGATGCTTCATTGCTTTCCCAAAGGCAGAGCCAGTATACTAACACTCCCCCTTTTTTAGTTGGCTAGGGCTACTGTAAAAAGTAACACAAACTGAGTGGCTAGAAATCTAGAAATCCAAAATCAAGGTGCTGGCAGGGCCATCGCACCCAGGGGAAGGAGCCTTCCTTGCCTCTTCCCAGCACCTGGGGGTTGGCTGTCAATCTCTGGCATTCCTTGGCCTGTAGATGCGTTGCTCCAAACCTCTGTCTTCACATCGTCTTCTTTCCTCTCTGTGTCTCTGCGCCCAAATTTCACCTTTTTATAAAGATTCCAGTCAAACTGAGTTAGGGCCTACCCTAATGATCTCATTTTAACTTAATTACCTCTGAAAAGACCCTATTTCCAAATAAGGTTACTAAGGGTTAGGATTTCGACATACCTGTTTTAGATACGTTCAATCCATAACATCCCCCCCCCACAAAATCTTTAAAAAACAAAAAATGGCTTCCTATTGACTAAGAATAATAACGAAACTCCTTAGCATGTTCTAAACGGCCTTCCTACTCTCCGATCTCTCTCGTACCGCATTCTCCCACAATTCACTGGCTTCCCTGTTCTTTAACTGTGAGTAGACTAGACCTCAAGCCCTCTGCACCTGCTATTTCTTCGATGGAATGTTCCCCCAGCTCTTCAAAAGGCTGGTTCGTGCTCATCAGTCAGGTCTCTGCTTAAATGTCACCTACCCTGAGAGGTCTTTCCAGACCTCCCCATCCAAGGTAAATGCCGTCCCCCAATCAGCCATTCTTCATCACGCCCCCTCACCCCATGCTCTTCTTCACCAAACTTCCATTACTTGAAGTTGCACTGGTTATTTCCTGTCTCCTCACTATCCCTTTTCCTCCCATAGAGTTTAAGCTCCATGAGGCAGAGACTCTGTCTTACTCACTGCGGCCTCCCAAGCACAAAGCACGGGGTCGGCACATGAGAGCATTCCGTGCACACTTGTTGAATGCACGGGGGGTGGGGGGGTACAAAATCTCTGCAGGCAGAGAGCTGAGCGTGAAAGAAGGGAACCAAAGATACTTCCTCTCTTCTTCACAGCCAGAGCTAGTATACTTCTTAATTCAGAAAGGAAGTCTGCAACAGTACTGATCACCCGTTACCATTCATAATAATGTGATAGCCTTTGTGTGAGAAGATCACAGTAGTAGCTCACCATCACTAAAGCACATGTTTTAAATTGCTTTTCCAGCAGCGGGTAAAGGGACATTTGCTGAGTCATTACACTCTCTTGCCCAGGCCTTGTGAACATCTACGTGCTTTCCTGGGCTGACTGACCAGGGTCTCGAACGTGGTCTGGAGCTGTGAAGAGGTTTCCTTCGTGCGGAACCAGCTCACCTAACAGGCCTCTCCAACCCACAACCTTGGCCTCGTTAACCCCATGTTGTAACCAACAGAGTTAATCGGCCACAGGCAACATCATAATAGCCGGAGACAAATGAATCCACGTCAAACATTTCCTCAGATGTTTAATGCTGCTGCTGTGTTCTCTACTCTGGGGTTTGTATTTCAGCAGATTAAAATAATATGATACTATTACAGCTTTATAGAGCCCAGAGCAACAACATAGGCTGTGGGCCGTAACTTCTGTCTGGCCTGTGGGCCTGAACACACCCCACCAAGCACCTGCCTGTTCAAGTCACACCAGGACCACAATCACCAATCCATCTCAATGGAATTAAAGAGATTTCTGAAGGGCTCCAAGCGCAAGTAACTGCACTCAACACCAGTGATGGGCAAGGTGGAGGAGAGGGGGGGCGGGTGGGGGCATCCATTCAGTTGGCACCTCTGCTGGATGGAAGCTGCATTCCCCCTCCCTGTATTTGAGTCAACACAGCTCTCTAATCCGCGCAAAGGAAGGTCAAATCACTTTCCCAAGGGGTTCTTTTCAAGCCCCCATCTGCAGCAATAATAATAACACTGGATCAGTTTTAGGGTCAAAGGCTGTTGAGATTTCAGTCCTCTTCCTGTTAGCTGAAGCCACTTACCAGACTCCTCTCCAGAGACACTTAATTTGGTAACACTGGGTCACAGAACGCTGAACTACGCTGCTCTGAAAGCATCAGAGGTGTCCCGAATCTCAGATGCCTTTGGAGCCTTCAGTGAGAGCTGTTCCTCAGGCGGGGCCTCTCTGCCCTTGACTTACTCCAGGCAGCTGGATGCAATCAAGATACCATCCTTGTCACTTCATCTATAACTCTGCAGCTGACTGCAGGATCAAAACGGAGTGGAACAGAAGGGGATGGGCCTTCTCTAGCCAAGCCCCGGTGTAGTACGAAGTCGATTATGTATATAGTAAAGCATTTTCCCAGCCAGAAGAGCAAGAACTCGACTTCGACCCCTCCCCTTCCCTCTTCGCTACCCATCTCCCACTCTAATTCAACTTTTTTCTTTTTACTTCAGGGAAATGCTCCGGGGTCAGCCTGTGGTCATTACTAACAGATGCCTTTATATACTGTAGTGCAGGAATTTGAAACTTCACATTATATCCCTATAGTTCTAGTAACAGTGCTCCCAGAGCTATGTTCAAGTCACAACGCCATCATTCAGTTGTTTGCCTATACTACTGAAGTCCCCCATGTGTAGTGTCATCTTTTAAGACAGAGGCCTACGTCTGTCATAACAAACTCCACGCCTCGGTTAGGGGCTTAGCAATCATTTGAATAGTCCTTACATTTGGGGCCTATTCTACATCACTATTCAAACAGAAATTGTAATAACCTAATACCATCCTAACTATTTCCTTCCCTTCTAATTTTTATAATCTTGGTCCCAACCACCTCTTACCTGGATTATGGAAATATCCTCCTCTCTGGACTCCCAGCTGTGCTCACTTCTCTATTTTCAGTTTTCTATCTACCCTTTTTTTTTTTTTTTTCTTTTTTAAGCTTCCTGCGGTCTTTTGCGGCTTCCCATTACTAGAGGATGAAACTAAGAGCTTCTACCTTTTTTTAAAAGGCACAGCAGCCAGCCTTGATTACTGCTTATAGAAAGTACACTGGGGACAAGGTTAACGTATATCCAGGCCTGGCTCTGCCACTGATGAGTTGTGCCCCAGACCTACTCAAGGTGCCCTGCTTCCATTCTGCCCTCTGCAAAAGGAGGGGCTGGATTAAATGACCTCTAATGAACTTTTAGGCCTAAATTCTGATATCTTCTTCCTCACTGACCTATTTCCAAGGAAACTAATTCAGCAACTGTGATCAGTTGCTGGCCTGCATTATTTCACTTTGTTTAAAATGCCGCACCCATACGGGTACCCAATAAATGTTCCTGAAAAGAGAATGCACTATATTCTAAGCCAGCTTAGAGAGCGCATATTAAACTCAGGGTGTGTGCTAACCACAGTCAGATTCAGGAAACAGACTGGGGGTGGGGTGGGGGAGGGAGAAGGTGAAACAACAGGTGGCGCCCATCTGGGATATCCGATTAGGAGATCATGGGCTAGCTCCAGGAGGAAAGGAACTCTCTGAAGTGGCTGCTACAGTCATCACACTTTCAAAGGCATAGTTCCCACAGGGATATTGCTACTGGGTGAGAGGGATGCCACATGTATCAGGATTCATGAATCAAGAGATGGACCAAGAAGTGGTGGGGGAAAAGGGGGTGGGGGTGGTGGTGGAGAGGGGGCAGAACATGGACGCAAGGTACCCAGACTGGGCCAGGGTTCATTTCTCTCCTTGCACATGCCCCCTAGGTTTTGTTGATCCCTAACCATCAAAGCAGAACAGAACGCTATGACCCAGCCCAAGCCCTGTGGCCACATGCGAGGGTCAGTCGTGGCAGAGCTGCAAGGAACCCAGTTCGCAGACACCTTTGGATTAGTGGCCGTCCTTTCCATCAGGACTGTCTTGCGTGCTGCCCAGATGGGAAAGGGGGAGCTGGCTGAGGTCCAATTTCTAGCTGGTTTCCACAGAGAAGCCAGTTCTCGGATTCACTCTCAGCCCTCTGGGAACAAAGCTCACCTTTTATATTTGGAATTTCCTGAAATGAAGTGGAATGGAGGGACTGATTGGCTCCATTTTCAGCTCATGCTTTTAATTACAATGGTGGTTGGTAGTTTTTGTCAAGGGGGTGCTTTGCAAAAAGCCAAAGAGCTTTTACCCATGCCTGGGACACTATTAAATGCTAACGCTGGGCATCTAGAGCAAGGGAGCCCAACGTTGTCATCTGGAGTGCCCTGATGCTGACTGGTTTTGACAAATACATGTACACGCTGCATTATGTATTAAGAGTTACCTGTTACATCACTTCAGTCTGCCCCAGAGACCTTTCCAACCCAAGGTGGGGTTCTGCTTAAAATTAGCCAAACAGGAAAAGCCCCATCGTGGGAAGGCTCCTGGGGTTTTGGCAGCGATCCTATTTGCCCCAGTCTGGCTGGAGGTTAGTGCCCTGGCGCTGGGGCACATGATCGCCACTCCTCTCAAGTCCTCTCTTCAGGCCTGGGCCTGTGATGAAGGTAGGGAGACAGACCAGGATTGGCCACAGCTGGTAGAGGAGCATGTGCGTTAAACCTTTCACGGGTACCACTGTTAGGGAGACACCACTGAAGAGGTGGCTCTAAGACATCTGCCATCTCACCAGACGGCAGAACCACAGGCCTTCGGTGGATGGTTAAGAAGAGACTCACACTCCGGCAGTGTGAGCTGCGGACCGCCGCCCACGCTGACTCAGGGGTCACTTGGAAGGCGGAGATCATTTGGTCGAGTCCCCTCACTGGACAGATGGGAAAACTGAAGGCTGGACAAGAAGCGCTGTCCAGAGGTCACACTGCTGGGTCAGGCCTAACTCCCCGTCCAGCCTCTGCTCACGAGGTCCTGCGATTTCCCGCTCTCCTGATTCTAAACAGCACTTCCTCTCCCCACACTCAGGCCCTCACTCGTCAAACAAAGAGGTCAGATGACGGGGTTTAAAGTCACACTCAGTGTCAGTGTTCTCAGCTGTGTGCAGTCGCTGGCAGAGACGGTTAAGGGTCCTACACACACGCGAATGACCGAGGTGGGGAACAGAATGGGGAAGCGAGAGGCAGCGGGGAAAACGACAAAACCCTTTGCTCCCCTCAGCACCCATCTTCTGAAAGCCGAAGGCTCTTCATGAACGTGGTTTCCATTTAGCAGAGAAAGCCACGTGCTCCCACCGTTAAAAGAAGGAAGTCCCATCAGCTGTGTGGCAAACGAGTGAGACGCCACTTAGGACACCGAGGGCCTACTGGAGCCTTGTAATCCGGGAGGCTCTGGGGCAGGGAAGGAAGGACAAGCAAAAAGCAGCTGAACAAAAGATTAAACTCAACTACTATTTTTCATGAGGCAATGAATCTCCTGAGAGATAATAAAGAAGGGAAGGAGAGACGCGCGTTTGAGGGGATGGGAGGAGGCAGAGATGGGTCAGGATCAGGTCACGGGCCTTCTAATTTCGTGCTCCTTAAGACCCACTAAACGTGAAATCATTTTTATTTCCATAACCTCAACTCCAGTGGGGGTGATACTGTTTCTAAGTCTGGTCCCAGGGGATTGTTTAATGAAGTTAAAAGGAGAATAGTGATCATAAGGCAAATGGCTATTCCCTTTAAATCCTGCATGAGGTAGAAACAGAGACTTCAGCTTTTATAAACAACCATTACTGAGCCTTCGAAATTTCAACTTGATCTTGGTGAGCCTTGATTTGACTGACTGGAGACCAAAGATATCAGCTCTGCCCAGCAGGGAGGAAGTAACTCTTCTTACTTCATGTCACTGTTCTGCCCTATCACTCACAGATGCTACCGCAGAACTGGCCAGGTTTGTTTTCTTACTGTGCAAAGGGAGGAAATGGCATTGACCACAAACTGCAATCCTGGCTGACTCTGAAGCATAAATGTGGTTCCAAGACGATTCTTTAATGAGTTAATTAATCGGAGCGCCCTATATGTGTGCTTAAACTCCATAATCTCTTGGTGGAAAATCAAGAAGCAGAGGAACTCTTTTTAAATCACTTATTTATTTGTATCCCATCTACTTCAAAAAAAAGATTTGGGATGGCCTACAACAGAAGGCAAACACTAGAATAAAGTCCAAACTATCAAAACAGATGATGCAAAAAGAGACAAAAAACAGAAAACAGATGATGCCCTCAATAACATTTCTTTAAATATCCAGAGATTCCACCTATCTTAAAAATATTAACCCTGGACTTCCCTGGTGGCACAGTGGTTAAGAATCCACCTGCCAATGCAGGGGACATGGGTTCGAGCCCTGGTCCGGGAAGATCCCACATGCCACGGAGCAACTAAGCCCGTGCGCCACAACTGCTGAGCCTGCGCTCTAGAGCCGGGGGGCCACAACTACTGAAGCCCGCGTGCCTAGAGCCTGTGTTCCGCAACAAGAGAAGCCACCACAACGAGAAGCCCATGCACTGCAAGGAAGAGTAGCCCCCGCTCGCCGCAACTAGAGAAGGCCCGCACGCAGCAATGAAGACCCAACGCAGCCATAAATAAATAAATAAATTTATTAAAAAAATATTAATCCTGCTATCAAGTTCTAGAAAGGCAACCCAACAGCAAGCTTAAGTCACAGTCTAGGGATGGAGAGATTTGGGTGTTTCTATTTATTAATTCATTTACACATTCAACTCTTAGATACTTTCTGAGCTCCCACTATTTTTTAACTAAACATTTTACTTTGAGATAACTGTAGATTCAAAAGTAGTTGTAAGAAAGAATGCGGAGGGAGCCCGTGTACTCTTTACCCAGTTCCTCCCAATGGTAACATCTTACAAAACTACAGTGTGACGTAACAACGTGATATTCACACTGACACAGTCAAGATTCAGAGCATTTCCATCAGCGTTAGGGTCCCACCTGCTGACCTTTTATAGACCCTCCCCATCCAGGTACCTTCTGACAACTGCTAATCTGTTCTCTATTTCTACAATTTCGTAATGTCAAGAAGGCTATGTATCAATGGAATCATACAATACGTAACCTTTCGGGATTAGCTTTTTTTCACACGGCATAATCCCCCAGAGATTCATCTAAATTGCTCTGTATATCAATAGTTTGGTCCTTTTCGTTGTTGACTAATATTCCACGGTGTGGATGGACCAGTTTGTTTAACCATTCACCCCCTAAAGGATATCTGGGCTAATTCATTTTTTGGCACTACAAACAAAGCTGCTACAAACGTTCGCATACAGGTTTTTGTGTGGGCAGAAATTTTACTGCCTCTGGAATAAATGCCCCAGTGCAACTGCTGTGTCGTGTGGTAGTTGCGTACTTAGTTTTATAAGAAATGGCCCAAACTGTTTTTCCAGAGTGGCTGTACCATTTTACATTCCTACCAGTAATGTATGAGAGATCCAGTTTCTCTGCATCTTCACCAGCGTTTGGTGTTGTGACAATTTTTTTTTAAATTTTAGCCATTCTGATAGGTGTATATAATTCCAGTTTTAATCTTTTTTTTTTTTTTGGACATTAATTTATTTATTTATTTTTGCTGTGTTGGGTCTTCGTTTCCGTGCGAGGGCTTTCTCTAGTTGTAGCAAGCGGGGGCCACTCTTCATCGCGGTGCGCGGGCCTCTCACTATTGCGGCCTCTCTTGTTGCGGAGCACAGGCTCCAGACACGCAGGCTCAGTAGTTGTGGCTCGCGGGCCTAGTTGCTCCGCGGCATGTGGGATCCTCCCAGACCAGGGCTCGAACCCATGTCCCCTGCATTAGCAGGCAGATTCTCAACCACTGCGCCACCAGGGAAGCCCCCAGTTTTAATCTTTAATGGTTAATGATGTCAAACATCTTTTCACGTGCTTTTCGCCATCTGTATATACTCTTCGGTGAAATAACTGCTCCTGTCCTTTGCGCGTTTTCTAATTGGATTGTTTGTCTTTTGCTGTTGAGTTTTGAGAGTTATATATCCTAGGTGCTACTCCTTTGTTGGATATGTTGTTTGCAAATAGTTTCCCTCAGTCTGCAGCTTGTCTTTTAATACTCTTCACAAGGCCTTTCACAGAGCATAATTTTTTTTTGCAGTATGCAGTATGTTGTGGTCTCTCCTGTTGAGGACCACAGGCTCTGGACGCGCAGGCTCAGCGGCCATGGCTCACGGGCCCAGCCGCTCTGCGGCATGTGGGATCCTCCCGGACCGGGGCACGAACCCACGTCCCCTGCATCAGCAGGCGGACTCTCAACCACTGCGCCACCAGGGAAGCCCCAGAGCATAAGTTTTAAATGTTGATGAGGTCCAATTTATCAACTTTTCCTTTTATGAATCATGCTTCTCTTTGTCTAGCCCTAGATCCTGAAGAGTTTTCTCCTTAAGTTTTTTTCCTGAAAGTTTCATAATTTTACGTTTCATATGTTCAAGCCCATGATTCACTTCCAGTTAATTTTTCTGTAAGGTGTGAGGTTTAGGTCAAGGTTAGATTTTTGCCTCTGGATGTCCAATTTGTCTAGAACCATTCATTAACAGAGCTGTCTTTCCTCCACTGTATTGCGTTTGCACCTCTGGTCAAAAATCAGTTGCCCCCAACTATTTTCTAGGGACTGTCTTATACTTCAAAGAGTGAATACAAAAATAAAGGATATATCTTGTTACTAAGGAGCTTACCACTGAGAAAATCTAATGACATATGCATAGAAAGCTAGAGATGAAAGAAAGCAAGGATGCAGGAAAAAGTACAAAAAAAGAGTTAAGTCGGGGATGGGAAAGCAGGGAATAAGGAAAAAGCTTCATGGATTTCATTTTAAGAGGATAAAGGAAAAGGAAGTTAAATTACAAAGTTAGGGCTGAGATCCCTATTGCCCCCAACCAGGTAAATTATCAGTACAAAAGTTTACTCTTTGTTCTCTGTTTAAGCAGGCCAGCAAGGAGAAAACCAGAGTTCTCCCTCTGAATACAAAATACAGAATCAGGGCTTCCCTGGTGGCACAGTGGTTAAGAGTCCACCCGCAAATGCAGGGGACACCGGTTCGTGCCCCGGTCCGGGAAGATCCCACATGCCGTGGAGCAGCTAGGCCCGTGAGCCATGGCCACTGAGCCTGTGTGTCCGGAGCCTGTGCTCCGCAACGGGAGAGGCCACAACAGTGAGAGGCCCACTTACCGCAAACAAAATACAGAATCATTTAAACTTTGAAAAACTCCTCCTAATTTCACTCATAGAAATTATATATAAAAAAATTCCATATCCAATCACATTACGTGCACTCAATCAGTAAATATTGACTGAGCACCCACTATGTGTCAAGCACTAGGCACAGAGCAGTAGACCAGGCAAACACAATCCTGTCTGAATGGACCGAGCTAAAGAGGGGGGTTTGTCAATCCAGCCCCAGATCTACGCCACCGATGTGAATTAGTGGCCTCGGTTATAAGAAGTTAGCCCTTTCCTGCCCCTTCCAGGAGCAGAGTGTCAACATGTGATCAGGACCTCTGCCCCACCCCTCAAGTCTTCAGCCCAAACTCCAGAGGCTGGATGGGAACCCAGAAATTTTGCTTTTAAAGGTTGACAAGTTTTGATCTAAAGCAGCCAACAGATAGTAGCAAATATACTGCAATCACGATTAACCCTACGCACCAATTTTGGAGCAGCAAGAAATAAATCTGACCTAAGAGGTGAGTTGTAATTTTATCACACTGATTAGCTCACCTTGTTTTCTTGAGATTCATTCTCCCAGGTGTGACATTTTTAAGGTTTGGGGACTACTCCGTTCCTTTAAAATTTTCTTTCTTTCTATTCTTCCAAAACAGGGAATTGCTATGTCTAATGCAATAGCAATCACCAACCACTGTCTTAAACTCACGATTTTGCAAGCAATTTTACAAGTGGCAATGAACGGTGCGGCTTCACACTTGGGCAGCACACCACAGAATTCTGCTCCAACAGGTGCAGGCTCTGCCCTCCTGAGAGAGCTGCGGGGGCAGTTCAGGGCCTGGATACGGCCAGGATGGCTTTCATTTCCCCTGGTCCCATGCCAAGTCCTGCCCACACACCTCCTTTAAGCACCCCTATGAAAATCAAGGCAGATAAGCAGCCTATGCAAGACAAATTCCCGCTATTCCCAAATCATAAACCAAATCCTGAAGCTCTGGATTCCTGGAGCTGCCAAAGCCTGTAATCAATCCCAAAGAGACAACAGGCAGGTTTTGGAACAATAACCCGTAAACATATGGATCCTCTCAGGGCTGGAATATCACGGCAGTTATCTCCTTTTGAATGGGGGAGGGAAAGTATGCATTCTTTAAACCATCAAGTGTACCAACACCTCTTTAAAATAACTATCCCACATTACAAACATTCATTCTTGAGGCACAGAACTCCGGGGCCAGGTGGGCTTGCCGGTGCTGCAGACAAGAAAGATGGCGAGGTGTGGCTGGGGTGGGGGGCACGTAGGGCGGGGAGTGGGAAGGTCAGGAGAGCTCTTTCCTCACCGGCACTGCCTGACAAAATAAGCGCTTATGGAAAACTGCAAATCTAACTCACCTGACTTCCGTGGGATGGGAGTCTGCGAGGAGGAGACACCCTTCAACGGAGACACCTGATGTACCAGCGGGCAGCAGGCTCCCTCCTTGGGATGAGGAGCCCCGAGTCCTACATTTGATGTTTCATTAATGGCTAGGCAAACAAATTCTGAGCTCGCTGTTTTAATTTGCTCAGTGGGGAAGGAAAAAGTGTCACTCTATTGTAATTCCCAACTGGGTGCTTTTTTAAACCATCAGATGTTATTTCAATGTTCAGCAGACATATTCGATTTCCTTTCCTTAATATTTGTTTGACTTACCCTCCGAGGGGGACTGGGTGCTTTAGAAAAGCTCCGAGAGGTCAAACCTCACTGCAGCTTCTCTCAGCGCCTCCGTGGGCCCCGGCCTGCCACTCGGGGTCCGCTTTCAGCAGATCGTGCTCAGAGCGGCACACGTGAACTATTCTCCCTCCAGGCCCCTCGAGTCTGGGCGGTGTAAATCAGTGCAAGCTGGTGATAGGACAGACCTATCAGAGGGTTCAGGTCTCCCACAGGCTGGAAACAGGGAGCCCGAAGTGATGTGAAGACCCCAGGGAGGTCATTCTCTAGGAAGAATGACTCCCCTCTGACCTCGGTCTTCCTCATGCCTCCTGTGAGGGGAGTTCTGACTGTACCTCGTGGGCAAGGACACTCACAGAATAAGCCGTCCGGCCTGCTCCCTCTTCTCAGAACATCAGTCTCTATAAAGGCAACTCTTCATGTACTTAAGAAAAGGGAGAAAAATGGAAGTAAAGAGAGACAGATGTCCTTACAATGGTCCACACCATTGATCTGTATGATGGCCAGGCCCAGGAAGGAGACTCAGAGGGGAACTGTCACTCACTCAGATGTAATACACAAGGCTCAAAGAGAGCTTCCAGCCATCAGCTTCTTCAGATCCTAAAAGAAGTAGTCACCGCAAGTCCTAGACAATTTTTAGTGTTCAAAAAGCTCAGCTTTGACAAAATGGTTCTATAGCTACCGTAAAGCCCTAGCGCAGACCCAGCACAAATGCTGATCCCGAACAGCTCTGACAAGGTTTGATTTTGCGCACGCCCAAGACAGGCCCGGCTCCTTGGGACAGCCAGTGCCTGCACTCATGGGGACCGACACCTGTGCTGGCTCCATGGTACACTGCTGCTACAGTCCATCATCCAGAGAGGAGAAGGAAACACCCGAATTCCCAGTCTTTCCAGGCAGCCACTGGGTCAGGCCATGTGAAGGCTCAAGGATCTGAGTCAGCTGAGAGGCCAAGGAACGGAAATCTATGGCACTGGTTCCCACTGAAGGCCAAGGCACTTCCAATAGTTAGGTTATCTGCTGCAGGGATGTCCCTTGCATTTGGGCCCTCCTTTAGGGACGTTTCATTTTTATCAGTGTCGGCTATGAGAACCCAGTTTCTCGGTGCTCTAGGTGAAACCAAAGAGTGTAAGCCTGTCGTAGGGCCCATGGCAGGATGAGACAGGTGGTTCCATGTACCGTAAAGAAAACCCGCCCTGGATTCCCAACAACCCTGAGCACAATTTCAGATCTAGGACTCTGGGACTTAAATCTAGAGAGAAAAGCAGCCAATTCCCTATCAGAAAGATCACAACCACAAGTCTGTAAGAAACAGTCTTGAGACCCAGTCCAAGACCTGGTATCTGTGGCACTTTCACTGGGAGATGGCTCAGAGAGGGACAAACAGAAGGACAGAGACAACCTATTTTCTTTTTTAAAAGTTACCCACTAGCTTTTTAAAAAAGGTTATTATTAAGTCTAATTCTAAGATAGGTGTTTCCAACTTTCTGCTCTTCTAGTGAGAAGAGAGAAAGTGGAATAGTTTATTTAGAATCACAGAATACATCATCTCTCCCCCTCCCCCTGGATGAATACATTTAGCTCTAAATTTTACTAATTCTGTTTAAAAGTTAACTGTTATATAGTCTCAGCTCTGGAATTCTCCACTTAGCCAAGCTCCCTCGTTACAATCAAATCTGAGCTATGACGGAGCCCACCTTTCCCTTCTTGGTTCTTCAATCCAGATGAACATTAAGCTTATAGGTTTTCCACTACCAATATCTAACTGGCTTTCCCTGTCTTCAGTCTGTCATCTCTAATTCATCCCGTGATCTGCCTGGACCATATACCTCTTTGCAAACCTATGACACCTCTTCACCGCCTTTGACTTTTCAGCTGACCTCTTAGCCTGTCCATCAGCTGGCCCTATATGGCTGAACCGACCTAGCTTCCAACGTCAACCCAAACACAAGTTCCGCCTCCATCACATCAACTGGCCTGTGACTCCCCTGTGCGACCACACGTACACCCAAGCTCGTTCTAACTTGGGTTGCCTTTCATCTTGGTGCTTCCTATAGCAGGAGAACGCACTCAGAGGTGGTTTCACGTTCTCATGAGAAAAAGTAGGGCATTCCATGCTATTTTGCTGTCTTTTCATGATCCTTTACTTGCCATTACCTTGGGGAGTTGTGAACAAAATAAAACAAATAAATTATCATAATTGATTAGCACCCAAGAGGTTTCAGCAGCCGCTACCACCTAGGGGACGCACAGGCAGTAAACGCAAGGCATCAGCATTGTGTGCACCTAACAACATACAGTTGCTCTTAGTCAATCCCCATCCCCACATGAAGGACTGATTTTATAACCAGTATTATTAGCCAAGAGTGTTTCACATCTCTCAGGTGAAAAATGTTCAACACTTAAGGGCTACTAATAATTTTTTATGGTTGGAAATGAGGATCAAAGTACGAGAGGAAAAATAAATTCCCGGGTTCATACATCCAGCCAAGTCTGCATGGCTCATTTTCTGCCACATGTTTTAAACGGCCTCTCTTAAAGGCGGGGGAGGGGAGGAGGAACAAGTTGCATTTTATTTCCCAGCTCTTTAGCTCTGAAATAAAAGCAGACAGACTTGGGGGGAAAAAAAAATCAAACATTCGAGTAACACTATACACTGCTACTGTTCCCCCAGGAGCTCCTTGCAAATGAGTATCAAGAACTCAATAGATACTTTCCTGGTAAAATACATAAACAGATAAATAAATTATCCCAGGCTGAAAAGAATCTCCACATCTGGTAGCTCACTAGAGCTTGTCAAACAAGTCAGAAACACGCAGGGCCAGAGAAGATCATTCTTTCGCTCCTGATTTCGGGGCTGGCAAGGGAATGTAACATTTCCCAAAGCTCTTTGCCTTCCAACAGGGAATATGACCCATTTAAACAGGCAAATGACCCCTATGTTTTCTTCCAATTAAATAAATAATGATACCCAGGCATTAGGTCTTGAATCCACATGTCTGTGTCCTCAAGTCACAGACACTGGAAGAAAAAAGGCCTTTCCTACAGGGTCTGGCCTTTCATTCCCAAGAACTTGCTAGGGCGTCCCTTAAAGGGTTATATTCAACGTACATTTAACACCTTACAGAAGTAACTTAACCTCCTCGCACCTCAGTTTTCTCAGAAATAAAGCATGAAGTGCCAGGATGGTCTCCAAGGTCCCTTCCCGTTCTGATGCCGGGTTTCTTTAAAACAGAGCCTTCTGCCTTGTCCGCGGTCCCCAGTACAGTGTTAACATTCCCGACGTGTGCTATGGCTTTGCAGAGGCTGGCCGAGCACTGCTGTGGCTCCAGCAACTTCCTCCGGGAAAGGGATTCCGGAGGTCGTGACGGGTTTCAAGCTTACAGCCCAGGTAGACCTTCCCCCTTCACTCCTCTTTCATCTCTGGGCTCTGACGGGAGGCCACCTTTCTTTCTCATAGCTCGGGGAGGGTGCCATCTGCAAGCTGCCTTCAGACTCTGCTCTGTGTCCCTTAAGCAAGCTGTGGAGCCTGCTGCTCTAAAATGGTTTCTGTAAAGTGATGCTTCCAACCCTCTAACTAAAGCTCTGCTTTACAATGCCCTCTCGTTGTGAGAAACACACGTCAGGCCTCAGAAGAGGCATCAGCAGAAACACCATCAGAACAGACCCCGGGTCACCACGCTCTCCTCCGCTAAGGCAACGGCTGTGCTCTCCCTTTCACTCCTAAAAAGCTGTTGGCATTGCCTCCAAATACCCCTGGATCCTCACACAAACAATCTCTCTGGGTTTCACAGGAAAGCAAAGGAGTTTGACACTTTTTACGCATATAAGTTGGATTCTTTTTCACATGAACCCATACCTTATACATTTGCCTGTACTTCTGATCCCTTAGATTCATGACACCTGAGGGATTTTAGGAAGTCATCTGGTCTATTCTTCAGCTCCAGGAAGGACTAGTAAAACCACCTTAGATACCGGAGGACTGCTGGCTGCCCCTTCCTGAAAAATTCCCAAATGGGGAGACGCCTCTGTCTCTCCAGATTTCTCTAAAAATGCTTTGGAGCCACAGTGAGAAAGGTCTGCTGCATGGTTTCTCTTTGATTCTCACATATTAAATACTGTGTTTAAACCATTTTTTATTTAATCTAGGATAATGAATTTAACTACTACAAAACTAATAAAGGCTATAGACACACACAGCCAAACCAGAAGAAACGAAGATGCTTATTTCAGAGAAGAATAAGCAGGGGAATATTTTGGTTGTACTAAAAGTGCCAATGTACCTAACGTTACCTAATTGACCTAGTAAGATCATTAAATCTACAACTGCAGAATGTAGACTCTTTTTAGGGGCACACAGAACATTAACCAAAATAGACCTTTTACTAAGCCATATCGTCTCAACACATTTCAAAATGATGAGATCACATGGAGTATATTTTCCGACCACAGTGGAATCAAATCAGAACTCAATAAGAAAAAGGTAACTTTAAAAACTGACAAAAGTAAGCAATATACTTTTATATAACTATGGGTCAAAGAAGAAATTAGAAAATATTTTAAACTTAAGGATAATGAAAATATGACAAATCAAAACTTGGGAAGGTACCTAAAGCAGTAATTAAGGAGAAATTTACAGCTTTAAATGCATATATTAGAAAAATAAATACTGAAATCACTGATCTAAGCTATCAAGTCAAAAGGTTAGAAAAATAACAGCAACTTAAACTCATGAAATTAGAGGAAGAGATTAATCAAGAAAAGAGTAGTTAATGAAATACAAAACAAATACACACTAAAGAAAAATCAACAAAATCAAAAGTTGATTCTTTGCAAAGAATATGACACTGATATACCTCTAACAAGGCTAAAGAAAAGGAGAGAAAACAAAAGTTGTCAATATCAGGAATGAAAAAGAGCACAGCGATCCAAATCTTATGGACTTTAAACAATAACAAGATAATAGTGTGGATGATTTTATAGCAATGCATTTCACAGTTTAAATTAAACGAACAGAGTCCTTGAAAAACACAGCTTATCAAAACTAACACAGGAAGAGATAGAAAGCTTGAATAGTACTAGAGCCATTAAAGAAACTGGGTCTGTAATAAACATACTAGAGTGCTGGCTGAGGATAAAAGGATGTAGGATGAGTAGTGTAAGAAAGTCATAAATATCAACTATGGCTCACGAGCAACCTGCAGAAGAATGTAGCAGCCATGCAGTTTGCTCGATTCCTTACCATATACACACCAATTTATTTGTCTCTTCTTTTCCAATTTGATATAAGAATTATAGCTATGATATATTCCATATATACAATGTATATAGTCTATATAACTTATTCTTCAGATGTCTGTAGTTTCCTCAGCCTCTTGAGTCTATAAGTTTAATGACCTCTGGCAAAGTTTGGAAGCTTTCAGCTATTTCTTTAAAAAATTTTTGCTGCCCCACATTCTTTCTCTTCTCCTTCTGGGACTCTGATGACACGAATGTTATATCTTTTGTGACTGTCCCACAGGTCCCTGAGGCTCTGTTCATTTTTTTTCCCCCTATTTTCTCCGTGCTGTTTAGATTGGATAATTCCTATTGATTTATCCTCAAGTTCACCAGTTCTTTCCTGTTATCTCCATTCACCTATTGAGCCCACCCAGTGAGTTTTAAATTTTGGTTACTGCAGTTTTCAGTACTAAAATTTCCATCTGGCTCTTCTTTATAGCTTCTGTTTCTTTGCTGAGACTTTCTATTTTTCCATTTGTTTCAACAGTGCTCATAATTACTTATTAGAGGATTTTTTATGATAGCAGTTTTAATATCCTGGTTGATAATTCCGACATCTGTGTCATTTTGGTGTTGGCAACTGTTGATTATCTTTTCTCATTAAAGTTGTAATTTTCCTGGTTCTTGGTATGATGAGTAATTTTGGATTGTTTCCTGAACATGCTGACTGTTACTGTGAGATGGTGCTGCCTTTCACACTTTCTGTTTTAGCAGGGAGCTTAGGTTCAGAGTGCATGTCCGGATCCACTTTGTGGGCTCTGGATTGAATATCAATTGAATTTTCAAAGACTATATCGTGCTATTCTGGTCTGCCTAATTTGAGTGCTCCCCAGAGGCTAATTTGAAACCTGGGCAGTATTCTACACTACAGTTTCTTTCTCAAAGCCTTTGCTCTGTTGATTCTAGTCAGTTTCAGGCATGGACTGATCTGAAGGGAGAGGGGTGACAGTGTGCCCAGGAGGAATCCCTCCTTTCCATAACCTTCCCTCCACTCTCGAGTTGGGAACGGATGAGGTGCTCTTTGCTGTCTGTTGCTTGGTGCAGGCTGGGGATGGTGGACAGGACACCGCCCCCCAGCCCCCAGTCTCTGCAGCTGTGTCTTCGCTAACATTCACTTCATGGAGGACATGGAAGGTCAACTGGGTTCCACCCCACAGTCTCCAGAGTGGAGAGGGGACAGGGGAGGAGTGCCGTCTCTGCTCCTGCCTCCTGGTAGTGCAGGGTGGGAATGGTCAGCAGGGCTCTGAATGACAATCCCCCCAGTCACAGCATCTAGTTGGCAGGGGTACATATGGCTTCTTTCATGGTGTCTGCCTGGTGTAGAGTAGGTACAGTCAAAAGCGTTCCATCAGCAGGGCTGCCCTCTTCCCAGTCCTTACAAGAGAAAGTGGGTTTTTCTTTTTCTTTTTCTGCGTTTGTATGCTCGTTATCTGTGCCTATGAGTGTCATGGCCTTCTGCAGCACTGAGGCTGGGGTATACAGGAGGGAGGGAAGGAGGGAGGAAGGAAGGAAAAAAAAAATCCAAGGGAACTCACTGCTGGAGTATCCCTTAGGTCCTGAGGACCCTAGCCAGTCTGTCTTCTTTTTCTAGGAATAGGGTGGAATGTGCTTGCTCAATCTTGTCCAGAATTGGAAGCCTATAATTTATTCATTAAGTTACAGAATACTAAGTAGAATTGTGACAAAATTAAAGAAAGAATAAATAATTAACCAGAGACTGATATTATGACTATTGGGACTCTGTGTCTCACCTTCTAGGGGAGGGAATGCAAGGCCTGTATATGTATAAAGGACAGCTGCTGCATCCTTCTTAGTGAAAAGAATACACTTGTTACTGTTGCTGCATGGAAGTTCAAATATGTGTAGAAGGGTCTGTATGGGTGCTCTGGAGTAGCCAAAGGGGTAGACTGCACTGGTTATAAAGCTACTCCCTTGTAGCCCCAAGCCCTGCTTCTAAATTCTGCCTTGTGATGCTAGGGCTGAGACTCTGCAAACATCTCACCTTTGCTAGGTGGTCTACCAACAGGGTGCACTAGAGAGAGACTGGGAAACTAGAGAAAAGGAGAAGGGAATTACTTCCTGTTTTGCCTGCTTTTCCCGACAGTGTGGCATTTCACCCCAGCAGCAGAATGTGGTTCTAGCCTCTTCCGGCAGAGCCAGCCTTACCCTGACCCCTCAGAGGTACTAGCAATAGCCAGCCGGTGGCCCCTCCTCAGAGGTTTAAGGCCCAGCCCCGGGGGTGAGGGGGTGGGGTGGGGGGTCTCTTCCAAGCTTCTAGGTTCTGACGAACCCAGCCTCTTCCCTCTCTTCCTTTGTTCCTCCCACCCTAGGGGTAGTGGACGCTCCCTGGAGTTATTCTCTCTTTATACTTTCAGTAGCCCCTGTTTGCCCTCTCAGCTCTCTAATACCTCTATTAGAAAATTTCATATACTAAATCCATTCTATTGAAACAATTAGTATAGATTCTGTTTTCCTGACTGATACGGATTCTTATTTGTTAATACTGGAATAGGAAACAAAATGTTCAGGTGTTTTTACCTTCACCAAAGAGAGGTTTCAAACAAATGGGTTTGAACGGCACAGAGGCAGAAATAGGACAGTTACATGATGAAATCTTCCCAGGTGGCATGGTATGGGGAAAATAGCAACAAAATGAGTTGTATGCCCTTATTAAGTGCCACTTACTAACTGGGTGATATTGGATAAGTCATTTATGGGCTTCATATAGTTTATGGATGGGCCTTACCTATAATTAAAAGTGAGCAAGCTAGATGATCTCTAAGTTTATCGCCAACCTGAAACTCACTTTATTTTTAAGAAATCACCAGTAAAACCATCTGGGCCTGGATTTTTCCTTGTAGGAAAATTTTGATAACAACAATTTCTTTAATAGAGGGTACATATTCTGTTTAATTTTACGTAAGTTGTAATTTTCAAAGAATTTTTACATTTCATATAAATTTTCATAATATTCTTTTAATGCCTGTAGGATCTATAGTGACAACACTTCCTTAATTCCTTTTCATTCCTGATAGTGATAATTTGTGGGGGTTATTTTGTTCTTTTTTTTGTTTTTTTTTCATTTTAACATCTTTATTGGAGTATAATTGCTTTACAGTGGTGTGTTAGTTTCTGCTTTATAACAAAGTGAATCAGCTATACATATACATACATCCCCATATCTCCTCCCTCTTGCATCTCCCTGCCACCCTCTCTATCCCACCCCTCTAGGTGGTCACAAAGCACCCAGCTGATCTCCCTGGGCTATGTGGCTGCTTCCCACTAGCTATCTATTTTACATTTGGTAGTATATGTAATTCCATACACATATGTTTTTATTTCTTTTGGAAGCTGGGTCATATGAAAAGTATAACTTTTTTTAACTTTATGAGAACCTGCCAAACATTTTCCAAACCTGGTTGTACCATTAAGCATTTTTACCAATATGTATGAGACTTCTAAGTAGCTCCACAGTCTAACCAACATGTGGCACTACCAGTATTTTAAATTTTATTTCATCATTCTAGTGGGTATATAGTGGTAACTCATCGTGCTTTTACTTTAGAATTGCCCTAATGACTATGAGGTGGAGAGTTTTTTCATACGTTAGTTTACATCTCTATATCTTCTTTTATGAAGTAACTGTTCAAATCTTCTGCCCACTTTTAACTGACTTGTTTTCTTATTACAGAGGTATGAGAGTTCTTCATATATTTTGAAAATATTTTTCCCAGTCTATGACTTGCCTTTTTATTTTCTTAGAAGTGTCTTTTTAAAAAGTGTTAATTTTGATGAAGTCCAATTTGGTTTCTTTTATATACTGTGCTATTTGTCTCTTACTTAAAGGAAAAAAACAAACATTGCTTAGCTCAGGTACACTAGAACTTTTTCCACTGTTTTCTTTAAGAAGCTTTATAATTTTAGTTCCTGCATTTAGGGCTAGGATCCATTCTGAACTGACATATGGATATCAAATTACTCCAGCACCATTTAGTGAAAAGCCTGTCCCACCGCTATTGAACTGACTTGGGTCTTTTGCTGAAAACTGATTGATGACACGTGTGGTCTATTTCTGGACTCTATTCTATTTCACTGATCTACACGCCTGAGTCTATACCAGTACCACAGAGTCCTGATTACTGTAGCTTTATAGAAGTCTTAAAATAAGGTAGTCCCGCAATTTTGTCCTTCTTTCTTAAAATTGCTTTGGCTTTTCCAGGCCCATTGTGTTTCCATTTCAATTTTAGAACTAGCTTGTCAATTTTAACTTTTTAAAAAGCCTTCTGGGATTTTGACTGGGCTTGCTTTGAATCTATAAATCAGTTTGGGGAGAACTTACACCTTAATAATAGTGAGTCTTTGGATTCAGACGTATGATACATCTTTCCATTTATGAAGTTGTTCAATTTCTCTCAGCAATGTTTTGTGGTTTGCAATGAACCCATACGGCCCCCCTTTTAATACATTTTTCAAGCTGACCCTCCCTACCCCTTCTCCAGGCAGCCACCGATCTCCTGATCACTAAAGATTAGCTTGCGTTTTCTATAAATGAAATCATAAAATATGTTCTCTTTTTTATCTCACTTCACTCACTCGGCATAATTATTTTTAAATACAACCATGTTGTCGTACGCATCAGTAGCTCATCAATTTATTACTGAGTAGTATTCTATTGTATGGATATACCACAATTAGTTTATTCATTCAACTTTTGATAAGACTTCTTTTTTTCCCCTCCAGATTTTGGCTTTTACAAATAAAAGCTGCAAGTACAAATACTAATACTTGTATTAGCGTACAAGTATTCGTGTATACTTATGCTCTTATTTCTCTAGGGTGAATCTCTGTGAGGAGAATGGCGGGGTCACATGGTAGATACATGTTTAACATTGTAAACTCCAAACTGCTTTCTAAAATGGCTGTATCCGGATTATGGATCACAGTGAAGTGGAAAGGCATGCAGGCCAGAATAATCTCTCTCCTATCTTTCATATGCATGCTGGTAATGAAGATTTATTCATTCATCAAATATTACTGAGTATCTGATGAACGGACTGAATTGGGTTAGGCAAAGAGGATACAGCAATGAACAAGACGGCCGTGGTTCTGTCCCTATGGGGCTTACATTCTAGAAGAAAAGCAGACACTGAACAACACACTTCACAATTATTTGCTCACAAAGAGGTAGCGTGCTCTAGTCTGGAGACTTTCTGAAAGCTTCTTTTGATCTGAGTGCTGAAGGATGAAGAGCAGTCAACAAGATAGATACAATCCTAACACACTGTGATAACTGTGACGAAGAAGTAGTTCTGGGCTCCAACATAACTCTCCTAGGACATAAATTTTTGTTAACTGATTTGTTTATTCACTTAATCCGTCAAGCTTGCATGAGAATCATCCTAGCCTTTGGCATAAAAAACAGGATTTAGGAGCACCGTCTTCTGTCTTCCGATTCAACACAAAACTGGGTACCCTCTCCAGAAGAGAACTGTCCCTTCTGAATGATGGAAACAACCATCAACCTTCCTCATGAATCAGCGGAATCATGAGAATGACAGCAGCAGTCGTGGTAGCAGCTGCTAATGTGGTATCTCGTAAAGAGCAGAAGAGCACACTGCCCACCACCCAGAACCGGTACTTCCTGAGCGCTGTCCATGTGGTGGTGCTACACAATCTTATCTAATGTACATGACAACCCAATGAGGCAGATGCTGTTAGTGCCATTTTATATAAGAATAAACTACAACCCAGAGAGATTACATAAGTTGTCCATGGTGACAGAGTAGAAACTTGGGCCCAGTACTGTCCTAACTTTGTTCATTATATTAATTACTATACAAGAAATAACTTTACAAAGTTACCCTAAAGCACTAGTGGGGGGGATGCCTGAAAAACAGTTTTCCTTAGCAGCAAGGTAAGTTAGTGATGGACAAGGGATATGCTGATGGCTCTGAGGACTACTTTTGAGGACCAGTAGTCTCTGACATGGTAAAAATCCTCAGGGAAGACAGTACAGTGTCACACAAACTTGAATTTAAACCCCAACTCTTCCACTTATTTAGCTGTGTGACTGCAGCAAGGTATCTAACCTTGCTTGGTCTCAGTAAAGAAGGTGAAAAACAATAACTGCCTTGCAGGTTTGGGAAAAGATCATTAATGTGTGTAAACACCCAGTAAATTGATAGGAACATAGTAAGTTGGATATAGATAGTAGTTAGGAAAGTTGTTCCTTTCATAGCATCTGGAGAAGGTCCCAATTACTGGAGATGAGGGGTTTCCCTGCCCCCTACTCTTCTGATACACATTACCTCTTTAGAGGTAATGTGGAGTAAACACAGGGCATCAGAGGGAAGAGGTGAAGATTCAAGCTCAGTCCCTCAGGGTTTTGCACTTCCTCTCATCAACACATTTTTTGCTGCTTGAAACGAACTCAAGGTTGAAAGAGATCCCAGGTTTCAATATTCATGAGACCCCAAGATTTCAACTCAAGGTTGAAAGGAATTCATCTAGTCTAACTTCCTTTTATTAGACTTCATTTAGACCAACTGAAATATCAAAGAGGTAGCACTCTGTCCATCTTGGCTATACCATTTGGAATGTTCCCTTTTTCAACCTTCCTTTTACCACAAAAATAAACACATGGGTTTAGTTTGAAGCCATTACATGCAATGGAGAGAAAACACTGGCAGAAAAACTGGTTTTGCCATGAGTTGCCTACTTATTACTTAGAAGAATAAGTAGGTAATTTGCTTTTTGAAAAAATGGGAACGATAGTGTATGAAACATCATCCAACACCTTAGACGTGACGATACGAAAGGAAGACACCAATATGAATAGAAATAAATCCAGAAAGATGAGTGCATGTTTTCCTAGCTAGTCTCATGCCTTTCACTGGCCAGTAACGACATCGACCAAGGTATCACACATCAGTCTATTTCACAATTTCTTTTATACGCAATGGATATATAAATATATTTTATAAATATAGTAAAAACCTGGGAAAACTTGAGCTTTTAATTTTTGGTGGTGGCAGTGGTAGGGGGATTCCTATTTCTTCCCCTTAAAATCCACTTCTAATTTAAGGCTTAGAAAGTAAATTTCTATAATAAATATATGTATCACATATTGCTTCATTAGATAAAACTTCATGATTTCTTAGAACCTCAAATTTAACAAATCCTAAAAATGGTTACCCCTCTCCCAAAGACAGGATGACTACGGGGGATACACTTCCCCCCCACTCTTCCCTGTGCCAGCTGTAGCTAATTGATTTGTACACTCTGTTTTGCTTGGGCCTGATACCACCACTACACCCCCGCAGCCGCAGGCCTCAGCCTGTCGCCATCATGCATCTCGTGTACATCCTCCCTGACAGGACTCATCAATTCCTACTGCTTTTCACCAGGCCTCAGCTCTGGCACTTTCCCCTGGGGAGACCTTTACTGGTCTCCATACTTAACCCCTGAACCCAGTCTAATCCATCAGCCACATCGAATGAATGGTGATAGAGAATGTTTCTCCCCAAAGACAGGCAGCCAGCCTCTCCACTTAAAACTCAGAAAGAAAGCCATCAACAGGGTCTGCTTTCTGTTTGTCAGTGTCGCCAGCTTCTTCGCTTATTGATGTTTTTATTGTTGCTGTGCCCAGCTGCTTGAGTCGGGGAAGTGGTATTCAAGGAGACATCAATTAAAGTGCTTGTTAAACGTCATAGATGCTCTTTTGAAAATGTCCCCTGGGACTCTCCCTGGGAGTTCCCAAAACTGGTGGATGGCACAGTTGTCATTTTGGAATAGGGTTTCCCCAAAGTTCTAAAGAACAGCTTCATAACCTACACTCCTACGCACAGCTTTTGGACGCTACTAGAATTTAGAAATTACGACTTTACAGAATGAAATATAACACTCTTTAGTAGGAAAGACAAGCAATAATGGGCAATAACTATCAAAAATGTAAATGCACCGTTTGGAACCTCCTTACCTCATAACCGAACTGCAGCTCATCAGAGGTCAGCATAATGATATCGTCGTCAATGGCCAGAACGGCCTCCGTCTCGATTTCATCGTAAGGGAAGAAACGGTTACTCAACTTGTTTTCAGCAGTTCTTACAACTTTTAAAGGAACCCGGATTTTGGGCCACAGAGAATCTGGAAAAAGAAAAACCAAGGTATTTATTACTCTCCTAACTTCTGTGAGGAGATAAACTGGTGAAAGCATCGCATCACAAGTGAGATGGAAGAATCAACTCACATCCATGACTCTCATGAAATCCACACACCCAGCTGTGCAAGGAGAAACACTTATAGGTGCGTTTTTATAATATCCTACATTGTAAATACTTCCATCCTCTCTACATCCTTACAACACTACTGATTCTCAATGTTGTCTTAACCAGAATCCACAAAGTGGCTTCAACTCACAATTGAGAGAGGAGCAAAACGACTTGATGAAGGTCACGGTGATGAGAGGACGAATGGGCTCCGGACCGCCTCACGCTCAGGCCCGTGGTTTGAACACCAGGACTCTACCACCTCTGCACAATCCTTCCAGGTAGGTACACCCTAGCTCAAAACCCGCCTGCAGCTGTGCTGGGAAATACACGTGCTGAGGACAGAAGCGCCTGCCCCCATCACGCCATCACCCACAGCTCCCAAGGCTGCCAAATCCACCCTCACAGAACTGTGGCCCTGAAGGAGGTCAGCTTTCCTAACTTAGCACCTTACCACCTCAACAGTCCTGCTCTCCTGACTCACTGGGCTTGGCTTCTCATTATGATCAATTTACAGAGTAAATATCGAATATCTAGGTCCAATTACATGGGATTTTCTGGCATACTGAAGAAACACAAACTCATGACTTGCCTTACATTTTTCCCATTCTACTTTGAAATGACCGAAGCCATTTAACCTCAGGTTCCTTATTTTAAAGTGCTGTGTTTAGCATAGCATGAAATTAATACTTGTTTCAATACAGGACCCACGTCCACAGACCTCAGTGTTCTCTACAGAGGGCAGTTTGTTCTTCACGCAACATTTGTCAAACGAGAATAGAAAAGGTATCATACTGCTTCCAAAAACCCAACACGTAATTGTGGGAAGGTCTAGTTTTTGTGATTCTTGAAGCCCCAAAATGCCTGTGGCCACTCCAGAGTCACCATACTGAAGGAGAAGTGTGACAGAGGGAAAATCAGGAGGGAAAAAAACCTGTCTTAACTGACTGCAGATAAAATCTCCTACGCATAATTTACAATACATCCATGTAACACGTTGGGGTGCTCCAAGGGTCTTAGAGGAGGCACCCCCAAGGGCAGCTTCCCAGCAGGTTCTACAGATACCTTCAACAGCAACTCAGTGAACTGAAGCCCTCGACAGTACCCCGGCTGGCCTGATAACACCCCCTGGACAACTTCCTGCTTAATTCCGTGGGTATCCAAGGCAGCTGCTGGTTTCTTGTTTGCCAGTCTTGGCCTGTGGCACCTGAGAACCTTCACCATGCAGTGGGCTGCAGCCACCCTGTCTCCAGCCAGGTCTGAATCTCAGACCTAGCTGGGGAAGAGGCTCTCCCAAGTTTATTTTCTGTAATCCTTAGAGAGCTCTTTTTTACCATTTAGTCACCAATCTCCTATTCCTAGTTAGTAATTCTTTATATTAAACTTTTCCTGTTCAAGTTACTGTGTGGTTTCTGTCTTCCACCTGGACCTTGACTAACACACTAGGGATATCAGAAGGATTATCAGATGAAAGGGGAATTGTTTTCTATGGCCTCTGAAGTTAGAACCATGACCAATGGCTGGGTGGAAGTTACAGGGAAATTGATTTAAACTCTAAATAGGTAAGAATTTTCTGATGCAATGAAATGCCTTCGGCCACACAATGTGCACTTCTATTTGAAATGCACTAACTTTAGAGACCAAACAAGATGCCTCTGAGGTCCTAGGACTGTATGGACAGTAACACTGCACAGAAAGAACAGTCTCTGGAAAGAGCTTCAAATCTCAGGTGTATCCATTACCAGCTATGTGATCCTGAACAAGTCAATCGCTTTCTACCTGTTTCTTTGACTGTGAAGATGGAAGAGGAACACCACCTTCACATGTGAGAAGGTGTGAGGATGAACGGTAACACATTTAGCAGCATGGTGCCCGGCACCTAGCAGACATCCACTAAGTGTCAGCTGTGCTTTCCCTTGAAAGTCTGAGTCTATTTACAGACCAAAGGATATTTCTGAGCCTTAGGTAGCGGTGGCAAAGTGGTACATGTCAGATCTGGTATATTACTCTGACAAGCCAGGGGCGTGTCCTCAGCATGTATCTTCAATGTCTACTTTGAGAGGAACAGAATCTCTGCCATTAATCCTCTGGAACTGAGAAAACCTAACACATTAGCAGAACAAAAGAGCATGGAACTTTTGCCATGTTAATTTCACAAGGCAACAAACAGCCCCTCTTTCTGCAGTACGTATAGAAAACAGGCTAGCTGCTTGGGTCAAGTGTAGACGTGCCTCCACCCTGGATGAGATCGGGACTTGCACTCGGGGAGTGTGCACAGCATGTTCGACAGCTTTCCACATTCTTCGCCTGCATAGATCCTCATATTACTTGAGACAATGTCCATAAAGAACTAACCTGCCTCTAGAAAGTCTTTGATGGGGAAGTTTTAGAAGGTGATGAAGGCCAAAGAGGATGATACAGGGTGCAGATGGGAATGCAGAATGAATCATGGCTTTTTTGGAAATGCGATTACCTCTTTCTGTTCTGGGTTGGGCCTGGAGAGCCAAAGGCAGCTTTGGCAAAAGGAGTCTCCATCTCAATGGTCCAGCTGTCTATGAACCATCGTTACTATAAGACAGGACTTCAAGTAGAATTCCCAGTTTCTTGTTTTCACTTTTTTTTTTTTTTTTTGTGGTACGCGGGCCTCTCACTGTTGTGGCCTCTCCCGTTGCGGAGCACAGGCTCCGGACGCGCAGGCTCAGCGGCCACGGCTCATGGGCCCAGCTGCTCCGCGGCATGTGGGACCCTCCCGGACCAGGACACAAACCCGTGTCCCCTGCATCAGCAGGCGGATTCTCAACCACTGCGCCACCAAGGAAGCCCTTGTTTTCACATTTTCAAATAAAATAGGCCTCTAAGAAAGGGAACTACCTTTCTCTCGGGCTTTAGCATCCCTTCCGTGGAATACAGAGATAAGAGGGCAGCAATCAAAGAATAAGCATTATAATTACTCCCTGCCCTAAAGCAGATAATGTTGATATGGGATTTTGATTCTGTTTAAAAAAATAGGGGGACTTCCCTGGTGGCGCAGTGGCTAAGAATCCGCCTGCCAATGCAGGGGACATGGGGTCGAGCCCTGGTCCAGGAAGATCCCACATGCCGCAGAGCAACTAAGCCCGTGCACCACAACTACTGAGCCTGCGCTCTTGAGTCCGCGAACCACAACTACTGAGCCCCCGTGCCCCATGAAGCCCGTGCGCCTAGAGTCCATGCTCCGCAACAAGAGAAGCTACCGAAATGAGAAGCCCGTGCACCGCAACAAAGAGTAGCTCCCGCTCACCACAACTAGAGAAAGCCTGCACATCGCAACGAAGACCCCATGCAGACAATTAATTAATTAATTAATTAATTTAAAAATAGGACAGGAGCATGAGGTAGCACAGAAAAATATAGGTGAGAAAGAATAGAGGTTTTTTCTTTCTTTCTTTCTTTCTTTCCATTAAGTATTTTCAAAAGAATAGATTTACTCCTCTGCCTCTCCTTGAGCCCCTGATAAGGACCTGGTTCACCTGCATAATCCCAAATTAGAGAACTGGCAAAGCACGAGGATTTTCTGAGCGCTGACTGGCAATCTGAACAGATACAGTGTGGCCTAGTGCACAGCACATGAGCTTTGGATCCAGAGAGACCTGTGTTCACGTCTGGCTCTGCCATTTTGCAGCTCTGTGACTGAGGCAAATTACTCAACTAATCTGAGCTTCACTTTTGTAAAATGGGAAGAATAACAGCTTCCTTGCAGGTCTGTCATAAGGAGTACAGATAATACGTGTAAAGCACTTAGCACCGTTCCTATTCCTTGGATGTAAAAGGTACTCAGTGCATGGTTGTGATAACGCTACATCATTCTCATCTTCACAGATGGATTCTTGTGAAGTCTAGGAGCTTCACCTCCCCTCTGACAACTTGAAGAGGTGTAGACAGAAGAATATGGGGTGACTCCTTAGGGTGCAGAAGCAGTGTCACAGCTAGAAACCTTCAGCCTCTCGCTACACTGCTTATCCCAGATGGGCTCTTTTTCTTTACTTCTTGAAATTCTAAATGGAACCACATGACTTATAGCTTGTGTCTCATCCTGTGAATCTGTAGCTGGCAAACAGAAATGTCACCTTCCATTCACACAAAGTAGTCTGAAAAATAAGATTTCTCAAACACATGGCCAAATTTATGAAAAGCAAACAGCTGAGCCAGCTGACCTGATAACTTTACAGTTCTGAGCTTTAGTCCAGCTTGAAGGAGAAAAAGAACTCCTCGTGTTAAGGATTTTTTTAAAATGTGTACCGATTAACAGTTTTCTCCAAGTTGGATGCCAAGAGCCACGTGAGCAAGAATTCTCCAACTTTGCAAAGGTACTACACAATGTTCAGGTTGCCTGACGATGACCCAAAGCCCATCCGGGCGATCACTGTCACAAACACAACCACAGATCCACGAACTAAAGGATCAGATTATCTCCATACAAATCTTGAGCCCCCTCGAGGAGTGCTAGAGCTGCCTGGTGTACAGCTGGTTCCCATGCCCCTCACTCCCCAGGTCCCAGAATTCAGCTCGAAGGAAGACAGCTGCTGCTTCTACTTCTCGCTTGCCTCTTCCGACGTGACCATCCTGAAATGCTCAGCCAATCCCATCCTGCCTATTAAGAACTATGAGAGTCCCAATCTGAAGCTGGGGTCAGGATGGGGGGGTTCCTTGAGATCAACTCAAATTTAAAACTGAAATCAGTTAAAACAGAAGGCTGAGTTAAACCTATCTGAAATGTACAATGTAACAGCTTCCTTCAGACTGGGGCCAGGGGCCAAGGCTAACAACCTTTATATCCATCAAGCCTGGAAACTAGAGAGCCGGGGAGAAGGAAGGCAGTGGCTTGCCTTTTCTTCTGACAGAGCTCAAAACCAACGTGACGAAAGCTCGCTGGAAATTTCTATTGCCTAGTCTAAGTATTTACTTAAACTTCAAATCCAGCAATTTAGACTTAAATGTAACCAAAAAGAAAAAAGTATTTGGTTGGGTTGCAGAGTGAAAAAAAAAAAGGTGAGGGGGGGAGGGGGCAATTTCTGCCTACACTAACCCTCCCAGCAGCAGGCATGTTAGCCACAATATTTATTCTAGTAAATGTAGAGAGAGCGGAAAACATCACTTTTGCCTCTAATATTTCAAAGCCTTGGACTTGCTTTTTAAAAAATATATACGTTACTAATGCCGTACATGAAAAATCAGATGCCTCTGCTGGCACGAGGGCCAGAGCTGACAGCCGCATTCACCAACTGAACCAACACCCCAGAGAAGATTAAACATGGTTCATGTTCTCCCTTGACAACCACGTCACCAGAGCTGGAGCCCTGACCTAAAAACCACTGTTAGAAAAAAGCTGGTCCAGTCCCTAACCGTGTCAAGATTAGGGCCTCATCAGTTGAGGGCTGTCTTTCCTCTCTAGAGCCAAAATATTCAAAAATAAACTAAACTCTTGGTCATAGAATTAACCACTACACTTTACTAAGGTGTACCAAAAAGTAAAACTGAACACCCAGCTCCAAAACCTAGGTTTGTGCTCTTGCTTTTAGTGATGCTAATGTAGGGGCTTAGACCAAGAAGGAAGAAAAAGATTTCTCCTTTCTCGTAGTTTGTAATGATACCTGCCCCAAAGAAGTGACTCAAATTTACAATAAATGATTCACCTTAAGCCCGAAGTGGCTAATGAAGTTTTCTAAGGACAGAACTGCCTATCTGGGCAGGAGGGCGGGGTGAGGGTGGAGGCTCTCTGAAAGCTGGTGGCCTCCGCTTGGAGGAGCGTGACTGCAGCATGACACAGAGTTGTTCCGCGTCCCACGAGGGACACGGGACACGCAGCCTTGCTTCTGAAAACACGACCTCTCCTTTATAAATGAAGAGATAAATGAGCAACGCGGTACCTCCGATCCCCCTCACTCTGGTGGACCAGGGTCTCCCACGACCATCCCTGCGCTGCTCCTTTTGTCCCGTCCTCCTCCCTTTCTCCCTCTTAGATGGCACCTGGTGCCAACACCTTCCGTTTTCTTCTACCCCTTTCCTCCTCCTTTATTGAGAGTCAAAAAAAAAAAAAAATCAGAAATGTTGGGAGGAAAAAAACTCGGCATAAAAGATAGTTAATAATAATAATGCAAACGGCGGTGTGCTTCAGGGCATACTGTTCATTTAAAATGGCTACTTTGTTTACTAAACTGTGGTTCTCTGAATATAAAAAGTAAGTATTGATTCTCTCAGAGAACAAAAGTCCCACCACGTAAAAATTTTTAAATGTCTCAGGAGGACATTTAAATCCTGATTTGCCTCACAGACAGAAGTACGTTCTTCTCCCAGCCTAGACTGTGGATCTGCTACCGGGAGTTTCCAGGGTTGACTATCCTGACTTCAGTATAACCAATTAAACAAGAACAGCCATAAAAAGCGCAGATACTACTGTCACGCAATAAACTAGACCTTATCGGTGATAGTGGTGCACATTACAAACTTCAAACTCATTCCTTGCTCTAATCCATCAGAAACTTCCTGGCTTTAATAGGCTATAAAGGGCAGGAGCTTTGAAGTCCCTGGGATTAGGATCAGTAATAGACGGACTGAATGAGAAACAAAACGCAGGTGGAACGTACTCTATGCGTCCTGAATTAAAAACAAATCCAGTGAATCAGACAGCCCTCAACCCTAGCTTCCAGATTACGGGGGTGGCCAAGGCAAGCAACAGAGCCATTAAGCATGAGACGGTGGGAACTTCCAGAGAGGGCTCACTTTAAGGAACTGATTCAAGCCTGGGAGGGCGTGCCTTGCTAACTTTCCCCATCGGAGGTGAGGCTGTTCTTTTTGAAGAAGAGCACAGTATCAGAGCAGAGATAAGGAAGGAGAAAACTAATGCCTTTTAAACTGAGTTTTCATGTAAACAAATCAGCTGAGATGGCTGAGGGAAGCTGAGATCTGTTTTCCCAAGGCTGATGGCCTTTGATCCTATTGATTCCTAAGCCCTCAAACACTTGTGGCTACAGAGCATGCCATGGGCTTAGAGTTAAACGGGCCACCCTAGAACAAGGATGGGATGATTGAGAAAACCGGGGTCATGCTGTCTCAGAAATGGCATTACTGTTGACAGAGCAGGAAAATTCATTTTAAACCAAAGGATGCAAATCATTTGGCCATCCAAATATCGACCCAGCTGAGGGGTTCGCTAATGGCCAAACCAGGCCTTTCCTGAATGCACTGTCTCCCCTCCCTTCTTACCTTCTGGGGGGTTTTTATTCTGATTATTCCAGACGACCAGCAGCTTGGATAAACTGGGCACCTTGGACACTTCAGTGATGACCCGGAAGAGGCTCTCCACTCGGTCGTAGGTGAGGACGATGGCTGTGAAACCTTGAGACTGTGGCGGGATCAGTGGCAGGAAGAGCGGGTTGCTCACACTGCCCCACTTCTGCAAGAGAGCACATGAATGTGGGTCAGAGAGGGATCTAGTAACAATGAGGCTGATCTCTTTCCCAGCGTCACCAATAAACCTGAACTTGGGAGATCTGATGGCCTTTCCCATGACTAATCCAAGGGCCAAGCAACTGTTCAAAGTCTTTCCCTCAAAATCTGTGCTGATGCTCTTTAATTAAGTTTGGCTCTGATACCCCTGAACAAGGGGCAGAGAAGTTTTGCAGCTGAGAAGAGATTTCTAGTCAAACATGGCAGATTAAACACATGCATTTATCTTCATTCCCTCCCCAAACCCACTAAAGTGGGTTAATAGATATATATAGACACACATATAAAAGTGCAGGTAATAGATTAAATCTACCCAGACGACGAAACGGGAGCAGAGATGGCAGCTGATGAGCAGCGTGAACATGTTTCTGAAAGACCGAAAGGGGCTGGAGAAGTGATGACAGCACAGGAGAGGGAGAGCTGAAACCCAAGTACCAAAAGGTGGGCGGAGGGTAGGGGGAGCAACAAGGCAAGCAAGCCCCAACTGTAGCCCCACAAAGGCTCAGGGCTTATGCTCAGTGGGCCCTTGTGAGTAAGAGGAGGGGGTTAAAAACAGGAGGACTAGTTAAAATATGTGTAAGGAGCAGCGACAGACCCAGGGCATAGGCCTCCCCATCACCTACCCACTAAGCCAGAAAACTACTCTTCTTCCCTGCCCGAGCTACAGAAGGGAGATTTATCCTCTGAGGAAACTGAAGCTCTAGACATGGAAACACAAGCACAGATGAGAGGAAAATGCAATTAAAGCCTATATTTTGAATGATGAGCTCTATGGCCTTCTGCCTTCCTCCAGATCCCAAAACATCGGCAGTCATGTGGTTTACTTGTCACTCCGTGATCTTACAGTGAAGTTCCACCACCTTACAGCGAAGCTCCACCATCTCACAGCGAAGCTCCACCATCTTACAGCGAAGCTCCATCACCTTACAGCGAAGCTCCATCACCTTACAGCGAAGCTCCACCATCTTACAGCGAAGCTCCATCACCTTACAGCAAAGCTCCACCATCTCACAGCGAAGCTCCACCATCTTACAGTGAAGCTCCATCACCTTACAGCGAAGCTCCATCACCTTACAGCGAAGCTCCACCATCTTACAGCGAAGCTCCATCACCTTACAGCGAAGCTCCACCATCTTACAGCGAAGCTCCATCACCTTACAGCGAAGCTCCATCACCTTACAGCGAAGCTCCATCACCTTACAGCGAAGCTCCACCATCTTACAGCGAAGCTCCATCACCTTACAGCGAAGCTCCACCATCTTACAGCGAAGCTCCATCACCTTACAGCGAAGCTCCACCATCTTACAGCGAAGCTCCATCACCTTACAGCGAAGCTCCACCATCTTACAGCGAAGCTCCATCACCTTACAGCGAAGCTCCACCATCTTACAGCGAAGCTCCATCACCTTACAGTGAAGCTCCACCATCTTACAGCAAAGCTCCATCACCTTACAGCGAAGCCCTCGGGCAACAAGCTTCCCTTAAACAAAAAACTTCTGATCATGTGTCCAGGTGAACTGCTGTGCCAGTGCACATGCTCGCCTTCTCCGTCTGACACACCCTGATGTGCACTGTCACCCTGGGCCTTCCCCACCCTGTCCCTTGCACCCTAGAAGGCCTCGGTCTGACCTAGAAACCACCTCGGATCCCATAGGAGAAGAGAACATGGCAATACCCTCTCAGTGAGACTTGAGTGTGAACGACAATAGTACCTGACCATTCAGTTTGCCCTTCCCCTGCTTAGATTTTTTTGTTACAATCAGATAGTTGGCCTCTTTGGGAAAAGAGACCCCTAGATTACTCGTCTTTAGATTTCTGACACCTAGCTTTGTTCTTGTTACACGTTTATTAAATGGATGAACTGTGAAAAACAAACAAACAAAAACTTCTGATCAGGTTTTTAGTGCTTCCCTCTTAATCACAAACAGATCCTAGAATCAGACACTTCAAGAATATCTTCAGCATGAACAACAGAAACCAAATGAACAAAGAGAAAAACAGGAACTTGGAGGAAACAGAGACAACAGAAGAAGCAGAAGGAAATTTAAACAACATCAACAACACATCCTATCCTCTGAGACTTTTTCACCCATGAAATAAGAATAAATTGCTATTTTTATTTTAAAAGATCTATCAAAGATAGGAAAGAACCCTTGAACATTAAAAATATGATAGCTTGGGCTTCCCTGGTGGCGCCGTGGTTGAGAGTCTGCCTGCCAATGCAGGGGACACGGGTTCAAGCCCTGGTCTGGGAAGATCCCACGTGCCACGGAGCAGCTGGGCCCGTGAGCTACAAATACTGAGCTCTGCGCGTCTGGAGCCTGTGCTCCGCAGCAAGAGGGGCCGCGACAGTGAGAGGCCCGCGCACCGCGATGAAGAGTGGCCCCCGCTTGCCACAACTAGAGAAAGCCCTCGCACAGAAACGAAGACCCAACACAGCCAAAAATAAATAAATGAATAAACAAATTTATTTAAAAAAATATGATAGCTTAATTTTTCTTTTAAGGCAGTATTGAAAGATAAAGATGATGACGTATTGCAGTCTGGTGAACAAAAAGAGATGAAAAACAGGACAGAAAAGATGAGAAAATCCAGGAGGTCCAACATCCATCTAATAGGAGGCTCCTGAAAAAGAAAACACAGAATATGGAAGAAACAAAACTATCAAAGAAATTAAGTTCTAAGAACAGAAGATATGAGATGCAAATTTTCAGATTGAAAGGACCAAATAAGTAATGAGTACACTGAATTTTAAAAACATAAAAAGATAAAACACCACCAACTAAAAAAACCAATGAAACAAAAACCATATCAAAGCACATCACTTCTGAACACTGGGAATAAAGAGTCAATGAAATATGTGAATCTAGGTGATGAGCATGTGAGTTCACTGTACAATTCTCACAACTTATCTGTAAGTCTAAATTTTTTTCAAAATAAGGTTTAAAAAGTAATGAATAAAATGAATAAAATTCAATTTTTTTGCTACCATTAAAGTATTGTCATCTTTAATGCAGCAGTGTAAACAAAGTATTTGTGTATTGATAATAGGGAATGACTGTTAAAGCACTCTTATATTTTCAGTCTGCTTTATTGAGGTATAATTAAGTATACAATGGTTTTTGGTATATTACACTGTTAAATTTAAAAAACTGGTAAAATATAATATGAAATTTGCCATTTTAACCATCTCTAAGTGTACAATTCGGTGGCATTAATTACATTCACATTCATATGTTAATATGTGAAAAGCCCAGGACCTAACTTCGTCGTCCCCAAGAGGAGGCTGAATATGAAATGACCTATCTGTTATTCTGGCTGCTTACACTCCCTAGAGTCCTTCATACTCTGGGATTCCCAAGGTCCCCCCACTAACCTCATCCATATCACTGATGGACACCCATCACCACGTATATGACAACAGCTGTGTGCCAGATGTAACAGTGTGGGACAGGAAATGTACACAAACACATGGAATACACATGGATGGGAACTCAAGGAGACTGAACGGGATTCCTGGAGTCCTAATGTAATCAGGATATTAAAGCCAAAATGTCCACAACAGGCCATAATTAGATTTCACAACCAAGAGACACAATAGGAAAGGCTATCTTCTTAATGCTGACTTTTTGTTTCCATGACATCATGCTTTGGCATTAAGCTGTAGTCTTAGGAAGGTGCCTGGATTTTAGTGTTTGTAGCCTGCATCTAATTACCTTTGTAGGAACACCTTTTCATTTTATACTCCTATCTTATTCTTCATAGCTTCCTGACTTGCATGGAAACTGAGGTCAGGAAGTAGCCCTGTGCTTAAGTCACAATTACTCCCTAAGGTTCATGGTCTCTCTGCTGTCACCATCCCAGCCCACTCATCTACTCCTCCCGACATAATACTCGTATGCTTGAAAAATCACCATTGTAAATGGAAAAGAAAAAAAAAGATTTTTTAAAGAAGCGTGTAAAATAATTTAATGTGTGATGTCGAAACAGTCAAGATTTACTGAGTACTGAACTGTTAGGCACTGTGCTTTACATAAATTATCTCACTTGAGCCTCACAACATCCCAAGATAGATAGCTAGTATTCTCATTTTACAGATGATGAAACTGTAGGACTAGAAACAGTGAATGATGTCTAATCATGTGCTTTACCAGTCCAAAAAGGAAGGAAGAAATAGTGAATGACGCTCCAGGTTACATAACCTGCTAGTGACAGAAGTGGGAAAGAGCCCAGGCCATCTGACTCCAGAACACCAGGATGTGGTGGTTCTCGGCCCTTCCTCCAACTCTGAGTCCGGGGTAAGCATCACCATTTATAGACTCTGGAAACTGGAACTGTGGGAAACTCCAGAGTTTATTACTTCCAGCTCTCTCTGAGACAAAAATGCTGGAGGTTTTCTTCATCCTTGATAATCAAATCTGGGCCAATATGTAAGGGCCCACCCAAACACTATGATTTCACAGGGTACATGGAATAAAAAAACACACCAAATATATAACACTGACACAAAGGGAACACATAAATTTAAAATGGCAAATACACCTCTTACACAGAAGGAAAAACTATTAAACCTCCAACAAAATGAAGTCTGTTCTTTGGGAGAAGTGGGGAATGCCAGCACACTTGCATGACTCTATGACATTAAAAGGAGAGGAAAATTCCCTGAGAGATGCAAAGCTTGGTTTCAGAAAATGAATCCCTTGGAATTTAAACTGAGGCACCCCCGCTGAAAGGCATCACAGCTCTGGTTTCACGGCGCTGCCAGGGAGAAGGAACAGAGTCTCTGGCAAGACAACAGATCTGGTCTCATCCCTTATGCCAGCTCCCTTCGGGAAATGGATGGTTATGGGTTGGGGGGAGGAGACAAAGGAACGGGTGGGTGGGAAATAGATAGTAACTCGTCTTCGGTGCTCAATTTTTCCACACCACTCACTTGCATACCAAACAGGGCTTGAAGACTGGAGAAGCAGAAAAGGCAGCATACTGGGGAGACAGGGCATGTAAAGGAACATAACAAGTTCTGAAATCTTGCCAACACTTTCCCATAAAAAACAGGCTTTGAGATGAACATGGAGGCAACACAGAAGCTGCTGAGCATACATTTACTACGTTACAAGCTTGACACTTTACTGTAGGATATGCCACCAAGGTGGATGCAAAAGACTTCAAAAGCGAATCAGCACATTTGGGGTCAGTTTCAGAGTCACATGTCCTTAATCTGAACCCAGGTTCTTTCACTTACCAGCTGTGTGACCTGGGTAAATTACTTAACCTCTCTTGCACCTCAGTTTCCGAATCTATAAGATCATGATAATAATACTACTTTTCTAGGTAGTATTACTTAACACAATAATTACTTATTAACGTGTCTTTATTATTTCTTAACAATCTAAAGGTTGTTAATGAAAGTAAATAGGTAATAAATGTAAAGTACCTGACACATACAAACATTTGATAAAGGTAGCCAACAGATGATCTTGTGGGAATAGCAATTTCTCTGGGATTTATTTTTTGCAGGTCTCAAAAGAGGGGTGGGGGTAGGCTAAGTGATCATGAGGTGTCTTCCAGCGCCAAGATTTTAAATGAAACCCTTCTTCCTCTCTACTTTTACCTTACCATGCTCTGGGGTCCTGGTTTACCTGGATTCTCTACCTCTGCTTCTTCCTTTCCAAATATACTGTTTTCATTTTCACAATTTTCTCTTTTCCTTCCTATTCATTATATTTTAACTATCTTGAAAGCTCCATGAAAAAAGGAGCCATAACTGTTATTAACACCCAGCATCTAGCACGGTGCTTGGTGCGACTGAAGAAAAACGTGTTTAAAAATGATTCAGTTAAGCCCAAATGATCCGGGTCGTGTTCTTTCTGTCCTCTTTGTGTATGGGTGTGAACAGTTAATGTACATTCAAATGAGTGACGTCATGAGCTCTGAAATCATTTCCAACTTAGTTCGTTCATTTAAAAATACTCACCAACCATCTTATTGTGCTAAGTATTCTGAAGAAGTGTAGGATTAGGATCTTTAATAGAGGGTTGGAATCTGGATGCCGCCATTTACTGTGGTGTGTAAAGCCTCTTCTGTATTAGTTTCCTCCCCCGTAAAATGGAGAGCATGACAGTACCTGCCTCTTAAGGTGATGACGATTCAATGAGATAATGCACATAAGCACTCAGCGGAGGGCTCAACGCAGAAATCCATGAATGGTAGTCGAAAGCAAACACAAAAAACTTCTAGCTCGCTCCAATTCATATTCTTGTCTGCTAAAACAATGGTATTAGCAGCTCAGCAATCGTTCCCACCAATATGGTTTCTGGTGCTCATTCATTCAGTCGACATTTCCTGAGCACAAACTATAGATGAACAAACTCCTTCCCCTCAAAAAGTTCATCATCTGGTAGGGAAGACAGCTAGGTAAAAAGACAAATTGTAACGCAAATAACAAGTACTAAAACAAGGTCCTAAAGTCCCGTGGGCACACGAAGGTCCATACTGTCACCTCCATCTCCCTGGAGGAGGTGAGGAGGAGACCAAGTAGGAGAGTGCTGGCCAAAGAAGCCGAAGGGCAAACTGAGCAGCACGTCCTAAGACCTGCTTCCGAGACCGGGACAGATTCCACCAGGGCCAGGGCTGGGAGGAGGAAGGAAGGAGAGCAGAGACGAGGGACCTCAGAGTCAGGCAGGCTAAAGCCACAGCATGGAAAGACCATATGACAGAAGTTTCTTTTTAAGTCTCATGATTGGCCTTCTGTTGATTTCTTTTGAAACTTTCGTTTTCCTGAGTATTGTTTTACTGATAAATTAACACAGCTACCTTCATGTTCTATCTCAGAAGGTCAGAAATAGGAGACGCTGATCTGCAGCTGGGCTTCTGTGCCGGGTGCTTCTCCCTCTGCAAACATAATCCCGTTTGCCTTTGGAGCCCAGGGACAGCGTGGAGAAAGGCAGCTTTAATTGGGGTGCACGCCTTCATGCAGACACTCCACTCCGCTGGGGTAAGGTCAACAAACCAACCCCCAGGGGGAAAAAAAAAAAAAAAAACATACTGGAGAAGGACATTTCAAAAACAGCATTTAGTCACCTCTGAAATACCTTTAAGAACTCACCCCCTGCTGGCTGACCAAAGAGAGTGTCTACAGTCTGGGACCTTCTGACCCCACTTTCTGCAGGAAATCAAGCACATTTAAACCTCCATAATTTACTCAAGACTCTGACTTCTGCCAGGGAAAAAGCAAACGATGTTGGCAATTAACTCTGTTGCCTGATTAAATCTCCATCATGGCAAGATGGGGCATGAAACCAGGCACCCGGCAACAGAGACCAGAGGAAAAGGCAAAGCCCAGCTACCGCAGCTGTACCTCGGAACGCTGGTTCTCAGATACGCTCAGTGAAACTGTTCACTCCAAGGTGAGAGGAGATACCAAGAGGAGAAGTGTGTGTCATTCTGACAGAGCGCCGGCATTGAGCCCAAACACCTCCGTCATCTCGCTCCCCCCCTTCCTCGCTTCACTCCTGACTCTTAAAACAAGTACTCATCACGGAAGCTGAGTGATCCAGACTGTTAACGTAATCCACGAGAGCCACGACAACTGTCACGCCACCATGCCCGCTTTCCAGAAGTTCTCTCCTATCACATCACTTATTCTGGAAAGCCCTGGTGAATGAACTAGTAGTGAACAAACAAACCAGCAAGACGGAGATGTGGGTTCAGGTGTCAGGACCCCCTGAAAGAGAAGCCTTGGGAAACCAGGCTTAAAGTCAACTACCAGTTCGAAGGGGTCTTCTCCTTCAAGAAAGGGATTCAAACTCAACTAACTAGGAGTGCCTTTGGCAATCTCTCTGGGCCCTTCCTGCAATCCTGTTTTGCTTCCTTAGTAGAAAGGCCATGGGAGTCATATATGAGCCTAACCAAAACCATTCCAGTCAAGGTTACCTACCAAACAGAAAGTGGAGGAAGCTGGTGAGCACATTGCTAACCATTCTGAAATGTTCTTGCTGGAACTACTGGAAGATGATAAAATCAAGAGTGAGGAAGACCACATTCTAACACCAGCGAAAGGACTCTTTCAACCTAGACCAACCAAATTCCAGACAGGAGGAATCAAGCTCAAAGCAGCACAATCCCTATTACTCACCATAGCAGACATTTTTAAAATGTCACTATGTATAACTTCATGTGACAAGAAGAGAATTAAGCAGATATTTGAGTCAATCCACATTTGATTTAAATGAAGGTATAATGCCAGGGCAGAAAAGTGAGAAGTCAGAGGAGAAAGGAAAAGAGGAGAGGACAGGCTTGTTACACAGAAGCTCTCGAGCCCCTGGTTATGAGTAGCCTTACCTATCCCTACCTTGATAGAAAGGGCAGTTTTCTTGGTTGTTTTGAAGTTATCGACTCTTACCTCAATGTGGTTTCAGTTATGAATTACCAGACTAAAAGGGGGGGGAGAGGCTTTGATTTATTCTTTTTTGCTCCAATTATGCATGATGTGTTTCCACTGAAGACTCTGAAAAGTATTTCATCATGCCTCTCATCCTGAAGTGGTCAAAGGGCAAAACCAAAAGGAGTTAACCCTTTCGTTTCTCCTCTAGGTTCAAACAGACTCCCTATCAATGGATTAGGGCCAGGCCTTTGAAGCAGAGAGAGCAATGAAAGGGTTAAGCATTAGCATCACAGTGCTAACATGCACGAGGGTGGTGTCCCCTGTCCAGAACGGGGAGATGCTATTTATGTTAATGGGTGCTGGGAGATCTGAAAGGGGCAATCAGTAACGTGGCCCAAGTTGCCTTAACCATTAAACCTCTCCAGCTCCACTCCGCAGCACAGCACTCGACTGGGCGTGCGCTGACTTGGGAACCTGGAGAAATACAGAGACCTAAGGATGTCTTCCGGCAGGCTCTCTTACATTGCGAGAGAAACGATCTGGGGACGAGCCTGAAGTCTACTTGCTGCGTTGTGTCTTTGATTCATCCCACCCATAAAAAATAACTGATTGTTCCAAAAAACAAGAAGAACACTGATGGCTAAATCCCACTGACTTTACATTAAACAGACAAAGGAAAGATGAAGAAAATCGAAGGCTAGCAATCTCCTTAGTGCTGTAGACACAACCAAGGAAGACAGTAAATTAAAAACTTAGAATTCCTACAGTTTATTTACAGTAAGGTACTGGTCAATAAGTTTTCTACATGGTGGCACTGGAACGCGTCTAGCCACATCTGGGTGGACTGGAGTAACAGGTATGGTGACTCTCTAACACCCAAAGAAACTGAGCCACAGAGACTAACTCAGGGTCACAGAAGCAAGCCAAATCTTTTCTTGCTGTTACTCTCTTTTTCCTCCAGATGTGTTTAGGATCTCCTTTTCTTTTGCTGCACTGCAGTTTCATTATGACTTTCCTGCTTGTGGTGTGTTGGTCTTCTTCGATCTGAGGACTGGTATCACTTAACAGTTCTGGAAAAGTCTTAGCTCTTATTCTTTCAGAAGGGCCTGTTTCCATTCACTCTCTCTCCTCCTTCTGGAACTCTGATTAGACGTATGTTGTACCTTGTTCCTCTGTTCTCCATGTCACTACTCTTTCATATTTTCCACCTCTTTGGGCTGCATTCTGAACAATTGCTTTGAATCTAATAATCTAATCTAATCTAATAATCTGAAGTTCTTGCAGCTGTGTTTCTGCTGGTTCTCACTCTGATGTAGTAAAAAACTATGGTTTTTTACTGTGAGCTGTTCATTTTCCGTAGACACTTTATTTTCAAGAATTATTTGAGACCTGGATTGAAGATGAGCTCCTCCAGAGAGGATGCGTGTCTACTTCTGCTGGTCCCTATCAACTCAGGGCCACCTTCAACGAAATTCTCCTCTTAAGGTTTATTCAGACCACACTTGTAGTACGAACTTGGACCACAAACCACGTGAAGGTGGCTTATGAATTCAGTGCTCAACACCAGGGTCAATACAGACTTATTCTTCTTTACCCTTACATTGAAGAGGCTCTTTTAGTTTCCTGGCTTCATCCAGGAAGCTCCTGACAGATTCTCCAACTTGCACAGGCCACAGGCTTTCAATCCTGCTCCTTTATCCCCTATTTCAGACAGTTACCAGGCAGGGAGCTCCAGGTCATCAAACTCTGCAAAATCTCTGCAGCAAAAGCCAGCTTTGGCCCCCACTCACCTTCCAGGATACCTAGTTTCACTTTGTTTAGGGTCCACAAATATCTTACTTTTATACCAGCTTAGCAACAGGCTCTATCATACTTCATGCAGTATTTTCGCTGTTCAGTTGGGAAGGTCATTTAGCATATCTAATCCACCATGAAACCAGTGACAGAAGTCTTTCTATATTTATACTAATAATCTAATTAGGTGCTATTGTGTTTCCTGTTTAATTTGAGGGCCAAGTCTGCGTGCAAGATAAAAATAATTATTGTGAAAACATGGCAGTGTATTATAATAGGTGGAATGGTGGACTGAGAATCTCTGCATCAGGCAAGGCACCACACTTCTTCAGACCTCCATTTCCTCATCTATAAAATGGGATGATGGGGACATAGATCTTAAAAATAAATAAGACTCGCTTTCTTCATCGGTAAGAATGGAGCCAACAAAATGCTGCTTTTGGGTTGTAAGGATTAAACGACAGAAAACACACAATAGAGCCTATCTATCTATCTAAAAAATCACCCTCTGTAAATTTCAATTTTCCCCTCCAAAGTCCCATCCAATTCTAGAATGTACGTTTCCACGTGATAAAGCATTACACTAGCAGCATTACATTAATGTCACTTACAAAATGCTTCCACATATATTATTTCATTAATATCTCATAATAATCCTGTGAAATATGTAATATCCCATTTTACAGATAAGGATAACAAATTTCAAAGAGATAAGAGAGCACAGTGTTAAGCTAATAAACGGTCTTGAACTCAGGTTGATTCCAAAATGTCCTTTTCAATGACCCTGATTAGCAACTGGTAATCAGCCACTAACTGCTATACTATTCTTTTGAAGCTATTAATATCCCTAAACCCAGTGCTACAGAGGAGCAAATTGCTGCAAAGAGAGATTCAGTAAGTAACCTCAATTTACTCGGATCATCACCAGGAAAGAAGGGATTAAAACTTGCAGTTCAGGAATTTCTGAGCTACAGTTTAGTTTTCTGAAGGCTCACAGGTTAAACCCATCTGAATGCCTCTCTGAAAATTCCAGTTACTATCTGAGTTTTAGCTTCTTAACTTTTTTCTTTATATAGCACTGAAATTCACATTTGGCCCGGTGCCCACCCTTCTTCTATAAAGCCAAACTACTGTCAAGAAGAGCAGGAAGGGTTGCCCCTGATTGCTTTTCAGGTGGTAGAGGAAAAGTTGACATTTCATCCTCCTCTTGCTTGGAAAGGAAGCCAATCATTTATAAGAACCCTCGTCTGGCTGTGGCTTCCATCAGTGGGATGGACAGAAGCCAGTTAAATGGCTCAGCCTAAGCCATATTGAAAGGAGCTGGAATGAGGAATGAGTGGATTCCATATGTTGACGCTTTTAATAATTCATGAGTTATATCAGTCTGCAAGTAATAAATTTCACTAACATATCTATGGTAAGATGGTTTAAGATACTGTCAAATCAATTAAATGGGTGAATATAATAAAGTAGGCGCAAATGTAACACATCATTGATTTTACTGGTTCATAATTTTATATGTTAAAAATAACGGTTCAGCTGTTTGATAGCAAAAAATGTGGATTATTCTTAGACACAGTCTTCAAACACACACTCCTCATCCCTGGGTCTGTTACTTAATAAGTACACTGAAAACACTTAAAAGAAACACTTCAATGAAAAAACTAGAAACTTATCTGATTCAAGCCAGCAAGGCTAATCTATAATCCAAAGTGTTCAAGAATGCTAATGGTGGCTCAAACTCCTACTTCTCATGAGAGGTGAAACAGATTTACGGTTTCATCTGACTATCCCATACCTGAAACATTCACAGTTTGAAAGAGAGGCCCGTTCCCTGGCCTGGGCATAAAAATGTTTGCTGGCGGCCCACTGACTATATTTTAGCGGTCAGCTATGGTATGGAGGAAGACTTCACTAGCTTGGTAAACAGAAACTCTTGGGAAAGGTTAAGTTACAGCTGTGGCATCTGAGCACAAAGCACCCACACACTTAAGACCAAGGAAACCAAAGCTTTCATACAGTTTTGAGCTGACGGGAGTGTAACGCCACCATTAAAGTTGATACAAAGTGGGAAGAGCAACCTCTAAAATGCAGTCATTTCTTAATTCTTAACTTCTCTGCAACTCCAATAAGGTACATGTTTTGTCTACTATGTTTTATCTCTGCTTCCTCCTGGGCCAGGGTTGGGGGAGGGCATATGAACCCACAGGGCAAAAAGAATAGGCAAGGAGACACCGGTGGACAGGAGTTCAATACATTTGGGGAGGTGAAACAGATGGAGCCTCTTGCTAGACGACACACAGAAATGTAGAATAAAATATAACAAAAGTCTTCTTCAATATTCAGGAAATGGGAAATCGCCAGGAAGCAAAAATGAAGAAAAACTACGAATGAGAGCTGAAGGCCCAGGGGCTTGTTGACACCGTGGTGCCCTGGGGAGGGCAGAGGCTGTTGCTGTGCTTGGTAATGCAGGGGTGCGGGTTTTCACACCCGTACCGGAAGAGGGACATGGCTTTGGGCATAGGAAGGAAGGAAACTAGCAATGAGACTTACACATCAAGCCAGAATCCTTCAAGGCCTGCACAGTCAGTGAGAAGGTAGTCCAGAAAGTCACCCCTAGCATGTGGAGACAACAGAAAAACATTTATCCTTTTCAACATGAGTTTGGGTGATTTCCATAGAGCCTAGCCCTCATGCAGGTTTAGGGTCTAAATGGACTCTCCCTGTGTAGTATGGAAACCTCTTACCAAGAAATTAATGTTAAAAAGTGATTTATCTCTGCAATACTTCTGGAACACCTGGCAGAAGCAAAAAAAAAAACCCAAGAACAAACAAACTCTCTGGAGAAATACCCCCTTACCCCGGGTGGCAAAGATTTCCACAGAAAATCTTACCAGAGATGAACTCACATTCCAAAATTATAAAACATATAAGAAAACAATGCAACAAGAGCAACAGACAAATGACAGGATTAGACTTTACAAGAAATTTTAAAATTGGATTATGGGAGAATATAAAGTATCTCAAATAATTAAGGTATAAAAGAGTGAACTGAAAACATATGTGGAAAAAAAGAGACACTATGAAAAAAAGATCAGACAGATTTCAAAAATAATTACAGCTTCTAGAAATAACTATTGAAATTTAAATCTCAATGGATGGGTAAAAAAACCACATCGGACACAGCTAAAGAAAAGAGCAAAATAGATGTGAAAAAATTATCCAGCATGTAGCACAGAGTTAAAATGTGTAAAACATGAGGGGAAAAAACAAACAAACCTGAGAGACACAACAACAGAATGAAAGAGGTCTAACATACATTTAACAGGATTCCAAGAGGAAGGACTGGCGAGAATGACAGATATGTAATATTCAAAGAGAAAATGACTCAATTTTCCAACACTGATTAAAGACATGAACTCCAGGTTAAAGAAGAAAAATCACCCTCAAAAGCAGACAGAGAATGGGAATAGAAAATCACCATTTGGCAACCATTATACCAACAGATTCAGGCAAGAAATCATCAGTGGATGCTAAAACTAGTAGGTGAAAGTTTGAGGAGTAACAGGATATTTACACAGTCTCAAAGTATTCCCCCACAAGACACGTTAAAAGAAAGGGGTAACTTCCCATTGGAGAAACCTGTGAGCAAAGTTATCATCACTACTGACAGGACAAATTGACATCATGTGTCCTCCAATGTGATACACTGAGAACCAACGTTACTTTTGTGATATTCCTGTCAAAAATGCATAGCTTAAATTTCTATAATTTGGAACATGATGCGTAATTTGACACAAAAGCATCAGACAAACTCAAATCAAGGGACATATTCTAAAATAACTGACACGTTCTCTTTGAAAAGGCCAATGCCATGCAAGACAAAGAAAAGACTTGAGAAACTGTTCCAAAGGAGGCCAGAGACATGACAACTGAATGCAATGCATGGTCTGGAATCTTCCTTTGCTATAACGGACGTTATGAGAATAACTAGCAAAACTCTACATAAGGTCTATAAATTAAATAATAATGTTGTATCACTGTTTATTTCCAAATGATTTTGGTTAACTGTACTGTGATTCCATGAGAAATATTTAGAGGTAAAGGGACATCATACCTGCACCTTCCAAATGGTTCAGGAAAAGACATATATAAATGTGAATACACACACACAGAGAAAAGAATAAAGGAAATGTGGTAAAATATTAACATCTGAGGAATATGGGTGAAGGGTGCACAGAAACTCTGTACTATTTTGGGAATTTTAAGTCTGAAATTATGTCACAATTAAAAGTTAAAAAAAAAAAACAGAGAATTTTAGGTCTGTTTAAGCAAACAAAAGGCAGACAGGGGAACATAAGCTACCTAGCAAAACATAAGAAGCTAAACCTTCCAAGGATGATGATAAGAAGATTCAGAAATTGGAGGTACTAGGTGTCCAGGAAGGACGGACTCTAAAAACAAGAATAAGAAACAGTTGGTTCCACGATCCCTTAAACTTATATGCACAGGCAGACCAACCCCCTACCTGTCCTCCCTACCCTCTGCCACTTTAGCAGGAGAAGGATGTTTATTCTCTGGGGAAAATGAATTAGAGAGATTCCATACTCAGCAACATGAGGCACGGATGGCAGGGTAAGGCATCACACTGAATACAGCAGATTAAGTGATCACCTATCAAATGAAGGATGAGAACCCTCCCTTCTCCTTCCCCCACTCAGCTCCCCACATGCATGCAGCCCAGACTTATGCATCCTCTCCCTACTCCCAAGGGCAGAAAGATTATTCTCTGGATCAGTGAACCAATCCAACAGAAATAATCCATGAATACCAACAATCAGGTCCCCATCCTCATAACCTCAGTAAAGCCCATAAGGCGACAAACCTATCCATGTACGCAGAGCTTCCAATCAGCTTTCAGAGCCTCTATCTTAAGTAAGAGTAGACTGCTGAAAACCATCAGGTACTTGAAGAAAGTTTCCAATATGAAAGATAGAAAATAAAGACCTGAAAAAGGAGTTCAAAGGAAACAAACAATACAGGGAGCTAAAGACAAATAGAAACAAAACCACAAATATCTTCAGAGAGAGAAAGTACAGTATCCTTAAAACAAGAATAGGAGGATATAAAAAAAAGATTAATTAGAAGTCAAGAAAAAACTCTAAGAAATTAAAAGTGAACAAAACTTTAAAAATCAAAAGAAAGGTTAGAAGATAAAATTGAGAAAATACCTAAGGAATTAAAACAAAGGTCAATTAAGACAGAAAGAAATGATAAACAGGAAAGCAAAGATAAGAAAAATAAGTATCAGTCTAGCATATTCATCATCTAGGTACCCAAGTTCCATAAAGAAGAAAAAGAAAACAGAGGAAAAAAAGAATCAAAGATATTAAACATGAAAATTTCCTCATAAAGGGCCCAAACCAGTATCCAATGAACAAAAAAACACTCATACCAAGGCACACCATCATAAAGTTTCAGAACACAGGACTTCCCAAGAAGATAAAACATTTCACATAAAAGGATCAGGAATTAGAATGACACCTCGGTTTTTTGAGATTAAAACGGGAAGCTTAGAGAACAATGAAGCAATGTCTTCAAAATTCTGAAGAAAAGCTACCACAACCAGAATTTTACACTAGCCCAACTATTAATCAATGTGAAATAGAATAAATGCACTTTCAGACACGCAAGGTGACAGCAAATTTATCCCCCAACAGTCCTTTCTGGGGAAGCTACTGGAAAAAATAACCCAAAAAAGAGAAAGATGTTAGAACTTGGAAACCAAGAATCCAACAAAGAAGAGAAAAGAAGGGAATTCCGAGCACCATGGTGAACAGAGAATTTAGGCTGACCTCTGCATAGGAGACCTAGAGAGCAATCAATCCACTCTGCAGCTGAAGGTGCAGGGCTATGGGAGAAAAGGGTGGAGGGAGGCAGGGAGGGGAAAAAATGGGAAGGAGGGAAGAAATCCTATAGTTTACTTGTGCTTGATCATTTCACTCTTTTGGTGGAAAATTCAGTAACAACCAGTGATAGGAACGTGTAAAACTAAGAGGGGGGGAAAAAAGGCAGTTGTGTATTTACTTCCCGGAAAATAAAAAGTTATACATAATCATGTTTTACTACTTGGTTCCGTTGACAGCAACATTTATAGAGTCCTAATAATGCAACAATAAACACTGCTTTAATGAAAAATGATGATACCACCCCACTGGTAAGATGAGAAAGAAAAGAAATGTGCAGAGGAAGAGGCAAGAACAGGAAACAAAGCACTAACTCTAAGGAAGTGAAAAGATAATGTCTGTGATTGAGAAATCAAAACTGACACTTAGCATTTTATGAGGAGATAGGAAAAGAAATATCAGAGGCAAGCGACAGAGCTGAAAGAAGTTGCCCCTTGGGAACAGGCCTTAATTTTAGTTACGTTTTATGTTACTATCTGAATTTTTAAACCATACATGTGTTAAGCCGTACTATTTTTTTTAAGTATTTACAAAATTAAGTGATACAGCTGAGATACAAAAGAGAACCAAAAATCAAGAATCAACCTCCAGCTGGAGCAGTGTGGAAATTTTTCTACTCTGCAGCTACAATGACCCATTTATTAGAAAACTACACTCAAATATTAATTGATAGGTATGTAAACAGTATAGGATATTAGAAACGCGAACAGAATTCATTATCCTGATGTTGTGATACACAACAACTCATTTCCCTGGTAACCTCTTAAGCAGATTCACAGGAGAATGGAAGTGGCCCCTGAAACAACGGGAAAGGGAATCTGGTGTGCTACTAAGCGATAGCTGGTGCATGAAGGATGACGTGGCCGAAACACTCAATATGTCCTCATCAAGCTCCCACAGACTTCGAGAAACTACTCCACTCGCTGCCCTCCTACATGTGACATAAGGAAGCAGTCAGTTGCTGACTCACGAAAGCCAGAGTCATAAAAGTGAACTCTACAAAAACCACAGATGTAGGCCCGCATCCAGGGAAACCGTGCGTGTGGCTCACCCACTGCCACGACTGGAGTCGCCGTGCAGGTGTGTGCTGCTCAGGTATACTACTCTCGCTCTACGAGGAAGGACGCTCTGACTGACACGATCCTCTCTGTAACACCCCCGCGTTTGTCTCTTCATGTGCCTTACTTATCCTCCCCCACCTGGATCTGACTTGCGACCTCATCTTCTCCATTTTCTATCTGACCATCAGAACTGGCCAAGTTCTTGGCTTGGGGTCCCCGGTCCAGCTCTTGGGATCTTCCTGCATCCCCCCATTCACAGACCCAACTCAGCTTTCTTTACTCCATGACCTGAGACTTCCTAGCTTGTTTCCAGAGAAGCAACTACAGATACAAAACAATTCAATGGCAAAGGCTGCTCAAGGAAAGGCTTGGAGTTGAGGGCAGTAGAGTGGACCGCTTGTGCGACTGTGATCCTGTAAATGTGGTGCCTCTAAAAACAAAAGACTCCGAAAGCTTAAACTTACTTAAAATTCAAACTAAGATTTCTAAATTCCATACATACTTTAGTCATATCTGGGCAGTGGGAGGAAGAAGGGGAGAATAGGCCAAGAGGGCCTCCTGGGGGGCAGGAGAGGCATTCAAATTCCAGAGAAACATTCCACAACCTGGAAGTTAAAGGGCATGGAGTTGAGTTAAACAGACTGCTAACCGGGTATCTTTTCAACTCAGAGCTCTGTTTCGTGCATCTGACCTGGCACTTCTTCGGCCTGCAGAGTGATTTATAGCTTGTTAGTATTTACAGCTGAGTGATACTTTCAGCAGCTTGTACAACCACAACCTTTGTGAATGAGGGCCGCCGTCTGAACTTCTAAGTACCGGTAGCCCTGAGTTCTTCATGTAGCTGAGACAGATGTGGGCTGACCCGGCCCTGGATGCTTCTAATCCAAGCCCCAGGGGTACAGAAGAGGAACTGGATGGGGAGAGAGGGAGAGCTTTCTCCAGGCAGTGAGTCAGGACACACACTGTGAATCAACCCCACATCAATGTATGGTTCCCTGGACCAGCAGCATGAACACCGCTTGGGAACTTGCTAGAAACGCACATTCTAGGACCTCACCGAGACTCACCCAGAAACTAGGTGTGGAGTGGCAGCCACCTGTGTTTTCGTGAGCCCTTCAGGAGCTTCTGATGCATACCGATACTGGAGAACCACTTCCCCGAGAACCAGGGGCTGCAGCAAGCTCTGCTCCACTGTGCCCACAGCTCTCCTCATGGGAGCTGCTCCTCATGGGTGCTGAGTGCCCGTCAGGTAAGTGCTCGCACACAACCCTCCCACTTACCAAGCCTTCCCTGCCAGCCTCCAAAAGCTGGACTCGGACTGATGCTGACAGGACGTCTAGGTAAGTATATAATCCTCGTCTGAGGCCCTGCTTGCAGCTAAGCCACCGTTCTGGCTACATTTCATAGGAACAAACTCTTATTTTCAACCTTATTCTTATGCTAGGTTCGACAATCCATTTTAAGTTACTTCTCCATTTTTCTCATCAATTTTTGTCAACAGCCACGGGACCCCAGCTGTCTCTCCTCCCCGTTCTAGGTCTGGTATGGCCAATGCCGAAAAGAAAAAAAATCTGCGGTATCTTTACTAGTGTTATCTATGAGAGCAAATGTGAACAAAACTGTCTGTCAAAAGGGACTGGGTAAATAAAATTAGGACATACTGATAAGGTGGAGTATAATCTCTCTAATCACACTGTAGAAAAATAACATGGGAAACTACTTCACTCTACAACATGATTTTAGGACTACATTACGTTTAGTTTTTTAAAAAATTGACACTGAGGGCTTCCCTGGTGGCGCAGTGGTTGAGAGTCCGCCTGCCAATGCAGGGGACGCGGGTTCTTGCCCCGGTCTGGGAAGATCCCACGTGCCGCGGAGCGGCTGGGCCCGTGAGCCATGGCCACTGAGCCTGCGTGTCCGGAGCCTGTGCTCCGCAATGGGAGAGGCCACAACAGTGAGAGGCCCGCGTACCATGACACTGAGAGGATACGGTTTTGTTGGCACACGCCAGAAATCCAAAACTTCACAGCTCTCGGCCCACTCCATCCCCGCATCACATTTAACGCTCACTTGCTTCAGTCTCTGTCCTCCAGACATGCTCACATCTGGCAGAGAACCAGAGGTAAGGTGGGGGAGGGTGCCCGAGGAGATCCCCAGCCACACAGGCTAGGCCCAGATGTAGGGACCAGGCCTGCCAAGGGGCAAGACCAGAAATGACACAGACATTCAGAAGCAATATAGGTGTGGAGTATTTGGGGGGATGATAAAGTTTTGCTGATATTTGCAAAAAAAGGGAGAAAAATGAAAGCATGGAGAGACTAAAAAGATAGTAAAATGCAGGCATCCTTGACAGGAGGAGCTAAGAAAATTAACGATAAAAACAAACATGTCATCCCTCATAAAGAACCTTAATTTGGTGAGAAATTCCTTCCAAAGAGAAGATTCAAAACAAAGGGCTAATCTCTCCAGACCTGACAGCCATGCAACTTTAAAGTTGTGCTCCAGAGTTACTTTCTCAAACTTGTTCAAGTTCTGAGAGTGTAGCGCAACGCGGATAACGTAATTTGTCCCCTCTCTGGTTACAGAAAATGGCAAAGCATCTGCCAACACCAGCAACCCCTCGCTGTCTCCATCATTCACACACATAGGCCCTTTTTTTTTTTTTTTAAACATTAAACTAAGGCAGCGGCATCAGGCCAAAACAGGGCTCTCGACTCTCACCCCTCCTCTCCAGCTGAGCAAGCTCGGCACATGGCTGGAGGCCCTGACAGCAGATCTTTGAAAGAACCAGACCATCCCTTGATTTACTGACCAAGATCCACACCTACTCCCACCTTGGGGTGTCTGATATCGTAATTTGATGGAATCTAGAGGGGAGACTTCCCTGAAGGTTGGGCTCATAGCAATCACATCTAGGGTAGGTTAAGTATTTCTGAAAGGGAGGGGGAAGTTAACTGTAAATAAATCAACGTTACTCAGGCTGCCTGTCAGTTGCTTTCACTAAAGATGCAGAAATGTACAACCCACAGCTTTAAATCAGGGCTTTCATCACCTGAGCTCCTAGAAATGTGGTAAACACTAAATTTCCCTAAAAAGGATTAAGAGTTAAAGGAAAAAATTAAGAATATATTTTCCAGTTGCATATCCAGATCTATGCTTTTTATACTTCTGTTCTTTCCCAAATTAGAGTCCAGCACTTTGATCGTTCTGTCCTAAATTAAAATACACCTATTTCAAAACTATAAAATTTCATATACTATTTTCTCCTGGTCTATATTCTTATGAAAGACAGAGACCAAAATCCCAGCCATTTATTCTTATACACTTTTCTTAGAGCTTTAGCTCAAAGTACAGAATAAAGTCCTACTGTTTCCACATTTTCTGGCTGCGCCATGACCATCCCACCTGTATGAATTCTCCTACAGAGGAACAGATGTGATATTCTTTGTCTCAAGCTTGTACCATATACTCACAAGAGTGGAAATGTTTCAGCCCAGAGGAGGCTTAATGGCTCCCATAAAACTCTGCAGGTAGAAGACCTGGGTTCTTGCTTGTTTACACAACTTGCCCATTATATGACCTTGGACAAGTCATCAGGCTCTGTGAACCTCATTGTGTCTGCTTTAGAGATGAGCAAGAATCTATCACTTTCCCCACCTTCCCAACAGGGTGAAGGTCAAATAAAATAATGGCTGTCACAACAGCATGTGAGTGAGCCTTGGATGGCTCAAGCCCCAGGGTCCCGATCTTCCTTCCTCCCTTCCTCCTTCCTTCATGTATCAAGGGCTTCCTGTCTGAATTAAACTGTCCTAGGTATTATGAGGAATACCAAGATAACTCAGAAATTCCCTTAAGAAGCTTAAAACTTTACAGGAAATTATACTTCTATGCATGTGAAGTGATAGGAAAGAAACAGATAATATGCTTTGAGAGTTACAAGAAGGAAAGATTACTTCGTGCTTAGTTAGGGGTATAGGAAAACCTCATGGAGGAAGGGGTATGTAAGCAGGCCCCTGATATCCAGATAAAATGTGGATGACCAGAGACAATGGTGAAGAGAGGCATCTCAGTGAAAGGACTAACAGTCACAAGGGCACGGGGAAGGAAAAGCATGGAGTAAACACAGAAAGGACAAAGTCGTGCTGCCAGAGGTCTAGCGCTCCCTGAAAGGCAACAGAAGGAAGGAAAGCTAGAAAGCAGCCTGGAGCTAGACTGTGGCAGGCCCTGCAGCCAGAATGCGCTTGGATGCCAACACCGCCCTTGCCCACGACGCCCGTGCACCCGCACTCCATGTCTGGATAAACGACACCATGTTCCTCACTCTTCCTGAACTCCCCCCAGCCAGCTAATATCACTCACACTTGTCCTGCGTTAATTCTCACCTGGGTTCCTGCAACAGCCTCCTGCCTCTAGGCTCAACCTCCTACAACGGATCCATCCTCCACACTGATGGCAGACTGACCCAAAACACAATCTCACCACGTGATTCCTGTGTAAATACTTCAGTGATCTCCCATCACCCACAGATAACATTCCAGAACCTTCCATAAGATGCCAGGTGTGGGCTTCCCTGGTGGCACAGTGGTTAAAGAATCTGCCTGCCAATGCAGGGGACGCGGGTTGGAGCCCTGGTCCGGGAAGATCCCACATGCCGCGGAGCAACTAAGCCCGCACGTCACAACTAATGAGCCTGCACTCTAGAGCTCACGAGCCACAACTACTGAGCCCACGTGACACAACTACTGAAGCCCGCACGCCTAGAGCCCGTGCTCCGCAACAAGCCACCGCAATGAGAAGCCCACGCGCCACGACAGAGTAGCACCCGCTTGCCACAACTAGAGAAAGCTCACATGCAGCAACGAAGACCCAACGCAGCCAAAAAAAAAAAAAAAAAAAGATGCCAGGTGTTTGGCGTCCTGGGCCCTCTGCAGGCTCCACCTTCTGCTTCTCCCTCACAAGCCCCCTTCATTCCTGCCACACTGACCCCCTCGAAGTTCCTGAAGCCGCCATGCTCTCTTGTCCCTCTGACTTCTGAATTTGCCGGTCCTTCTGGATGGAACCTAACTTCCCCCCTTTCCCTGACTAGAAACACCTGCCCTTCTCCTTTTAACACTCAGATCATCATTTACCATTGTTCTGGAACTACTAGCCAAGGTAATTAGATCAAAGAAAATAAAAGGTTCAAATATTGAAAAAAGGAAGCAAAATTAGCATTTGTAAATATGATTGCATATCTAGAAGACACAAGAGAATCAAGGTTTAAAAAGTGAAACAATTACAGAATTCAGTAAAAGAGTATTTCAAAATTTATGTTCAAAAGCCAGTAATATGTCTTCACACAAAAGTTAGAAACTACAATGTCAGAGAGTACATATTCCTTTATCAGAGTATAAGAAAGATAAAATACCTAAGACAAAGATTTTCAGGACTTGTGAAGGACCTATATAAAGAAAACTTTAAAATTCTACCAGAAAGACAAATCTTGCTTGCAGATAGCAAGATCTACTGCAATGTAAATCCCCAAGGCATGGATTTTCCTCTGCTTTGTTGACTAACATATTTCAAGTACCAAGAACACTGCCTGGAACATATCAGGCACTCAGTAAGTACCCACTGAATGAATAAATGCCTAAAACTATCTAAAAATTCAATGTGACCAATCGAAATACAAATAGGATTTATATGGGTATTCTGGGAGAAACTGACAGAGATGTCAACCTCCACTTGAGCAAAAATTCAAGTACTCAGGGTTACTGAAGGCATGGAGAACCAGAATAACCAAAATGCTTCTGGTGGAACTATAAACTGGTACAGTCTTCTGAAAGGGCCATTTGTTAATATCTATCAACATTCAAAATGTGTTTATTCCTTCAGCAATTTCTCAGCTGGAATTAATTCTGTAGATACACTCACACATTTATGTGCAAACACATATGAAAGGATGTCCCTTGTATTACTGTTAGAAAATAGATTTGCACGTAAGATACACCTGAACAATGGAATAGTATACAGCCATCCTTAAACCTGAAGTATACCTATACAGAATGAAATGGAAGTAAGCCCGTGATCTATTAGTAAAGTAAAAAAGGCAAGGCACAGAATACTATGTATAGTATGATCCCATTTGTGTTCTAAGATTATACAGTTAGGTTTATATAGGAATAGAAACCTTCTGGAAGGTTCCCTTTGGCAACAGATTCAAGGGAAGAGACAGACAGAAGGAAACTTTACCTCAAGCAAGACAGAAAGGTGTCTGCTGTTGTTTCGCTTGATGTTACAGTTTTACTTCCTCTCAGGCACCCTCGCTTCAGGAAGTGTCCTGCCCACCCCCATCCAGGAGTGCTGCCTGCCCCACCCCATACACTAGGGTGTACAGGACTACTCATACAATACCCTTCCTCGCTGGCTTCCCAAGTTAGTGGAGAGCTCCTTTGAGGGCAGGGCCTGCTTTCCTTTTCTGCTTTCTCAGCACATGGCACAGTGCCTGGCACATAGGAACCACTTAATAAAGGCAAGAGGAAGGAAGGCAGAAAGGAAGGAGGGAGGGAAGGAGGGTCCTACATGAAGATTAACCAGGTGGCAGCACACAGGACTATCTAGAGAAGGTAGAGTCAGGAGACAAGGCCGGCCAGCCGGCCGGAAAGAGAGTAACGATTCAGTCTGACATGGAGAAGACCCTAGTGCTCTCAGGTGGAGGCCTCAGGGTCTGTGAGCCAGACGGCAGGTGTTCTCCAGCTTCAGGCACTCTCAGTGAGAAAAAAGCCGTGGCCGCTGACACACTCCCTGCAAGGCCACAAGTGCCTCGTGACTCCTGCAAGCAAGGACGAAGCCCTGTGAGCAGCTTCTGACCACACCATCTCGCTGCTGAGAATACCCAGGGGCCTCAGCCAAAGTCCTGAGCGATCCCTAATGCCTCTCAATCACGTTTGCTGAGGATGTTCCTCACAAGGGGTCTGAATGTTAACTGACATAATCCATGGAAAGCACTTAGCATAAAGCACAAGGGGAAGTGCTCAAAATATAAGCTGTTATTAAGTTGCTTACAGAATCCTTTCAAGAGTTCAAAGCACCACAACTGCAAAAGTCATCAGAAGTCTTCCATTTCCAACAAGACCCAGGCCTCCCCATTTATTTCCATAATAAATAAACATACTGTCTTCCTAAGCACATTTAAAATAAACTGGAAGCTGCTGCTTCGGTATTTCTTACTTTTGTCATCATTTCAAAATTAAGCTGGTCCTATCGGCCCCAAGTCTGATAGCAAACTCTCATCTTAGAAAGCTCGAATTTGAATAACCTTTACAAATTCAGTACATTTCCCATCATCCCATCCTGATAGCCGGCCCAGGCCTGATGTGGCTCGCCCCGGAATTCATTTACCACGGAGGGAGGGTCATTCCAGTCTTCATAGGAGATGGCAGCGTATGGATAGATCCGGTCATTGATGATCTGCAGGGTGGCCAGGGCAATGGCTTTGATTGACTGGAAGTACGCTTCCCAGAACCACCGTGCCTGTGAAGAAAACCACACTGTGTGAAGTGAGCAAAGAGAGTGAAGAACTAGATGCTCCGTCACAGCCAACTCTGGGTCTGGGTAATTGCCTTATTCCCGAAGAAGAGGGAGACCAAGGCAAAGCCTCCCTGCTGTTCAAGGCCAGCTCCATCAGAGTGGGCATTTAACCAAGGCAGTCAAAATAGCACGTGAGCACATGAAACGCACACTGGATTCAATTTAGGTTTAAGAGAAACTACATGATACTTAAGACGAAATATCAGTGTGTTTAACCAGAGCAAGTTTAGAGTCTTTTTTGATATAACATACATAAAGTGCACAGATCTTAAGGGTACAACTCAATGAATTTCTACCTTCAGTACTCTTATAACTACTTCCCAGATAAAGATATAGAACATTCCAGCACCCCAGTCAGAACCTCACCCCTCCAGAAGTAATCATTATTCTGATTTCTATTAGCACACTACTGAAGTCCGTATGAATGGCATCAACCAGTATTTACTCTTTTGCTCAACACTGTAACACTAAACTCAGGCTTTGGTGTCAAGTTATGCTGGCCTCACAGAAGGAGTTGAAAAAGTTCTATTCCTTGACAAATTTTACGCAAGGTTGGCACTATTTCTTCCTTGAAAGACTGAGAATTCATCAAAAAAACCATCTGGGCTGGGTGTTCTTTTGGTGTGTAAAGGTTTTAAATCATGGATTAATTTTCTTTCATACCCATAAGATTACGCACATTTTCGTGTCAGTTTCGCAGGTAGTATTTTTCAAGGAATGTGTTCACTTTACCTAAATTGTTACATTTATTGGACTAAATGTGCGTCAATGCCTATTTAATGCCTATAGAACCTGTAGTGATACAGCTCTTTTCATTCCTGATATTGATAATCTGTGTTTTCTCTTTGTACTTGATCAGTCTTACTGGATGTTTATCAATTTTATTATCTTTTCAAAAATCCAGTGTTTGGTTTTGCTGATTTTCTTTATCTTACATTGTTTTTCTATCTTGTTCCTTTCTGCTCTTATTTTTACTTTCTTCTGTTTTGGGGGATTTTAATTCATCCTGCATTTAGCTTTTTGAGGTTGAAGTTCAGATATTTCAATCTTTCTTCTTTTTTAATACATACATGTAAAGCTATAAATTTACTTCTATGCACTATTTTAAATGCATCCCACACATTTATATATCATTTTCATTATAATTTAGGTGAAAAATGTTTTTAATTTCCTTTGTGATACTTTCTTTAACCCATGGGTCATTTAGAAGTATGCTGTTTAATTTCCAAACATTTTGGGATTTTCTATTTATCTTTCTGTTACTGATTTCTACTTTGCACTGTAGTCAGAAAACACACGTTATTTCAAAACTTGGCAATTTATTTAAACTTGATTTATGGCCCAGTACATAGCTTATTTTTGTAAATGACCTATGTGCGCTTTAAAAAAAGAGAATTTTGCCGTTGATGAGTGTAATGTTTTACCACTGTCAAGTACAATAAGTTGATTTTAAGTACTGTTTCAATATTCTTTATCTTTATTGATTCTTCTCTGCCTGTGCGCGTGTGCATGTACATGTGTGTGCGTGTGTTTACTTCCAAAACTTTTACTTTCAAATTTGTGCCCTCAAAGCTTGTCTCAGGACTGTCTCTTATAAAAAGGATATAAGTGGCTTTTAATATTTTATCCGATTCAAAAATCTTTGGCTTCCAATTGTACATATAGTCCATTTACGCTTAATGTAATTTCCGAAACGGCTGAGTTTAAGTGTATGCTCATTCTATTTGTTTCATCGAGGTTCACAGATATACCTCAGTGTGGCCCTTTGTGTTTATCCCACCTAGGATTGGAGAGCTTCTCCAATCTATGATTTGATGTCTCTCCCTGTTTTTAGAAAACTCTCAGTCAATATTTTTTAAAATATTGCTTCTGTCACACTCCTCTGCTTCTAGGACTCCAAATACACATGTACGTAAAATGTTTTCACCATGTCCCATATGTCTCTTATTCTCTTCTCTGTATTTTTCCTCTCTGTGCTTCAATCTGGGTATTTTCTACTACTTTTTCTTCCGGTCCAATAATCCTTTATCCTTTTTTGTGTGTGTGTGTCTAAACTGCTATTAAACCACTGTACTAAATTCTTACTTTCCCTTCTTATATTTTTCAGTTGCAGAATTTCCATTTGACTTTTTAAAAGAAGATTTCAGAACTTTGTGGAAATCCTCCTTCTCTTCTTCTATATTATTGAACATTGTTCGTTCCCGACTGATAACCCCAATATCTGAATAACCTGTAAGTCTCTTTCTATCATCTTTTTACTCTTCATTTTGGTCATTTGGTTTCAACTTCTAGCGTGCATCTTAATTTTTTATTGGATGCCAACATTCTGTATTAAAAAGCTGTAGAGGTTCTGGATGATCCAGATTATCTTCCTCCTAAGAATGTAACATATTCTTCTGGCAGGTACAGAGAATGCAGTCAGACCACTATAATCCTGTCAGGGGTTGGTTTCAAGTTTTGTCAGGGCCACCTTTTTTCAGCTTGCCCTTACTCTGAAGGTGTGGCCTCTGGGCCTTCAATTAAAGCCTGGGGTATTTACCAGGACCCCTCCATCTTGGCCAGCCTTGAACACTGATCTTTATCTCATCAGTACTATACACGGTTGCTGAAATAGCTACAGAGCTTGTTAGGCTCCCAGCTGTTTCTTTCTGCAGGGATTCTCAGAGTTTTGTTCTGATTGTGTGCACCTCAGAAGTTGGCAAACACCTTAAGGGAAGATTGCACGCCCATTTTTTGCTATATCCCCGTGGTTCCCTTTCTCCTGGGATTTTGTTCTTCAAATCCCAGATACTTTGGAAGCCCCTAACTCCAACCTGTCAGCCCTGTGGGACTGCTGCTTTCTGCAAAGCCTCCATACCCTGGGCTGTGAATTAGGAAGCACCCTCGGGGAAGGAGCCAGAGTGAACAAGTAGCTCCCCTCGGTGTGCTCCTGTCTCTCAGGAATTGTCTCTCAAGTCCTGACTGCATGGGCTGCTCTCTGAACTGTTGTTTCACCTACTTTAATAAGCTCTTATACTTCTTTTTCTTTTATTGACAGGAGGGTTACTCCCAAACCAGCTACTGTGTCAGAGCCTTCTGAAAGAAGACAGTTTCTTATCCAAGCAGAGTTTAAACTCAGTTCCTAATGAAAGCAGGATGCTGGTGTAGACGACCTTGCCAGCTTCGTTCAGCCTACGAGTCCACTCAAAATCAGAGACTGTTAGGACTTACGCAAGGGGGCGAACATTTCCAAGTTTAGCATGAGAAATTGGAAGCGTAACCGAAATAGGTGGAGGAAAAAGACACTTTCTAGTCCAGACTTACTGACTTTGGTTCTGTTTCCTGGGCAAGTCCTCTATTCATTAGTTAAAGCCAAGGATAACTTCTGAGTTATATGACGACTGTTGTTTCCACTAACATTAAGAAGAAGGCAAAGCATCCCAATGAGAATTTCTCCTACTCAAAGAAAATCAGAAACAGATTTAGCTTCCAAGGGCATCTGACTTAAGCTATCCTGTGGTCGGCCATCTGGGTACAGCCTGGGGGCCTGCTGGTTGCCTGCTGCTGCTTCTTAGATACACTCCACTCACTCCAATCTCCTTCCTTCTCAGTCATCTTGCTGCTTTCCCTCCCATCATTCAGCCAAAATATCTACAGTTCATGAGACCTAAAAGAATCCATCTTCTCTGTGAGACCTTTACTGAGGTTGAGCACCCCCAACATCAACACTCTTCTCTTACTGTGAAACACCACAGCATTTACAGCCTTTATCTTATAGGTCAGGTGTCTTATATTCTGTTCTATCACTGTTTCGCTGTTATTTCGGATGCTCGCATTTCTCTCTCCAGCTAGACTGAATTCCTTTGGTGTGGAAACTGGCATTCTTTTATTAGTATCCTTGCAAATGTTAGAATGTTTTCCCTGTTGCAAAGCACTTTTGTACCCATGGTCTCATTTGCTCTTTATTACCAGTTTGTCACTTATTTGGGGCAGATGCAAATCTCATTTTATATGTGAGGAAACTGAGACACAAAGCTGTTAAGTGGCAGTGTCACCACTCATGAATCCTAACTCTAAAGTCAGACCTTTCCCTACCCCATTCTAGAGTATTAAGAGTACCAGCACACAGTAAGTTTCAGGAAACGGTCCTCTATCAAGGAACTGAAAGGAGTAAAAATTCACTGAGAAGCGTGAGCCCCACACATAAACACACATAGCTTAAATATTTACCTCCTTTTTTACCCAAATGGGTCCATCTTCGTAGGTTCTTTCATTTTAAATCACACCACACTCAAACTTAAGCATTCCAAAGCTTTACGTTCACATTGAATCACAGCAGAGACAGCAGCATTTGGGATTTATAGGAAACAATGATTGGTAACAAATCCACCTAGAATACCAGCCAACTGCACAAGTGTAGGACAGAGCTTCTGATTTAAGGTGTCTCAAATCATCTAGCCCTGTCCACCAAATTACAATTTCTCTCAGAAAGGAAGCAAGCTTTGCCAATAATCATAGTTCAAGTGTCTCAGCCTGAGGATAAGTGAACTTTGCAGGCTTAATTATTTCTGCAGGACCTCTTTAACACCTTGAAGTGTTTAGAAGGCATAATTTACAGCCCCTCCAGGACTCAGCATCAGCCACTTTTCGGCAGAGAGGAAGGAGTTTTCAGCTATGCTGGCAATACATGAAAGCACCAGTGTTCCCATCCAGTGAGCAAATGCAAATGCTTATTATGTTTTGAGGGTTTTTTCCCCCCTAAAACAGGGGCCACACTTCTCCCTATCTGAAAAGTTTAAATGAGGGACTCTTCCACAGCTCTGCAAATTCCCTAGGCACTCTACACTGTGGATCTACACAACTGAAAGGTAAGTCACATATGAAATGGTCATAACAATAACGTTCGACAAAGCATTTGGCTTTTCTTCATTAAACAGATACCATGGTAATTTTGTAAAACGTGCATATTTCAAAGCATAAGAACTACAAAGTTCCTATGATGCTTTCAAATATTAGAATCATAAAGCAAAGGGCAAGGACTGGGCCAACTTAAAACTAACTTAAGCAAATAAATACTTCAAATTGAAACTGCTACTTTGGTTTAATTTCTTTGATTTTCAGTAACATAAAGCCAACAGGATTAGCAATAACAAGTGTTTAAAGGAAGTCCGCACAGTATGGTAGAAAGAACCACGGCGATGAGTACCTTGCACAATTTTAAGTGACCTAACCCCTCTGTTTTTTGAATCGATGAGATGGAGACCACACCACCTTTCCCGTGGAGCTGAAGATCCAGTGCGATGAGGGTTGTAAAGCTCCCTGCCCGGTGCCAGTGCAGAAGAGATAAACAGAACATGTTAGCTCACTGCTGAACGCCTGCATCCATCCTGTCCCCTCAGGGTCTTTGCCACTTATGTCAGAATACACTCAGCACTGTTTTGGGGTGGGAAGGGAGGAAGGGGTAGAGGAGAGACAGAATGGGATCTCAACATTACACTCCATTCATCTCAATTCTTGAAGCCAGTAAAGAAATCCAACTGGTCACAGAACAGAGTTAGATATAATAAAAATAAATCAAGTACGAGTGTGACAGACCTTTATACTGAAAAGTACAGCAACCAATGACATGCCCCTTCTACCTGAATCTCTAAGCTTCCAAGGAAGAGGCCAGCACTCCTCTGGAAACTGTGAGGGTGGGAACACATCTGGTTTTGCTCACGACTGGTCTTGCAGCCCCTAGCACAGTGCCTGTCAAGGAGTGGGCAGTCAAACGTTTGTTGAAAGAACAAATCCATCTCCCTCACAGGCATCACATGCATCTCACGGGACTTTCCAAATCTTCTAAGTACCAGCCCATGACCTTAAAGGGGGAAGGCCATCATTTAATAATAATGACCGCATCTTGTATGCAGAATTTTAAAAGGTAAAAGATGGAGGAAATGGATTTGAGGGGGAAAAAAGGAAAATTTGTTTCCAGGTGAAACAGCAAGGCAGCAATGGGATTATAAGTTGCCCTTATATTACTCACGTAAAGACCACGAGAGAGAGAAACGGTTGTTAAAACTATGCCATGCAAGTCTGTTCCTAGTGGACAGGCTATCCAACCATTCAAAGACTACACAGAAGGACAGGAACCCCAGGATCCCTAGCGGTCCAAGAGCATCTGCCTCCCAAAGCAGTGACGGCTTTCCAGTGCCCTTCAGTCAGCAGCCAACTGTGCAATATGCCCTTCCCATCAGAACCTCCTGAATGTGACCCAGGTCGACAGGCTTCATTTTAGTGCATTAAAGGACTTTCCTAATGAAAACCACAAAATAAAATGATAAACCAGCCAGCTAAGCCTCTGTCCCAAATCCCAAGAGGTAGCACCGTCCAAACACCCGACAACGACATGTAGCCGTGGATCAGCAGGGGCCCCAATTCTGCTCTGTTTCCCCACCCCCCACCCACTGGTTGGTCACAACATAAAGGATCTGTTTCTGCTTAGGACGCAGAAAGCCACAAGGGAACATGGAATCCACCATAACAATGAGAAAACGGCACCAGATACCCCACTAACACCATAACGTGTCTTGGGCCGATCGGAGAGCTATGGTCATAAGGCAATCAGGGAAACCAAACTCCAAAGAGTGACATCCAGGAGCAATGGGACGCTCAAACTATTTCAGCTTTGGAAAAGCACAGAAGGTAGGGGTGGCTACTGTAAAAGCAGCCTCAAAATACAGCTAAAGTATTAACCGATTCCTCAAACTGAGTGTGGGCTAGTAGGGCAGTTTGGAAGTTCTAGACATAAGCAGGACACCCCCCCACAAGCAACTCAGAGGGACGCTGCCCTGGTAGCAGGGGCAGACGCAAAAGCCATCTGCCCCTGAAGGACAACCAGGTAAACTCGCTCAGATCAGGCTCCTACACGGATACAGCGCACAGGTCAGCCACCACCAAGGGAGGGGCAGGAAACTCCCTCCAACCTCAGACGCCCACAAACAGAGGGCAGACTCTAGCTGCCCAGGGGGAGGAGCAAGAATGCTGGGAAAGGCCCACCTCCAAGGCCCCGGCAAGCAAGCCTGCCAGACTGCGGCTGGACCAGGGGAACAGAACCCTGCTGCTCCACCACGAGCCCGGCACCACACACAAGCAAGGGACGTCTACCCACGGACGGGAGCAAGGCCTCCTGTGTGGCACAGGCGGGCAGGGCCTGCTGAAAGTGGAGGGTGAGGCTGGAACTCTGAGAAAAACCTTGGTACCTTGTGCCCCACACAGGAACAAGGTGACCACCAGCAGCATCTGAAGTGTGTGGTGCTGGAGGTAAGTCTAGCAATGGACAAACCCAAACCCACCTGATTACACACTAGACTGAGTCAACCTCCCATGCTAACAGCTCACAGAAGAAGAGGTCTGCCCATTTCTGGACATGACATTTACTTTAGGTCTCTTGTTTTTCTAACACACGATGTCCATCATTCAGTCAACATTTATCGGAAACAAAATGCGAAAGAAAACAATCTACCGTCAAAACATAAAGCCACCAGCAGAACCAGACCCAAAGATGACCATGATGTTGCAACTACTAGATGGGGGCCTTAAACTAACTATAATTAATATGTTGAAGGAACTAGTAAAAAAGGCAGACCACTTACATGAACAGATGGCAGAGGGGAGTATTCAGTAGAGAGATGAAAACTATAAGAAAAAGAGCCAAATGAAAATGCTAGAAGTAAAAAACATAGTATCATAGAATTTCTTCAATTGGTTTATCAGCACAGTAGATATGGCAAAGGAAAGAAATACTGTAGTGAACTTGAAAATAAAAAAGAAATTATCCAAACCAAAATGCAAAGAGAAAGAGTGTAAGAAACAGAACAGAGCACTCAAGAACTGTAGAACCATATCTAATGTTCTTACAGTAGCTGTAATTGGAGTTCCAGAAGAGGGGTAGGAAACAAGGCAACAGATATATCTAAAGAAATAATGGCTAAGAATTTTCCAAAATTAATGAAAAACAATAAAACAGACTGAATAAGGGCAGAGAACCAAGAGAGTAAATGAAGCATTCGCCTACTCCCTCAGGAAGTTTAAGAAACAGCTGCATCGTTAAAGATGCAAAAGCACTTCTGCCTCTGAGCAACCTGGGAGATTCAAGGGATCTGAGTACAGGAGATTTTCTCTCAGCTTACTACACTGACACAACCATATATCTCAGGTGAAGGCTGGAAAATATTTCCACGCCTCATGGATTAATTTTTCAAAGCTGTGTCTGAAGATGAATCTGAAAACTTCCAAAGGGATTCTAAGCCTTTCCAAGCACCAGTGCACCACAGGCTCATGAGTTCCTTTTCATTTGTTTGCTGTGACAAATGGAAACAATGAGCATTCCTACTATTGCTCCAAAGCCTCCTATGCAGCAAACTCTGCAGGGTTACACTGGCTCTCTTCCTCGCTACCTTCCCGTACAGATGAGAGGGCAAGAGCAGGGAGCCCAGTGCCCTTCTTGCCTAACCTCACACCAGCCCGGAGGCAGCAGAGACAGGCTCGAACAACCTCCACCTGGCAGCCAAAGTCACACACTGGTGAGGTCAAATGATAATACGAGCATCCTGATTCCTAGTTGAGAACTACTGCAAGACTGGCTTTTTGTTTATTCTTTTGCTTATCCCATTTTTATAAACGTAACAGTTACAAGACAACGTACTTAAAATTAGGGGAAAAAAATATCAACAAAACCCCCCAGGGGCACTTCTCACGGACTGAAGGTTTTATAAAAATGTACTAGGCCTGTGTTGTCAGTTTTTCTAGAGGAGAAGAGGAAGTTCACTAACATTTGATACCTTTACTCAATGATTCAACAAACATTAATAAAAAGGATTTACCGCCTTTAAAATAGAGATTTCTGAAGCAGAAAAGGTTAATATATCAGGAATTTATCAGCACTCCAGTTTTTTCTTTACTTAAAATATTTATTTTGTTAATTACATTTAAAATACCTTACTCCATAAAACCTGAGAGTGCTTTTTTTCATTCCCGTACTCATGAAGCTACTTTACTCGCCCTCTCCACGCGCATCTTCCACCTAAAAGTCCCTGATGCCCCTGGAGGCACTTTTCCATCATCTAGCGCAGTGTTCCCAGGCCCACCATCTCAATTACTTGATCACAGCACCTGAGGAAGCCACATATACCACTCACTGAACTTTCCTCAAAGCCAGAGACATCTGTTCACGTAACAGTAGCAGAGTTCATTCCACAATTTTTTGGTAGGTGTAAATTTTTTTTATTTCTTTACCATGCAAACTTGCAATTGCTTTCTTTTTAACTTTTCATTTTGAAATAATTTTAGAGAACAGTTGCAATGGTAGTACAGAGAGTTCCCGAATACCCTCACCCAGCTTCTCCCAATGTTAACATCCTGTATCACCACGGTACAACAATCAAAACTAAGACATTAACATTTAGTTAATTCTATTAACTCAGCTACAGACTTCTGTTTTCTTTTTGGATTTTCCCAGTTTTCTTCTAGGGTCACTTTTCTGTTCCAAGATCTAATCTAGGACACTGCATTGCATTTGGTTGTCATGCTTCCTTAGTTTCCTCCCATCTGTGACAGTTTCTCCATCTTTCCTTGTAGTTCATGACCTTGACACTTTTGCCTAGTGTGGTCAGGAATTTTGCAGAATGTCCCTCAATCTGGGTTGGTTTATTAGACTGGGGTTATGGATTTTGGAGAATACTACAGAGCTGATGTGCTTTTCTCTTTACTTCATATCGGGGGACACGTGGTATCACCGTGACTTATTACAGGGGAAGTTCACCTTGATCCCCTGGTTAAGGTGGGGTTTGCCAGGTTTCTCCACTGTAAAGCTACCATCCCCATTTCATAATCTATGCGTTAGAAGCAAGTCACTATATTCGGACTGTATTCAAAGGGAGGATAATTAAGCTCCACCTCCTGGAGGAGGGAGCATCAAAGAATTTAGCACACCATTTTTAGTGTTGTTTAAAAGGATTAAAAACTATGAAATTCTATTCACTGAGTATTATATATATGTTAGCTACTCTATGTATACACAGTATAAGATTTTATTAAAATCCTTAAGCCTACGGGGTTTTGTGGCTTATGGAAATATTAAAACTTTTCTTTCCTCAATAACTTCACTAAATAAAAAATCTGACATTTGCCTTAAATGTTAAGTTGAAGACTGATAACACATCTCATCTATTGAAAAGAGAAAAGCATATAGCCAGTTTTTACTAAAAATCTTAAGAGATTGGGCTTCTCTCGTGGCGCAGTGGTTAAGAATCCACCTGCCAATGCACAGGACACGGGTTCGAGCCCTGGTCCAGGAAGATCCCACATGCCGCGGAGCAACTAAGCCCGTGCGCCACAACTACAGAGCCTGCGCTCTAGAGCATGCGTGTCACAACTACTGAAGCCCGCACGCCTAGAGCCCGTGCTCCACAACGAGAAGCCACCACAATGAGAAGCCCGCGCACCGCAACGAAGAGTAGCCCCCCTCGCGACAACTAGAGAAAGCCCACCGCAGCAACGAAGACCAAATGCAGCCAAAAAAATAATAAAATTAATAAAAAATTAATAAAAAAACAACAATTAAAAAAATCTTAAGAGATGAAATCTACTGAGACCTCAAATATTTCCAAATTTCAATTGCTTCTAGTCTCATATTTTAACTTTACTCTGATATATACACAGAATTACCATCCAAAAATAAAGTAAGCACCCAATTTGATAATTTGGAAAAGAATGAAGGAAACATAAGGAAACTAGTAGAAGCAATAAGAAAACAGAAAAAGAAAGGAATTTGAAAAGAAATTCAAGAGCTTTCCATTGATTGGCTATTAAGAAAATCCTAGAGAATCAACTAAAAACCTATCAGAGCAAATAAGGAAGTTCAGTTAAGTGGCCAGCTACAAAATAGTGTTTAAAATAAATAAAACAAAAAACCAAAACTCTTGTATCCCAGCAATACCCAGTGAGATTGTGTACACACACACACGCGCGCGCACACACACACCCACACACACACACACACACAATTAATGGCAAAGTTCATCCCACTACCCCAACTTCTCACAGTCCAGATTACTATTAGTCCTGACAGATGTTAGTTGCCTCCGGAGCATCCATTACCTTCCTTACCTTTACTAACAAAACCAGCTTAAAATACTAAATTTTCCACCCTCTTGTGCAGCAATGGATGACCGTGTGACACAGTACTGGTACAGCCCCTGGGTATGTGAGTTTTCCTAACTAAAAAGATGAAGTCTTTTAAGGGTAATAAGCCTTTTGGTTTTCTCCCTTCGTCTTCTCCCTCTGCTTGCCCGGAATGCAGACATGATTGGCTGGAATTGAAGCAGACGTATTGTAAATGAAAAGACAAAGCCAGCATGCTGATGGTGATGGAGCAGAAACAGAGAAAGAAGCCTGCTTCTCTGATGGCATCACTGAATCACTACACTTGCCCTGGATGGACTGCCTACTTCCAGATTTCTTTTAATGTGAGACATACAAACCCTGACTTCTTTAGCTATGGTTAGTGGAGTTTTCTTCTATATTTAGTTACATATCCTCCTGATACTGTTCTCTTATGTGAAGACCATAATATAGCCTTCATTTCCCTAAACACAAAAGCAATCATTATTTGCAGATGATAGGATTTTATATCTGGAAGACTCAAGAGAATCATCTAGAAATATGCGAACTAATTACAGAATCCAGGAAGGTGGATAATTGCAAAATACACATAATAAAATTAGTTTAATTCCATCTCTAGTTATGTTACAGAAGGTCGCAAAAGACCACCAGACCACCACGTGTCTCATGACAAGAAAACGAGACAAAGTGTTTCAGCCAAAATTCAAATTTTCTTTAGATCCAAAGAGTTTGTATTCTAACCTTGCTATAACATCTCTTATTAGTTTAGTAGTTTGTAGATTCCTTTGGCTTTTCTGAATACACAATCATGTCATCTCCAAATGAAGACAGTTTTCCTTTTTCTTTTCCAATTTTTATGCCTTTTATTTATTTTTCTTTTGCACTGTCTAGGACCTTCAGTACAATGCTGGGCACAAGTGGAGAGAGTAGACATCCTTGACATGATCCCAATTTTAGGAGAAGGCGTTCAGTACTGAACCAGTAAGTATAATGTTAGCTCTAAGTTTTTCATAAATATCCTTTATCATGTTACAGGAGTTCCTTTCTATTCCTCATTTAGCTGAGAGTTCTTCTCAAGAATGATTGCGGAATTTTATCAAATGATTTTTTTCCTACCTTTTTAAGATGATCGGGTAGGTTTTTCCTCCTTCATTTTGTTAATGTGAGAAGGTACATTAATTAAATTTTTAATGTTAAACCAATCTTATATTCCTGACCTCATCTAGTTATGATAGATATCTCTTTTTATATACTGCTAGGTTCGATTTATATTTTTTTGTTTAGGATTTACGCGGTCACATTAATGTGGGATAGCTGCCTGACACAAATGATTGTAAGATTCACCATTATTTTACATAACACTAAGAAAGAAAAAGCTTCCAATTAAGATATGATACAATGCTAAAACAATATCACTTTTAACACAATCTGACATCAAAGATTTTGAAGTATGAAAAAATAAGGGTCTGAGAATCAATTAAACATGGTATATACTTTTTCACTTGACCCTCACAACAATCCTATATGAAAAGAGATAATCCTACAGACAAGAAAACAAGGCTCAGAAAGGTTAACAGTAACTTGCTCATGGTCCCGAAGCCGATAACTGAAGATCCAGAACACGAAGCCATTTTGTCTAGCTCTGAAGTCCATGCTCTTTTCATCATTTTTAATGGTCTAAGTACATCAATTAAAAGCTTGTCAGAGTGGATCAAAAAACAAGACCCAACTATACGTTGTCTATAAGAAACCCACTTTAAATACAAAGACACATATAAACTAAAAGTAAAGGGATGGAGAAAGGTATAGCATGCTAACACTAATCCAAAGACAGTGGGAGTAGCTATATTAATTTCAGACGGAGCAGACTTCAGAACAAGGAAAATTACAAGACATCAAGAGTGGCATTACATAACGATAAAAAGGCCAACACTCCAAGAAGACATAACAATCCTCAATGTGTACGCAACCAACAAAAGAGCATCAAAATACATGAGGCAAAAACTGACAGAACCTCAATGAGAAAGAAATGAATCCACTACTAGATCTGGAGATTTCAACATCCATCTATCAGAAGTGGACAGATCCAGCAGGCAGAAAATCAGTAAGGACATAGTTGAACTTATTAACAGCACCAAATAATCGACATCTATAGACTATTTCATCCAACAATAGCAGATTATACATTCTTCTCAAGCTCACAAGTAACATTCACCAAGACAGACCTCATTCTGGGCCATAAAACATACTTGAACAAACGTGAAAGAACAGAAATCATATGATGTATGCACTCAGACCACAATGGAATTAAATTAGAAACAGTGACATGGGGCTTCCCTGGTGGAGCAGTGGTTAAGAACCCGCCTGCCGGGCTTCCCTGGTGGCGCAGTGGTTGAGAGTCCGCCTGCCGATGCAGGGTACACGGGTTCGTGCCCCGGTCTGGGAGGATCCCACATGCTGCGGAGCGGCTGGGCCTGTGAGCCATGGCTGCTGAGCCTGTGCGTCCAGAGCCCGTGCTCTGCAACGGGAGAGGCCACAACAGTGAGAGGTCCGTGTACCGCAAAAAAAAAAAAAAAAAGAACCCGCCTGCCAATGCAGGGGACACGGGTTTGAGCCCTGGTCTGGGAAGATCCCACATGCCGTGGAGCAACTAAGCCCATGAGCCACAACTACTGAGCCTGTGCTCTAGAGCCCACAAGCCACAACTACTGAGCCTGCACACCACAACTACTGAAGCCCACGCGCCTAGAGCCCGTGCTCTGCCACAAGAGAAGCCACTGCAATGAGAAGCCCGTGCACCGCAAGGAAGAGCAGCCTCTGCTCAACGTAACTAAAGAAAGCCGCGTGTAGCAACGAAGACCCAATGCAGCCAAAAATAAATAAAAAAAAAAAAAAAGAAAGAAATAGTGACATGGAGGAAATAAATCATTATACATTTGTTAAAACTCATAGAATGTACAACATCAAGAGGGAACCCTAATGTAGACTATGGACTTTGAGAGATAAGGACGTGTCAGTGCAGGTTCAACCGTAACAAATGAACCACTGTGGTGCATTGTTATGGGGGAGGCTGTGGGAACAGGGGGTATGGGGAACTCTCTCTACATTTTGCTTAATTTTGCTGTGAACCTAAAACTGCTCTGAAAAATAAAATTTAGTAATTAAAAAAAAATCATACCTGTACTTCATTTAATCTCAAAATTACACTTGAGGCCCTTTTTAAAATTCATCTGACAATTTTTACACAAGAGTTAGCATCTATTCTCTGCCCCACTGTTATCTCATGGGGGCAAAAAACCCATCTTCCCAGCTAGATTAAAAACTCTCTGATGGCCCACAGTACAAAGCAAAACTTACCAGGCCCCACTCAAGGGCAAGGATTCAAAAACTCAGCCCCTAAATACTACAGATTTAGGGCAGTGCGTTTCTGCGGGTTCTCACCGCCTCTTTCCACTGGTATCCTGCAGTTCCTCTAGCGTAAGACCCAACTATCTTGGGAAACTGGAACAGACTAAGGCGACAGATCACCATCCTCAATGTTTCATTTTACCCAACAGCAGCAACAAAGCAGGGCTAGACTCGGCTTAACCAGCAGGGTCTCTACTCTCAGCTGTGTGGCTGCAGGGGAACAGCCGAGAGCATTTTGAACGTTCAGTGCAACCACTGCCCAGTGCAAGATCTAATGTGTCACACCTACTGAACACATTTTTGCTCTTCTCCTAGGATCTCACATAGAGCCCGATAATTCTTGCTAGGAATTCATCTCTCCTAGGATTTAATCTCAATTTTATTTTTACCTTATCCCCTATTCCCAGCCTTCTAAAAATACATTAGAATTCGGAATCCACAGTAGGTTTGTTGTTGTTTTGTCTTGTTTAAAACAGTCTCTACCCAGCTGGCACATAGGTGGTGAAAAGAAAAATAAAATCACCTTAATACTAGCGACTGTGGTTATAAAACTCTGCCACACAAAATGGGCCCTTTCTTCTCCTTCTCACCGTTCTCGGGACTTTGAGAACTTGCTCACAGCCTTTGCCCTAGGCTGGCTGTAGAGTACTTGCTCCTTTAAATCTAGCTTTCTCCACTCCTAGCATTTTTGTTAACCATCCCTCAACTTCCCCCAATTTAATCCCATTTTCCTGGCGCTGAGGTGAAGTGGTCTTTACACAGTCTTCCAGGCCACGTCCCCCCAGCACGCTCCCAAGAACTGCTGAAGACCTCTCAACACCAGCAGCAGCCCCAGCCCCGTAGGAATAGTTGTTGAATACATAACAACTTCCATTTGTGCAGCTGATTTCTAGGAGTTCTAGACCTTATTCTTACATCTAAAACCACGAGTCACTCAAAGCTTAGGAAGCAAGCAAGTACATGGACCAGTACTCAGATCCTATTCTAAAACAGAGCTGGCCGGAAAATTCCCAAAAGCTCATATGTAAGCCCATGTCATCCATTTCGAAGCAAAGATTTCCTTCTATTGATCTCCATCCTCAGTATTTATATTTATGGGGAGTGATTAAAGAATTAACATGCAGTCGGTTCCACGTGTAGTTACCAGAGAAAATGGCTCCGGCCATTTTTGATCCTTAAGAATCAAGAAAATGTAAGGAGGCGGTCTGAACGATGAGGCCCAAGACATCTGATGGCAAGACAGTGCGCTCAGTTAAGTTCACAACAGTCTTTAATTAGACAAGGTGTTTTTTTCCAAAGACTAATACATATTTACAGGTTCTTTATAAGCTCACATGGCATCATGTAATATGGTTGATTCCTATAAAGAGTTTAAAAACCTGAGCTGCCATCAGAGGAAGGATACAGAGAAAGAATTAGAACATGGGGCAAAGAGAGGCAAGTGAAGAATGGGGATTTCAAATTCCTTCCTCTCTCGAAGTCATGCAATAGGATTTAGAATGGGAGAAGTAAATTTGCAATTAGGTGGAAAACAGAAAATAAAGGCAAAGAGAAGCAACCTATAAACCATCACCAATACAGGAATGTCCCAAAAGACATACTTATCTCAGTGTAAAAGGGAAATGCCCCTGGAAAAAAGGTGAGAAAAGTGAACTTCTTAATCATATGCCACAAATTCTTCCCAGTCCCAAGCCTGCCACTAAAGCTTTGCGACTACAGGCCATCTACCAGCCTCTATGGTTCACTGTCCCCCTTCATAAAATGAGAATAACAACTACCTCATCGGGTTCTCATGAGGAAGTTCCTAACACAGTACCAGACACAGCAGTTAACATAAATATTAACTCTCCCCTTCCCTTTGTCAACTGGAAAGTGTAAGCTCATGACCATACTCACGACCAAAGAAAGAACTAGACAGTAGTAAAACCAGGCCCGTCTCTTCTGATACCTGGGTACCTGCTAAAAACTCAACCTTTACTCTGAAGCAGAAAAAGACCCTGCCAGAGTGTCCTTTCTGCTAAGGATTATCAGTAACGTCCTATTTGAATTCTAGAAAAGCAGAGGAACTCAACAGAGATCATTTGCTCCTTTTCTAAGCTAAAGGCATCGTAAGTAGAAGGCATTTTCTACTCAATATTCTTATTAGAATGAGTGGTTTGATTTCTTGCCGAAGAAGCTATATTGAAGTCATCTAATATTCACAGGTCCCTGGATTTGCCTCTCAACACTAAAGCTTTCACTCTTGTTCCTTAGTCTGGAAGCCAAGCAGATGTGGGAGAGCAATCCATGCCACTTCTATCTCTTCTTGCAAGATCTGCTTCTTCCAGAAGATAGAACGGATCAAGAAGACAGGGAAGAGTGCAGCTGGGCTATCTTAAAAGTAGGGCTCATCCAACCTGGACGCACTGGAGCTGAACACGTAAGCCCTGTGATACTTTCCCTAGACCGTCTTCCCCATTGATTCAGCTCCCAGACACCAAAGATGGCTTAATTTGCGTGTTTTAGCCTTATCCGAAAGAAAAATTCTTTCAAAAATAGATGCTACTTGGGGCAAGCCGGGAAGAGAAAGGGGGAAAAGAGCTTGAAAGTAGGGAAGGACTCCGCGAATAGTTGTGGGGTGTGCTCAAATGTTACGATCTCCTGCCCTATGGGAAGCAAGAAGGGACAGAGGAGGAAAAGGGGGCAGCCTGAGCTGTGTTTCTTGACGTGTGACAGGCAGCTCCTGAAATAGAAAGCCATAGGTTTCAAGTCTCAGGGGTATCACCTTCAAATATGTCAGGGTTCTAAGGGTGGATCAGTTTTCCCAACTGCTGACATCCTGCTGTGAGGAGAGATCCCAAGCAAAACACAAGCCTCTGACTGGGAGCCTTTGAGGTGGCAGGAGCCATGAGGAGTTCAAAGGCAAGGCCGGCCAATGGCTTGTACCTCCAAGAGCCGTGGGGGTGAAAGGTTACTAAAGCAGGAGCCACCGACCAATAAAACTGTGTTTGGTCAAACCTTCTCAGCAAAGAGACTAGAGATTCATTTCTCCCGTGCCCCGTTTCAGAGTTATCCATGCCTCTGAATCCCACTGTTCCCTAGGTCAGATCAGGGAGCTTCTTTAGTGATTAGCAGCTGACAAGCCCTGCCTCCTGGTTGGGTCCATGGACTAGCTAAAAGGTGGATTGGAAACCTTTAATCAGGATCTGTCATCAAAAATAAATAAATAAGAGCAGGACTTGGGTCAACTAGTTGTAAAGGAATCTGCCTGGGGTGAGATTTCCCGTGTTTGCTATGCTAAAATCAGGAGAAAGCATAAGTTTGTTTGATCAGAGAAGGTAAATATAAAGCAAGTCTCACTGCAACAGACACACTTGAAAGGCCTCTACCCCTTTTAATTAAGACACACACACAAATACAATGTGTGAAGGGACTGAGGACGGCACTTGAGGGCTCGTTTCATCCCATGTCATGCCACATTAGGGCCATGTTCCCTCTTCCATCTGCTTCCCATGTAGTAACAGTTCCAGAGACGGCCGAGGAGCTAGTTTTTGGCAGGTTCTTTTTTTCTGGCTGTGGATGCTAACTCACTCAGCAGTCAGGTCCCATGGGAGCCCTTCCACTGTCCCCACACGTTCCCAGAGGAAGAGGAGTTGAGAAGACTGTGGGCCCAGTGCCTCGTATCACTGTGCCAGCTGACCAGAGGCACGTGGGCCCCTATAAGCCGCTTGCGTCTGGGAACCTCCTTCTTCTGATCATGTGTTATTAAGACAAGCTCTCCTGTTGATCCTGAGTGGAAACTCCAATGCACGTTCCGTAAACTGGGACTCTGAACAGAGGGAGAAGTTTGAAATAGCTACACCAGTGTAGCTGTGTCAGTGGTTCTCACTTTTGTTTCCCCTGCTCTTTCTTACCTGGACGATGACATACACCTATGAGTAAGAATAACTGAGGTTCATCATGGCAAGGACTCTCAAGAGAAATTCATGTCCCCATTCCCCACCCCAGAAAACATTTAAGAATCTGAGTGGGAGCAAGAGGGTTGAGAGAACCCTCAGTCTGCAGCTTCAAACAAAAACTCAAAGATCCCTCTAAAATACAAATGATATAAGATCATCAAAACCTGGCCAAATTAACATGAAAATTAAAAATACTTCAATACATATATGGACTTCAAATACTTGAAGACAAACCACTTGCTCTGTTTAATAAAAAGTATTGGATTCTGAAAGATAATAAGTGACCTGCTCACCTCCTATTAAAGCCTTATCAAAATGGGAAATAAGTGCACATTTAAATACAACAAATTAGCCTTTAAGTTACAAGGAGAGAGATAACTGTATTGCCAGAAATGGTTTATATGGAGCTACTTCTGTACCAATCCTGGTCTGATCCAGTATTAAAGGTCTTTAAGTCAAATTGAATGTAATAAATATACATGATTGTTGTCTTACATTCCGAAGAACAGTAGCATGGAATTACAAGGTTAATTGTTTTATTGTAAAGTAATCATGCAACTCCAAACTCTCTCAACCTCTTCAATGCTGAGGGAGATAGAAAAATATATAATAATCTATATTAAGATTTATAAATATAGACAGAAATCTAATGGATCAGTGTGACCCTTACTGAAGACTTGACAGTAGTGAATTCTTTACCAAATGTATCAACACTTGATAATTTACAAGTTACTGTTTTGTAAACAAACCTAGATATTTTTCTAAGTAGGTATATAATGAATTCAAACCTGCACTATGTTTCCTGTAATGAGCAATTATTTCTCAGAAGTGCTTCACAAATAGTCCCACGCTGTAGGAAACCAGCCCCAAAGAGTCAGACAATCCTTATATAGGCTGCAAATTAATATTTAACACTTTTATTAGCGAGGCCATTTCCGGAAGCAATGCCCCATATCGTGGACTCGTTACAAGGGATTAACCAACCCATGGTTAACTCCAGAGACAGTTCTCCAACTGGTGTCCAAAGAGGAAACTGACCATTCCACATACCCACAGCCCTTGCAAAGGCTGTATGACGAAGACTGTTCATCGTCATATATTTACTGAGAATTTCCAATATATTACTTGTTAGATATTTTTCGTAAGCTTACTAAAACTGTACCATAAGCGATAACATCCAGTCCGGTAAACTTCTTAACTAATTCTAGGATATCAATTCGTCAGAAATGTACAAAAAAGTAGTTCTGTTGCTTTGGAGTTTGGGGCATTTTATTTTGTTTTATTGCTCGTTTGGTTTTTATACCTAATTACTCTCCCCACAGGAGCTACGTGAGTAATAAAACAAACCAGTATTTTTTATTGTTTGCTCAATGAAAATCATCAATCCTAGATCAACAGCTATATCATTTGACTAACTTACTACAAAAATTCCTTGCTTTTGCCTCAACCTCAAGTTAAATGACTATTTTAACTTGAACACACTTGCAGAAGTACTCATGTCCAAAACTATTCGAAAAAGGAAAAATAACGTGTTTGTGCCAAAAGGGTGCCGAGCGGTTAAAAATATATGTCCACTGGATTTTGCTTATCTCTACTACACTCTTCCTAAAAGCTTTAGTTAGGAGGAGAAGAGCAGACAGATATAAAGTAGATTCTGGAGGCATAATGCACCCAGCCAGCCGTCTGGAATCAAGGCTGGAAAGCTGAAAGCAGAAGGAGGGTGAGGATGTACTTTCTGAAACGCCTGGAAAAACATTCTGGTCAGGAGATGCCAGAGATTTTGAGGCTCCATCAAGCCACTGGCCTGGATCCAGGTAATGGTTTTTCCTTGCCCTCAGCTGTCTGCTGCTAGAGTTTTCCAGCAAAGAGAGAAAGGAAAAGTGGTGGAAGAGAGGGAGGAGCAGCTTCCAGTCCACATCTCTGTAACCGAGAGGGTAAGAAGGGCCAAGCACTGCAGGCTGACATTTATAGAGGGCCTGGCGCTTCCACAAAGCAGTCTGGGAGGATTACTGGGGGTTAGCAACCTGGTCTGAAAGGGGCAGTGAAGCAGACTGATGAAAGTCCCTTTGAATTCGCTAACAGTGATGCTGTGGGCACAGAGACAGCGAGCTGGAGCTGGCAGAGATGCGTGAGCTGAGGTCTAGCCAGTCAGATGGCCTTTAGGAAAAAAGCTACATTGTAAAGCTTGCTCCCTTAGCCCTTCAGGGCTGCCCAGCTCGCTTGCTGAAGCCTGAAAGCACAAACTACCAGCGGAACGGCATTTCTAATCAGGGGATAAAAATAAAAGCGCTTGGAAAACCCTCCCTTGCCTAATCCTGGCTGCCCTGCCCCCACCAACCAGGAGCCAGGTATCCGGCCAAGGGCGAAGTTCCGGACCTGCAGAGGTTAATTATCTTGCTAGACTTTTACCTCCAGATCACCGCTGTGCTACCCAATCCCTTCTGCCTGGCATTTTTCTTCAATTTTAATATCAGAAGTTTCACACGCCTGCCAGAGCTCCTGGACTCGGCAAAAGGGCCCATATACCTGTCAGCAAACTGATAAGAACTTTAAAATGACTCCGCAGGGCCTCTTTATAAAGAAGAGCCAAAGAAGCCCATAAAGAAAGAGGGCAGGGGCCACGGAAACCAGCCGCTCACACTGTTTTAACGTGGCATTAAAATGAGCTGCAGATTTATGGCAGTGTTTTAGCCCCTGGCCCAAGTCATCTGGGGATGAAGCGCTCGTCTCCGCTCTCCAGCGGGATTTCAAATATGGGATGGAGCTGACTGGAAAGGGATGGGGGAAGGGCGGCATAGGCAGCAGGAGGAGGAGGAGGAGAGGAGAGGGGAAGGGAAGCAGCAGAGAACAAGGAAAACCATATTCTTTCATTCTCCTTTCAGTAGGAGGTGAACAACAGCTATTGCTAAGAGGTATCTGACCGGTCCTCTTAAATTCACATAAAACTTTCTTTATTTTTAGTACGTACCTAGTAAAACTCTAGTTCTTCAACTGTTCACCACCCAAATGTCAATTCTGATTTTGACTTTTCTCTTTAAGCTTATTTTTTAATCTTCTAGTTCAAAAAATGAATAAATGATCCAGCAGAGAACATGCTAAAAGGGGGGGTAGTAGGGTGAGCAGAGACTCAGTACGAAAACTTTTCTCATTGGAAAGGGGAAAAAGTAATAGTACTTTATCCAAATGTGCCAATGAATTTTTTTTCTTTAAGGCCAGGTAGAGAACCACTGATTTTCATAAGCCATCCTGATCCTAACAGAAAAACAGAGAGGTGACCCTCCCTCCATGCCAAGATGGAGAAAGTACACCAGACCCACAGGAAAAAGTTCTGTTTCAAGTTTCCAAGCCCAGAAGCAAATGCATAATACATCCACGTTGGTAACTCACTGTGGTTCCTGAAGACCAAGCTCCATACCAGGAGGCTCCCGCCAGCCTCAAACACAGACCCAGGCGGAGCGCTCCCAGATGATGGCCAGCAGGCAGACCAAAATCTAGATGCTTTAAGTCAATGATTTCATTTAATCAACACAGTTCCTCTATCGTATTATTATCCCCAGGTCTGAGATGAGAAAATTGATGCTTGGCAAAGCTAGGTAATTCGCCCACACTCACGAAGTTGACAGACAAGACACCACAGCTTGGGACGCAAATTCAGGTCTTTCCGAGTCAAAAGCCCACGTGGTTTCCACTACCAACATTTCTCAAACTTTCTGGACTGGGACCCACATTAAGAAACATACAAATACGTTTTATACTGCAACTCACCATGCGCATTCATACAAAAGAAACAAAGGTTTCAGGAAATATTTACCCTTGCTATGTCATAATTTAGTAGCTTTCTATTATCTTTCATTTTTAAAAAATAAAATGCCAGTCAAGACCCACTGAACTGACTTCATGATCCACTAATGAATCATGAGACCCTCAGTCTGGAAAATACTGCAGAACCCAGTGTCCCCCTTGCCCCCAAAACATCATCGGCTGGGATCAGAAAACCTGGGTTCAAGGGTAGGCTCAGCTCTGACCCTAGCAATTCATTCTCAAGATCACTTGAACTCTAGGGTTTATACATCATTTATAAAACATGAGAAAGGGGTTGAATAATTTCTAAGGTCCCTTCCAGCTCTTTGATTTTTTTCCCCTCAATCTCCTTAATTGATACTGCTTTCCCCTCTCATCACACATCCTTTCATTACTCTCCACTTGTCACTGACCTTCCCTTCCTTCTAACTCCCTACAAAGTTCTCTGCTACTGGGATTCCAATTCCCCGCCTCGGGCTGCTCCCTGCTCCATTTGACCTACCGAGTCTTTCCCACAGAAGCCAACCTCTGGGAGAAGGTCAGTACCTCTCAGAGCATCCTCTCTCCCTATTCGAGGCCAGCCAGTCGTGAAGCCCCCTTCACCTCCTGATCCGTTCCTGACTCTCCACAGTACGACTGAGTGACAGCACTTCTGGCCTCTTCATTTATATACTACTGAAAGTACTCTCCCCAGCACCCTGATGGCCTTTCTTATAGACAGGATCTGTGTCCCTCCCTCCCTTTTCAAAAATCTCCCTCAGTGTGCCTATACAATTCTAGGAACAAAGCAGGTGCTCAATACATATTTATTTGACAGGTTTGCATTATGAAATCAAGGACTCTAATTCTCCTAGATTTAGAGAATATTTAGGTGGGCTGCTCTAGGAAAAGTCACCAAACCAATTAAAATTGGCATCACGACACAATAAGCAAGCATTTACAGACAGAGCTCCATCTACTACCCATGATGCTCGCCATGGACAAGGTATGCCCAGGTCGCCAAGGAAAGCAGCTTTATGGTCTCTCCATCTGGACTGTAAGGATTTAAATCTCAGAAGCTATACAAAATAACTGCAAATCAGCCCATACCTTAAAGACAGGGAAATTTATTTACAGGCCCTAGTGCACTATAAATTTGAGACAGTTCTATTAAAATGCTTTTCTTGGCTTCCCATCAGATACTTGGCAAGAGTCTTTTTCCAATAAGGTTCTTAATACTGAAGTTGAAAAAAAGGTAAGTTAAACACATAAAAATGCTCTTCCTTAAGAGTTTCGATTAAATGAGTCCTTGTTTTATCCTACTTTAAACATACATTGACCGGTCTCCTTCACAACATGGATTTATACATTCAGGAAAACTCCAACAGAGTATATAGTGCTACTGAAACAAAATTATGAAACTCAAAATATCCCGGAATCGCACTCTGCCCCAAGGCTCTCCCACTGGCCAAAGAGTCTGCCTTTGTATCAGACCATGGTTGTCTGTTTCACAGGGAGAACTCCAGGGATCAGGTCAGTGTGTTTGTTGAAGGGTAAGTGATCCAGTAGCTTTTTGTAGGGCAAGTACAAAAGCAGGGATGGGGAAATAGAGCTTGGAGTGGCATGTTGGGACTGGAGAGCGGGGGTGGGGGTGGGGGGGGGGGTGGGGGGAGAGGAAGGGAAGCAGGGAACACTTGGCGTTTTTTAAAAGCCCTGAGAGTTCAGTTTATATATATTAAAAATTTTTCAGTTTCACAGTGGGGGGGGGATAAGAGTGACAGACATTATAATATTGATCCTGGAAATGAGAAGTGAAATCTTTTCCACATTCTTCATAACATATTTCCAGGGATGTGTCCAGTCCCAAGCAACCACGTTTTGGGGAAGACTATCCCATAAGCAGTTAGCCTGAATTACTGGGAAGGGCATCCTGATTTTCAGCCTCGATCCAGGCCACAAAGCTCTATAATTTGAATAAAGTTGTGGGCAGCAAAAGAGTATGTTCCCTGTCTGTCCCTTACATATTGTGTGGTCTCGGGAGGATCACTTTACATCTCTTCTCTTCAGTTTCCTCACATTAAAAAATTCGGATTACTCCTCTCGCTGCCTATCTCACTACTCTGTATACAGAGTTTGCTTTGTAAACTGTGTGTGTGTTGGGGGGGGGAGCAGGAGGAGGGAGGGAGGGAGGGAGGGAGAAATGGACACAGACTGCTAGGTAGCCATCAATGGACACAACAGTCAAGCCACCAGCATAGGGAACCCTCAGAGAACACATCCCTCTGGACTGATGAGCCTTCTAGATATCCGAGGGTTTACACCTTTAAGTGAATCACAAAACCTTTTTAAAAAATAAAAACAAATATTTTAGATAGAAAACTTTATAAAATATTTTACATGAAAGCCAATATTTTTTAAAAATATATATGCTAAACAAAATTTAAACCCTCGCTTAAAGACTGCAGGGCATCACCAAGAAGAGCCATTTCTGTATCTCCTCAGTTTGAAGATGCCCCATCAATAACATCTTCAAGGGGATGAAATAGAAACTATATTCAATGTTCAAAGTGATGGGAAGACTCATTTGGATGCCAGAAATCCAAAAGATGAAAAACAAACAAACACACGCATACTTCTTTGAACCGAGGAATTCCGCCATCTTACAATGACACGCCCACATCGTGAAGCGCACACAGCGGTCTGCACACATCCAAAGTGCTGAGAGTTCTATTCCTAAAATAGCTTTTCCGTCTTCTCTATTCATGCCTGACTGGCAGATGACCCATCTCACAGACCCTCAGGTGTAGTCTTTCTCTCTTTCAAATTTGTCACTTTTAGACTACTATGGCTATGGAAAGCGGATAATTCAATGTGCTGAAATCGCAGCCTCCTGTCGGGGCTCTCCCCTGAATAAAATGCATGAGCTCTGGTGGACACACACGCACTTACTGTTCTGTGGTCTCTTCTGCTCTCTCCTCCGGCACAGCTACACCTAACTACAGTCCTGCTAGGTGAAGGTACCACAGTTTCTTCAATGGAAGTGTTCTTTTTCCTAATCAGCCCACATTATACCTTCAAGTACTCCTCCATGGCACACATATTTGGTAGGCTTAGTAGGAAAATATGAAGGCAGACTGAGATGGGTCAGTGTAATAGACTGAAAAGAAACGGATATTTTAACTTAGCCGAGCATTAAAGGAGAGATAGAGCAAAGAAAATGCTGAATGTTTCTGCCACCTCAAAGGCTCCTAGTCAATTGAGTACAAAGAAGAGTTCAAAGGCAAGGCAGGCTCCTGACTTCCACCTCCTAGTGTGGCTGAGGTTAGAGGTCACTGCTGGTGGAGCCACTGACCAATAAAAGAATGTTTGGAAACTCCGCTCAACAGATAAACTGGGGATCCGTTTACGCCTTCCCCGCTATCCACACAAACACTTCTAACTATACAGTCCAGTGTCTATTCAGCCCTCCAATATCCCAGATTGCTTTCTTTTCCATTGTGATTCAAAGGGAGACCGGGGATGTGAATGTTCCATATGACTATAGAAAAATACTTGGTTGCATACTTCTTCCTGGTTTCCAGTGTGAGAAAGATGGTTGACGGGACTCCCCATCTTTCAGGCTTACATCAAATGCTACCTCCCCAATAAAGCTGTCCCTAACAGCTTTAACCCGTACTTCCTCCCATGTCAGACCCCTGACATTCTTTGGAAAACTTGTTCCATCTTCTCAGCTTCCTTCAGGCTTATTCCCACATATCCCCAAGGTGGCTGTTAGGCCTCTGTGGGTGGGGATCACAGGTTGCTTATCATCTCCCATCATCTCCCCTTGGGGGAAAAACATAATTAGGGCTGCACTGAATGAATTAACTGGTTAATTTAGCTCATAGGACAATTAAAGGCTGACTGGTAAGTTGGCTTTATACCGCTGTAACTATTAACCTCTCATTGAAGGAACTGGTTTTTAACTTAACCACAAAAAACCCCATAAGCCACCCCAGCTCTTTCAATGCCATATATGCCAGTACTGCTGGCTGTTCGCCTTTAGGGGTAGATAACACAGATGCAGGTTGCACTTCAAAAACCTTAGCTTGACCCCAGCTCTTACTTCAGGGTCTAGCCCTGCATTTAACGTTATGGCCGCTTCACTAGCGCATCTAAGGTCAGGTGGAAAACTTAATTAGGATTCCTTGTCAGGCAGAATATCCTTCTCTCTTGGTACATCCTAACTCCCGAGTCATGTTAAGGATTTTCACCATGTATTCATCGATCAGATTATAGCCCCTGAACTCTAAGCTGCAAAAAGTTACTGCAATACCTTCGTCACCAAGATCCCACCCCACATCTCTGGGGTCAATTCAGAAACTGGCTCTATTCCATCACAGGAGAGCAGAATCCCGTGCTAAGTGCAGGAAGGAGCGGGTCTCGAGAGAGCGGCTCTGAGGACAATGTCAACGTAGCTCACAGCACTTAGGACTTCTTGGAAACAAATACTCAAAAGGAAAATCAGTCACTTAAAAGTGGATGGAGCCCTCTGCTGGCTACAAGTGTCCACGCAGGCCCTTGAGCCGGTTCTGAGTTGCTGAGCAAGAAAATCAGACCCTCTGTTCCTCGGTCTCAGCTCCTTCTAACATCATCAACCAGGGGTTCCAAGGTATCAGCTACCGATGCAACAGGTTTTCCCCTAAAAGTCTATGCCTGTCTTACAAAAAGACTCAAATTTGACCTCCCTAAAGAGAATTCACTAAGGTGTAAAAACTTTCCAGAACCAAGTGTGTGCTATTTTTTCAGTTACTCCTGCCAAGGTCAGATTAAATCAATGGAGGGTATACAGAAGGCAAAATGACAAGCATATTCAGGAAAGGACAAAAGAGAGAGATGATGATCTACCAATAGAAAAGTGGTTCCCAATCACAGAAATTTTGCTCCATGGGGGGCATTTGGTAACGTCTAGAGACATTGCCAGTTGTCACAACTTGGGAGACAGGTGTACTGCTGGCATCTGGCCACTGAACTTATTCATCCTTTATAACTATCTGGGAATTGCTTCAACCAGATAATCTCACCTTTAGTTGAGATCAGTCCAGTCTAGAAATGTGAGGTTGGGAGAAGAAAAGAGGTCGTTTTGGAGATGTAGAATATCCAGAGAAAGGGGAACAGGACTAAACGGGGCATGGCAGCAGAGCGCCAGAAGGTCGGAAAACAGCACAGAGAAAAGGGGCATCAGCAAGCAGAGGGAGATTGAGAAACGGGAGGCAGGAAAGTACCAAGACTGCCTTTATCCTCCAAGTTGACATAATGTAGGTTATTCACCACCAGAGACAGTAACTGGCCCTCATGACACGAGGCGGTCATGGGAAAGAGATGACCACTTAATTACTAATGTTGTCAAGGACAAGAGTTTCACAGCGTTTTTTAATAGCTGAATGGAACATGAGAGATGTTCTAGCCAACGGCTTGATTTCATAAATGAGGAAAGGGAAGTCCAAGGAGCTTTGGTAACTTGTCATGGTTGTATAATTAACAGGGACAGACCCAGGGCTCAAACTCGAGCCTTTTGACTCCAAGTGTGTCTCTTTGAACCAAAAAAACCTAAAAGTGCACCGTTTTAAGTAACCTTTAGTCATTCCATCTCAACGGTTCTATGATTCCGAGCCTGTCACCGAAAAGGCCGGCCAGGCTCGTCTCAGACCTATGGTTCCCAAACCAAGCTCCCGGAAAACAAGGGCATTCTGTGAGCTGACAGTGGGAGCTCTGCTTGGGAACTAAGTGATTCTCTTTCCAACACGAAGGTGGCCGGGGGGAGAAGGTAACTGGACAGAACTTGCTCATTTTTACCTACCCAGTGTTTTCTTAGCCTTTTAGACTAAATCTAGAAAAAGATGATATCTGATTTAGCAGATGATTTTCTATTTAATTATGTTAACAAATCAAGATGCCATAAAAAGAAACACAAAGAGCATAAATACCAGCGCCCTTCAAGGAGCATTTTCTTCTACATGAGTTGTAAGAAGCACAGGTTTAGATCAAGAACATAGAGATCTCTAGACTGACTTTCTAATTCACTAAAACTCAGATGAGGTCAGGAATTAAGTAACACACGGGGAAGCCCAGAAACTTAAAACGAACATGGGTGTGCTATGAAAAAACTTCAGGGAGGCTGAACTCAACCTGTGATTTGTTTTCAAATCAGAACACCAAAATGTTTCACAGCTGAGGCTACTGAGGCCCAGAGAAGGCAGACGCTTGGCCAAGGGCACAGAGTTAGTAACTGGGCAAGCTGGCATTCAACACAGGCAGTCTGGGGTAAGAACCTACAGGCTTAATTACTGTGTGATGTGCCATCTCTTTGGTTTAAGAAGCTCGGTACCAAAATAAAGAGGTGGACTGACCACATTCACTAACTCCCTCCTAAAACCCTAAAATGACAATTAAGGGGAATTTTTTAAAATTAAGGCACAATCACTGAAAGATAAAGAGAACGGGGGAGGAGATAACAGCAACAAAATGTGGAAGCGGAAAAGCAGAAGGAAAGGTGGTAGCTGACGCTATAGGCCCAAGAGAGCACATCCTAGATCAGCTGAGAAAAATCTGGGTTCCGCTGCAGAAACTCAGGGGAAAAGGCAGTGCTCAGGGCAGGAGGACAGATGGAAAATGTATTTAAGAAGCAGTTAGAAGCCCAGAATTCCTCCCCATTCCACACACAGCTGGGTGACTGCCCTGCCCTAGCCCAGACAGAGGCTTGAGGCTCATTCCTGGGACAAGGTTAGACACAGGGGTGCATGGGGCAGTTACATCCTCAACGCTGAGAGCCCTCCAAACCTCTTCTCCAGCTCAGCACCTACATAGATAATTTTGATAGAAATAAAAACTTGCTAAAATCCATTAAAAAAAAAAAAAGAACTAGAGAAAACCATAATCTGAAAGGATATATATATCCCAGTATTCACTGCGGCTCTGTTTACAATAGTCAAGACATGGAAGTAACCTAAATGTCCATCAACAGATGAACGGATAAAGAAGATGTGGTGCATATATACAATGGAATATTACTCAGCCATAAAAAAAGAATGAAGTAATGCCATTTGCAGCAACATGGATGGACCCAGAGATTATCATACTAAGTGAAGTATGTCAGACAGAGAAAGACAAATATCATATGATATCACTTATATGTGGAATCTAAAAAAAATGGTACAAATGAACTTATTTACAAAACAGAAACGGAGGGACTTCGCTGGCGGTCCAGTGGTTAAGACCCTGCGCTTCCAATGCAGGGGGCGTTCGGTCCCTGGTTAGGGAACTAAGATCCCACGTGCTGCACTGCGTGCCACACGGCGCGGCCAAAAAAATAAATAAATAGAGTGGATATGTGTATGTGTGTAACTGATTCACTGTACAGCAGAAACTAACACAACATTGTAAATCAACTATGCGCCAATAAAAATTTTTAAAAAAAGAAAGGAGAAAAAGAAATAGAGACAACATGCACAGTATCAATACTGGGACAGCCTTTTTTCAGTTTTTAACTTGTTTCACATCTAAGCCCAACTAAACTTCTTTTGGGAGCGAGACACTCCAGCAGGACTAAACAGGACACGTGGTGGATGCGTTAGACAGTGGAGAGCAGCCCAGGGGAAGGGGCATCAGAAGGTAGACGAGAGACCTGGGAGGGGAAGAGGGAGGGTGTATGTGTTCTGGGGAGAGGAGGGCACCTCTTAATCACGAGGGCCGCTGAAGGGGGGATCCAGGCCAGCTGACACCAAGACACTCTCGAGGTCAAGGCTCCTCAGAAGCATCACCCTGAAACGTGCTGGCTTCCACAGCCACCTCAGTCACCAGAACCCTCACCTGCCATGTAAACCACCTTCCAGAGAGGGGCAGCTCTGCGTCCTGAGCATATCACTGAGGTGTGACCCTAGCGTCACAGCAGGCTTACCTCAGGAGCATTTCTGAATCTCTGATAGTGATTATTCCAAACCTTACCTGATGCAACTCCCTAACACTGCTTTCCTCTTTTAAGTTTGGCTGGTCAACGTAGTGGAGGAAATAAATCCCACTCCCACGCCCAGCAGCCATCGCTCTGCACCCAAGCAGCCAGGGCTACCCCTTCACATCACCCACGCCCCCTCCCCAACAGGGCTGCCTGGCCCCTTACCTGTCTCTGCATTTCTTCAATCTGTCTTTGGGGGATGCTCTGCAGAATACTGTGCACATCTGACATCTTTTCTTCTGGCACAGCCACAGATGCCCTAGAGACAAGAGCAAAACAACTGATGGATGCGCAGCCCTGTACACAAAGCACTGCTACGTACATTTCTTGTTTAATTCTCACAAGCAGAAGCAACAACACCCCAAACTACCCTCAGCCCCACAGTCCTTGCAGTGAGTAGTCCCTCTTCCTTGCCCCTTTCTCAGGGCTGACCTGCTCAAAGGAGCTCCCACCAGCTCCATCTCTCAGCTCCCCAGCACCACTCCATTCATCTCCCATCCTCTGTCCACTCCCCACTGTGCTTCAGCCACACAGGTACCCTCTCAGTCTCCTGAACATACCACACTCTGCCTAACCACAAGGGCTTTGCGTGTCCAATTCTGCCTACCTGGTACTCTTCTTCACTCTTCACTGCACGCTCTGAATTAACAATGACTCTTCTCCTTTAGCTACATTCCCCAATCCATTCATTTACTCAGCATGTATTTATGGAGCCCCTACTATGTGCTAGGTCCTGGCAATACAACAGTGAACAAATGAGACGTGGAAGGAAGGCCAGGGAGTGAGACGACCAGGGGAATACCCGAGGGAGACCATTCCAGAAGGAATAATAAGCAAAAGGCCCCGAGGAAGCAGGGTGTCGGGAACGTTCCAGCAACAGCAAGGAGGCCAGTGTGGCAGGAGCACAGTAAAGACGGTGGAGAATACCAGGCAATGAAGAGAAACAGGGGAGGGAGGGTCACAGCAAAGCCTCTGCGGCCTCCCTGGCCACTTAAGGACTTACGCTTTCACTGAGATAGAAAACCACAGAAGGGGTCAGGAAAGCACGGCATGATCTGGTTATGTTCCAACAGGATCATTCTGCCTGAAGAGTTAGAACAAACTACAGAAAGCAGGAGCGGAAGCAGGGAGAACAGCTGGGGCCCACTGCACGGTCCAGGCAAGGGATGCTAAGAGGGAGGAAGTGATGAAAGTGACGAGGGAGCAGAGCCAGCAGGACGTGCCACCAGATTAGAGATGCTGGGTAAGGGAGAGAGGGCTCGATGACGACTTACCCTTCATTCAGCAGAGTTGGTCATTATATTCGTCTAGGTTAATTTATTAAAACCTGAGACCCCCTCCGCCCACTAGCCTAGTCCATTAGGATGGAACCACGTCTGGTCCCAATCACCAGCATACCCGAGCACCTGGCATATTGCCTAGCACAACTGCGCTTAATAAATACTTGTTAAATAAGTAAATGATTTCTACCATACAGATGGGAAAACTGAGGCTCAAAAAGGTTAAATGATTGGCAAGATCACAAAGCTAGCCAGTAATAGAGCTGGTTATCTGAACCCCAGCCTTTTGTCTTCAAATCCAGAGCCCTTCCACCACTTATCCCTAATTACAACTACCCAAGCACATCTAGATCCTCGTAGGAATGAATATCTTCTGAGACTCAGCCCAGGGTCACTGCCTCTGAGAAGCCCTACCCGACCCCACAGCCAGCAAGGGTATGCGTCTCTTCCTCCCCCTCCAAGCAGCCCATCCAGCCAGGGCTGCATCTCAGCTCTGCATCTGGTAATCACTGGCTTACTTGTCTATCTCCCACCACCGGACTAAGAGCTTCTCAGAGGCAAGACCTGACCTTGATCATCTTTGTATCCCCATAGGCAACACAGTACCTGGCAAAGAGAGGGTGCTCAATACATATTTCCACAGACGAATAAGTGACTGGAAGTGGCTCATCACTTCTCCAGGACACAGAGAATCACACACCCTCATCCTCCAGGCTGAACTGGGCTCCCTCCCTGTTCTGGGTTTCCATAGCACCCCCTGCATGCATCTGTTACAGCGTTTATCATACAATATTATAATTGTTGGTTTGTCTTCCCCACTGGATTCTCACCTCCTTAAGAGCAGAGCCTGTATTATTCACAGAGGGCTTTCCAGTAAATGTGAGATAAATGAATGTACACATGAACGAATGCTACTTAAATTGTTCAAATACCTGTGGTGACCAGGCTTGAACACGGTATCAAAAAAGGTGGGAGGGGCTTCCCTGGTGGCGCAGTGGTTGAGAGTCCGCCTGCCGATGCAGGGGACACGGGTTCGTGCCCCGGTCCGGGAAGATCCCACATGCCACAGAGCGGCTGGGCCCGTGAGCCATGGCCGCTGAGCCTGCACGTCTGCAGCCTGTGCTCCGCAACGGGAGAGGCCACAACAGTGAGAGGCCCGCGTACCCCAAAAAAATAAATAAATAAAATAAGGTGGGAGAGGAGAAAGCAATTAAGCATTTGAGGCAAAGACAAGCCTGAGAGGTATGTACAAAAGGAACTCGTTTTCAAAAACCTTTAACCTCCAAAGTCCTGGGGAAATGAAACAACAAGAGACGAGCAGACTACTCCATGAAGCACAGCACTGACAGTCACGTCCAGGCAGGACCCACGCGTGTCCATCCATCCACTGGGAGTGTTTCTAAGCTTCCACCCGTGTGCAGGCGCTCTGCCTCCAGCCAGCACTTCATGCAAATTCAACAGACTCTAGAGCACTGGTTCTCAGCGGTGGCTACAAATCAGAATTGCCCATGGAGCTTCAAAAGTCCTGAGGACAAGGCCCAGGTATGTGTTTAAAAATTCTTCAGTTGAGTACACTCTACAGTCACAGCTGAGAACCACTGCTCTAGGTCAAGGGTAAACGGCCAGATGGTAAATATTTTAGGTTTTGCGGGCCACGTAATCTCTGTCATTTTAAACTACAGTACTCAACTCTGCCACTGTCACTCAAAAACAGCCGAAGATCATGTGTAAATGAATGGGTATGCTGTGATTCAATAAAACTTTATTTACAAACACTGGCAGCCTGCCATATTTGGCCCAAAGGCCTGTTGGCCAACCTTGGCTCCAGGCCAACGGACTAACTCTCCTTATGGAAAATATAGCAAAAACAGTCTGAAGGAGTAGTTCTCCAACTTAGCTATGCGTTACAATTGCTGGGGGGACTTTTAAAATCTAATCCATGCAGGACTCCTGGTGTAAAGTTTATCAGAAGGTAACACCCACCTCTTCCAGTCAAGAACTTCAGAGAAAGGCAAAATGTAGGAGTCTGCAATGATAACTGGGATACAGCCGGCCCGCAACACGTCACTCAACACCGCCTGGCCCAGCCGAGCTCCTCGAAGGACCACACAAAAAGTAGCCTCCTGCAGGAATACAGGCAGAGGGAGGGATTACATACCAGTTTCACTGATCCACTTACTCTGATCCCGGCAGACGATGAAGTTCTCTCAAGGGCTGAAGCCAAGCAACACCAAAAATGCTGAAAGGTAACAGGTCACACCAGTAAGACTGAAAAGCTTAAGTGGCTGCAATGTTCTGGTTTTCCACTCTTCAGTGTCAGCGCAATGCCTCCACTGCTGGCATCCTGAAAATGTTCACGACCCACGTCTAGGTCTTCCTCTGGACACTCAACAACGTGACTCTGCAAGGGCTGGATTCTTTCAGTCCTAGTGTGCTGTGTACACACACTGTGGCACAGTGGCTGCACAGTACTCAGGACACTTACCTCCGCCTACCTTGTTACAGAATTATTTGATCTGGGCCTATCAGTCTCCCTAGAGGACCCACTATACAGAAAGTATCAAATCTCCTTTTATCTTTCTACTCCCCATGGCATCCAGCAGTGTGCTTTGCATCTAGAAGACATTCATTTCATGAATGCAATGCCTTAGAAAACCTAGTAAGACAGATATGTTCTATTTAGAAACAATCCATCGAACAAAAAGCAAAATCTCAAACAATTTCTTTCTCGTTCACTGCCTCAAACTTGTACTCGATGTGGGACACGTTTGGGAAAGTGAGAGATGTACACGAGAAGAAACAGCTGCAATAAGTCAGCCAAAATAAGAAAAGACCCCATCTCTAATACTCAGTTTCTCCCAGTTTTTGCCTCTTCAGGAGGAAAAAAAGTTAAAAAACAAAACACTGCTTAATCTTTAAAGCTAGAGAAAAGGAAAGTTCAGAAAAAATATGAAGAAACTCAACATGCCAAATTCCTCCGGGGATAAACCAGAAAACAGCAAGAGTGGAAAAAGGGCATCAGTCATGGTGGAGGTGCAGGTGGACAGCTCAGCTGGCCCCAAAGAGTCGGTGTCCAGATGTGCACACACGTGCTGATAACCATTTTTCCTGTCTAGACAAAGGTTACTATAAATACTCCTGCTCACATCACCACTGTTATCAGTCAGACATTCCAGAGGAGATGCAGCACTTTTTGAAAGAAAGGATTTTAACAATCTCAGCATGGGCCAGTACTCTTTGGAGGTTAAAAAAAAAAATCACACCAGCTCCTTGATATTTCTCCTTGAACTAACCTGTCTGTATTTTAAATATTTAAGTGAACAAAACTCAATTTCTCCTTTCCTAGCCTCCAGGCCCTTGCAGTGTGAAATATCCTGCTTATAAAACATCCCCAAAAGGACTACTCTGCTTCTGGTTATGGAAGCCCTGCCACTTCCACAATACCAGTAGGACATGCTAAGGGCGGCAAAAACACCAAGAGACAAAAACGGTAACAAAAAATAAAAACCTCCCACTCAGGAAAAGCTGACCATGGCCTTGCGGGTTGGCACAGTCAGGGGATACAAGCTGCACCATAGAGAAGGAAGTTTCTCTGGCCTGGATTATGAACACAGTGATAAAAGCAAAATACATATGCCTGCTTTGTCTATGTGGCTTTTTTGTAAATCTATGGGATTTGTGCTTTTGCAGTAAGATGAATATCTGAAAGGAGCAGGAACGCTCATAGGCCAAGCAGCTTTGCACAAACAGTACACAGATGCCAAAGCTCCTGGAGGTCCATGGCTGCAGTGAAGAGCAGTCTGTCTTCCTCTCCCCTTGGGGAGCTCTGCTAGCTGAACGTGGGAAACACCTGTCTGTTGGGGTCAGTTTCACCTTGCGGATGTAACCTGTGCCGAGCCCCGAGAGAGGTGCCGGGTGGCACTCACCTGCAGCACCTGTGGGTAATCGAAGACCTGGTGCTTGTGGCAACGCTTTCGGGCGGCGGGGATGCCCTCGGAGAGGTTGGTGCACTTGTCCAGGACTAACACCGCTTCTCCGTGTCTGGCCTGGAGGGCGGCCAGCTCCTCTCTGTACTCGGGATGCAGAGCCATCTGGGACGACAGGAGGAAGTACCGCCGTGGCCTACGAAGGACAAAACGAGGGACTGGGACCTTGCAGCCGCTGTGCGAGTCACGGTGAGACCAACTTTGATATTAAACTTAATGGCAACAAGCATTTTCTCACCCTTCTTTATTCACATCCTTGACTTTTTGGGAAATTATACTCTGCGGCATTGCTGAATATCTAAAATATTACACAATCTAAGAAAGCAATCTATGTCTCATTCACATGCTAAAGCGTCATGCCGTCATTAAAGATTTCATTTGGGAAAAGTTCTTAATGTTTTGAGGAAATGCTTATAATATGCCGAGCTAAGGGAACATGCTTTACGTGTGTGTGAATGTATACCTGTAAAGACAGACACGGACTGACTGGTTGATTATTTGGAAGAACATCAAATGTTACCATTAGTTCTATATGAGCTCTCTGCTCTGAAAAGGAACTGGGAGCGGGCTGCATCCTTCAAACAGGAAAACAAGGGGTCTTAATGGACAGCAGTGGCTGTGAAAGAAGAATAAGTGAAAGACTGCTTCCGGCTGTTGGGTGGCACTCTATGCCACTCAACATCCCCATCCTCAAGGCCACAGGGACTCGGAAAGACCAGACTGGGCACTGAGAACAAGTGGAAAAAACCATCTTCACCAAGGGATAGAACCAGTCTTAACATCTGGATAGCAGGGATGCTTACAAGAAAATGGAGTGAAAGGAGGACTTAGAAGAAGCTAGCGCCATTTAAATCTCCACGAGAGACAAAACGTGAGCACAAAGTGAGTAAGCCAGGAGTTGGGGGAAGACTCTGGGGAGACCAGATGGTAAGTCATTCCCTCCCGCAGGCAGACAGGTTACAGAGCATAAACACGACATGGGCTGAGGGACCAGCAGGGATCACTGTAGAAGAAAGGAAGAATATAAAGCAGGTTCCAGAGGAAATGAAACCCCCATCAGACCTAGAAGCAGGACTCACTCAAATCTACCTCAAACTGGTACAGACCGGGGAAAACACTGAACATACACCTCTCTAGGTAGAGCCACCAGGGAAGATAACAGGAAGCAATGCATAAGGAACAACCCAAAGGCCACAGTCTGAACCCTACTCCCCACCCCACCGCTTTCCTTCTTGCTTTGGGAGAAAGAAAGGGTAATTGTTTTGGTTTTCCACGGTTTCTCAGGCTTATCTGGAGGGTCCAGATGGAGAACACCGTATGCATCCACCCATGACCAAAGAATAATCATTCTCTAACGGAGAAGGTGGCACCTTCCCAAGCATTAAGCTTCATGCCCACAAGACCCAGAGCAGTGACTGAGAAGGTGAACACTCTCCCTGCCAGCAATTCAGTTCAACAGAGCAGCAGCCACCATAGCTGTGCATGGCTCTCAAATCCTCAGAGCCATTTCTTCTGGTCATTTCTTTCTACAGCTGAACTAAAAGCAAAGGGTATTGCCCACACCACAGGGAGGAAAGAAAGGGACAAGCAGATTCCCTAGAACTTCACTGCCCAACAGCAGTTAGCCACGTGAGACCATTTAAATCTATTAAAATTTAAAATCCAGTTCCGCAGTCACATTAGCCACATTTCAACTGCTCAACAGCCATACGTGGCCAGTGACACCTGACAGCACGAATACAGATCATCTCCTCGCTGAAAGATCTATTTGAGAAAGCTGCCCTGGACGGTAGTGCAGACCCAGAGCCCGGGGTAGAGGCAAGCAGAGGTAAGAGAGACGTGGAACAGCAGCCCATCGGGGAGATAGTGTGGATCAGCTGTAGCGACTGGTTTCTCTCATCCTGGGCAACTTCCCCCTAAATCACGTTTTATTGAACAATACACTGTATATTTACAGCCAAAAGTATTCCTTCTAGCCACTGAAACAGACTCTTGAATTCCACCCCCAGCCCTGAGCCTCAATTATTTTTCTTTTGTAAAAGCAATTTTAATTTTCAGAGGGATGACTTATGATGGGAAGATCACATACAGGGAGCACTCTCAGATCATCTCAAAGTGAAGACCGCCTCCATTCAAAGTATTCCTGTAATCAAACTTGTCTGTTTAAACAGGAGGAAGATTTACAGTCAAACTCTCAAGACAAGCATGGAAACCACCTTAACAATTAAAGCCATTTGAAAATGAAATGAACTGTCTTGTGAGGTGCTGAGTCCTTTTTATTACAAATCAGCAAACTTTTCATTAAGAAGCAATAGCAAAAGGTATACATTAACTTAGAGCTGAACGGCCTCTAAAGGTCTTTCCAATCCCCAAGACACTGGTTCTACGGTGGATGTCCTGGAGCCCTGGGACTCGCTGGATATTTCTGGAGATTTTCTATTTAAGTAACATAAAACTGGTGCTCCGGGCTGCCAAGAACAAGAATAGACATGCTGGTATGCAAGGGGGTGTCCATGCAGGAGGAGGTAAAGTACTGGAGTCCTGGAGGGAAGAGGGTGCTTCTGCACAGCGGGGTGGCCCGCCCACAGGGAATGCTGAAGTCTTAGTGGGGGGAGAGCTTCTACTTGGGGGAAGAGCAGGGAGGTGGCCTGGCACAGAGTACGAGATCCCTAAAAGAGTGACAGGGGAAGGGGTAGAGGTAGTTATGGCCCCCCAGCATGGGATGCTGAGACCAGGTGAGGTTAGGAGGGCATCCGGGCAGCCCAGGAGAGTGTTAGAGGCCGGGCAGGCTGAAAGCGGGGGGGGGGGTGGGGGGGGGGGGGGGTGGGGGGGGGGTGGGGGGGGTGATGGCAAGAGTAGCATCACTCCAGTACTGGGGGGGGGAGGGGGTGGGGGGGGAGCGGGGAGGGGGCGGTGCGGTCAGACTCAAGAAGGGTGAGGAGGCTATCTGTCCTGGGGTGATGGGGAGAGCAGGAGCGCTACATGAGGGTCAGAGTCTGAGTGGGCGTGGAGAGGGTATCTGTGCAGTGAGGGGGCAGCGGCAACAACGCGACAGAACTCTGGTCCCATACAAGAGGGCTGATCAGATAAGATACTGAGGATAAGGGGAGGCAGATTTCTCACTGTCAGAGAAGGGAATCACAAATACGTAAAGAGAGGGAATTCCCTGGCGGTCCAGTGGTTAGGACTCCACGCTTTCACTGCCGACGGACCAGGTTCGATACCTGGTTGGGGAACTAGGATCCCGCAAGAGGCGCAGTGAAAAAAAAAAAAAAAAAAAAAAAAATATATATATATATATATGGAAAGAGAGAAAAACCAGAATGCCCCTGCAATGTTGGATGGAACTGAAGATACCAATATGAACGCATGGTTTTCAATACATGTAGACAGAGAGAGAGAGAGAGATCCATCTATATAGACAGAGAAATAAATACAGATGCTAACATGTGGTGCTCAAAGAAACTCTTGAGTAAAGAAAGGCTCTGGGTTGGATTTCACTGTTAAGAACACAGTTCTATTTTTAGACACTCAGCCACCAGGCTCCCTGGGTCCCCACCTACCACTACCATTTTCTACATAAATGTGCAGATGTGAACAAGAGTCTAAAAATGTTCCCCCTGCCTGCATGCTGGCTCTCCCTGACCCGGCAGATGGCTGGTCGATGGAGTAGGCCCGTTTTAGTTTTAAGCAAACAAAATCTTAAGGTGGATTTGTTTTTCTTTCAAGGACTAAAATTACCAGCTATGACTTTCATGTTTCCTCCCAGCAGTGCTGATATCGAAGCTTAAGTAAAATCATGCTGAGAACTCGAAGTCTCCCTCAATAGTAACAGTTGTAAACTCCCAGTTTAGTTCCTTTTAGAGAGAAAATGACAAGAATTCCAGCTGAGGCCAACACAGCTGTGAGAAGAAGCTATCAATAGCAGCAGTCTTCAGCTTCCCATTGAAAAATATTGAGAGAGATTTAAAATAAAAACAAGGCTCTTACTACTCTATGTAGCCCTCAAGAGATGTGGGAATTCCCTTAAAAAGCAACTCTCACAAAGAGCAACAGATCCCAAATGTTGCCGCGAGGTCACCCACACTGCCTCCTCCCAAGTCCCTAGAAAGTGTGATGAGTCTGGAGCCTGTCTTTGCTTTGCTTTGCTTTTTTCCCCCTTTTTTTCAGAGGGAGAGGAGTGTTGTTTGTAAAAGAAACACAACTGCAGGGCCAGACTGCAAAACCGGTGGGGAAATGGAGAGGGCAGGTCTAGGTCGGGCTGTAGAAATCCACCCCTTGGCCAGCAGGGGGAGGACCACGCCCATCGCAGCCTTCAGTGTCCTTCTGCTGCCCTTGAAGGTAGAGCGCTACTCTATCTAGTTACTGAACATCAGAAGTTTAGAAATCAACTGCAGCCTTAAGCCATCTAAAGATCTTAATTTCAGCCTAGTTATACATAAAAATTAGAGATTACGTTACCAAGAAAACACCACCAAGAAAACAGCCTGTAAATCTTTGAAACTATTCTTTGAAGGTAATTACTGTTCGGAGTGGTTTGCTCTCCTTTGTTTCATCTTCACTGAATCTTTTCCTTTCGGTATGCTTTTTCCCTGGATTAAGTCTAAAGGGAAGTGACAGTCCTAAACCAATGTAAGAGAGCTAGGGACGTCCCTGGTAGCGCAGTGGTTAAGAATCCGCCTGCCAATGCAGGGGGCACGGGTTCGAGGCCTGGTCCGGGAAGATCCCACGTGCCGCGGAGCAACTAAGCCTGTGCGCCACAACTACTGAGCCTGCGCTCTAGAGCCCGCCAGCTTCAACTACTGAGCCCGCATGCCACAACTACTGAAGCCCGCGCACCTAGAGCCCGTGCTCCGCAACGAGAGAAGCCACCGCAACGAGAAGCCCGCGCACCGCAACAAAGAGTAGCCCCCGCTCACCGCAACTAGAGAAAGCCCGTGTGCAGCAATGAAGACCCAACACAGCCAAAAATAAATAAAGAAAGAAAGAAATTTATTTTTAAAAAAGAGAGAGAGCTAGAGTATACTCAAGAGATAACACAATAAAGAGAGTTTCAGCCGAGCAGTCTTAAGAAAGAGGCCGAGAGGCGGCTGAGCCAGCCTGCCAGACTCGCTCCTCACCTGCTCACACCCTGTCTTGCCCAGGCTTTCTCGGCCGCAGCACTGCCGACACTTGGACCCAATGATTCTTTGTAGTGAGGGCTGCCCTGGGCATCATAGAGATTTAGCGGCATCACCGGCCTCCACCCACCAGATGCCTGCGGCACCCTGTGCAGAACAGAGTTAACACAGCCTGATAGCTCTCTTTTTTGAAAGGCTGGCCCTTGGCTGGTGCATGGAACTTCGATCTGGGGGGAGAACTGTAAGAATGGCTCACTGGGCCCAAACTGCAGGAAAACACCTGCTTTCCTTCTGGGAGCCTGGAATTATGCACAGCACGTGCCACGCAGAGACTGCCCATGTGATTCATTCCCAAAAAAACCCTGGGTGCTGAATCTCTAACGAGCTTAGCTGGTGGGCAGCATTTCACATGGTTGTCACAACTTGGTGCTGGGGGAAGTAAGCCCCTCCTGTGCGATGCCAGAGGGAGAGCACCCTTGGAAGCTTGCCCCTGGTTTCCCTGGACTTCACCCTATGTGCCTTTGCTCTCTGGGGACTGTGATTTACATCCTTTTGCTGTAATAAAACATAGCCACGAGTATGACTACACACTGAGTCCTGTGGGTCCTCCTGCAAATCATCAAAATTGGAGGTGGTCTTGGGGACCACTGACACACTCCCTCAGTCACGACGGTCAAAAATGGCTCCACAGATTGCCACATGTCCCCCTGGGGGGGCAAAATCAACTTCCCTCCCCTGCTGAGAACCACCAGCCTGGGCACACTTGGCCCAAATAGGCCTGCAATAAAAGTTTGATTTGAACTGAAGTGAACAGAACTAAATTGAATTAAATAATCTCCAGAACAACAGGAAAAGTAAAGGGAAAAGAAACAAGGTTTAAAAAAAAAAAAAAGTTTAAAATCACACAATTGATTTCAAGTAGATGCTCACAGAAGCAGCAAGCAGAGGACTAAACCTTCCTTCAATTTCAAGTGACTTTTCTCTGCTCATTAGTTATTCAAAGCTAGTGCTACATAAATATGCCAAATTCAGATCCTAAGTACATGAGAGAAACTTGTACTGCCCCAAAGGGTACCAGCTGGGCTCACACAGATCACCCTTTCTCAACTTATGGAACTCCAGCCTCAAAACACGGCATTGAACTGTATCAGTTCCTCCAGTCTACAAATTCTCTATAGATTTATTTTGGGGCTTTCATCTTGATGGTGATCAAAAAAATTCGTATAGGCAAATCTCTGCTCGTATTTAATGATGTATACTACTAAAAAGTTTTCAATGTCCAAGCTTGTATTTGATGGGCTAATGAGAGAAGGAAGACTTAAAATGTAAATAATGCAAAGCAAGTATACAAGGGTAAAATCTAAGTGATGGGTATACAGGTGTTCATCATAAAATTCTTTTAACTTTGCTGTCTGCTTGAAGATTTTCATTAAAATGTTGGGGAAAAAATACAAATCACGCATCTGTACCAGATGAAGATAATAATGTCAGTAAATTATAACAATATACTACATAAAGGGAAGCTTCCTAGTGGCTCAAACAGAAAGAGTGACAGGAAGAAATACATCATCACCCAGCGTGCGAAGTACAGGCACGCTAAATGCAGAAGTCCCATAATTAACGCCATATTCACCTTGAAAGATGCAATTCAGTTTTAAAGAAAAAGCCTCAGCTGTGACATTATGTTAATCTGACTGTTATTAGTTTTGTAGATTTGTCTGTATTTAACTTGTAAATTTGTTTTAGTTTTGTAGTTGTCTAAGTACAAAGCAGCTTAGATTGTTTCCTATTTGTACTTATTCAAGTTGCCCTATTTAAAAAAGCAATTAAAATGCAAGGGATCTTGAATAGCCAAAAACAAATAAAAATAAAGCCCCTAAAAAAGAAGAACAAAGTTGGTGGACTTACATTTACCACTTACTACAAAACTGCAGCAATCAAGACAGGGTGGTAGTGGCATTAGGACAGACATATAGACCAATGGAATAGAATTGAGACTTCAGAAATAAACCCATATACCTACAGCCAGTTGATTTTCAACAAGGGTGCCAAGGTCATTCAATGGGAAAAGAACAGTCTTTTCAACAAGTACGGATAAGACAACTGGATATCCACAAGGAAAAGAATGAGGGTGGACCCCCACCTCATACCATATACAAAAATTAACTCAAAATAGATCAAAAACCAAAATGTAAGAGCTAAAACTATAAAATGCTTAGTAGAAAACACAGGTGCAAATCTTTGTGGCCTTGATTAGACAATGGTTTCTCAGGCATGTCACCAAAAATGCAAGCAACCAAAGGAAAAATAGAAGCTTCATCCAAATTAGATGCTTTTGTGTATCAAAGGACGCTATCGGGGCTTTCCCGGTCGCACAGTGGTTGAGAGTCCGCCTGCCGATGCAGGGGACACGGGTTTGTGCCCTGGTCCGGGAAGACGCCACATGCTGTGGAATGGCTGGGCCCGTGAGCCATGGCCGCTGAGCCCGCACGTCCGGAGCCTGTGCTCCGCAACGGGAGAGGCCATAACGGTGAGAGGCCCGCGTACCGCCAAAAAAAAAATCAAAAAAGTGAAAAGACAACCTACAGGAGAAAACATCTGCAAATCATGTATCTAATAAGGATCTAGTATCCAAAATGTACAAGAATTCTTACAACTCACCAATAAAAACACAACCCAATTTGAAAATGGGCAAATGATTTGAATAGACATTTCTCCAAACACAGTATATAAATTTTCATAGCCAATAAGAACATGGAAAGGTACTCAGCATTATTAATTACAGAAATGCAGATCAAAACCACAATGATACCTCTTCACATCTGCTGGGATGGCTAGAATAAAAGACAGGTAATAACAAGTCTTGGCAAGGTTGTGAAGATATTGGAACCCTCCCTCATACCTTGCTGGCGGGAATGTAAAATGGTACAGCTGCTTCAGAAAACATTCTGGCAGCTCCTCAAAAAGTTAAACATAGAGTGAACATATGACCCGGCAATTCCACTCCTCAGTATATACCCAAGAGAAGTGAAAACATATGTTTACATAAAAGCTTGTACGTGAATGTTCATAGCAGTATTATTCACAAAGGCTAAAAAATGGAAATAACCCAAATGTCCATCAACTGAAGAATGGATAAACAAAATGTGGTATATCCATATGATGAAATATTAAGTCAAAAAACGAAAGAAGTATTGGCTCTATTCTACAAAATGGATAAACCTTGAAACCACTATGCTAAGTGAAAGAAAGCAGACACAATAAGTCACATAGTGAATGACCACATTTATATAAAATGTCCAGAACAGGCAAATCCATAGAGACAGAAGGCAAACTGGTAGTTGTTGCTAGGAACAGGGGGCGTGAAGTTTGGGGGCAGGGATAGAGAGTGACTGCTAGAAGGCAGTGGGTTTATTTGGGGGATGCTGTAAACATTCTGGAATTAGACAATAGTGATTAGACGATAGTTGTACAATTTTGTGAATATACCAAAAAACACTGAACTGTACACTTTGAGTGACTTTTGTGGAATATGAATTATATCTCAATTGAAAAATAATAAAATAAATTAAGTCAACTCTAGGAGTCCACTAACAGAGGAAAATCCACAAAGATGATCTAAGCAGCAAGTTCATGAACCAGTCTTTTTTTTTGCACTTGCCTAATGGTAGAGAAAAAAATATTTCAAGCTCTCCTGGGCTTTATACATTGTCTATAAAAAGTTGCTATGCCTAAAGGAAGTTCCAGAATTTGGTTCTGGGCCACACGGGAACACATATACAGGAGTGAAATGTCTTCTCTTTGGGAAAGTTCCCTTACTTCTCAAAGAACCCATAAAGGCTTCTAAGGGGAAGTTTGGGATGCTTCAATAATGATTCTAATGTTCTGTGAGCAAACCACTTCCTTGAGACTCAATTCTGACACCAAATGCTATGTGTGGGTTTGTAGATCTCATCCAGCACATATAACATTGCTGGTGTGGCAATATACAAATCAGTCATCTTCATATTATACATGAGCACTTGTCACAAAAACAAAGGATACTATTATCATCATGTTTGTTTAAAGCTCACTGCTGATACGCTCATCATGAATTAGCACAATTTTTAAACAGGCTACAGCAAAAAAAAAAAAATAAAAAGAAAGAAATTAGATAAAATACCCTGCACATCCATACCATCAGCCCTCCTCATTTCCTTGCTCACATATCAGAAACATGACCTAATTATGTGCCAGGCACGGGGGACGTGGCAGTTCAAAACAAGACCTGGCTGAAGCTTACAAAATCAAAGATGCAAAACAGAGAAGGTTTAAGCAAGTCGTTACAAGGACGTAATGAGGGTAACTAGGAGTGCCATTCCAGGGGCCAGAAAGTGTCTCCTGACTAAGCGGTATTCAAGTTGAAACCTACAGGACAAGCAGGTCATTAGTCTGATGAAAATGAGGAAAAGGATTTCCAGACAATGGAGAGTGTTTACAGCCCAGAAAAACTGAGAGAGCAAAGCTTATTCTAAGAACTAAAAAAAAAGGCTAGAGATGGAGACAGTGGTCATGTAGTCGAGGGTCTTGAGAGACATTTTAAGGAGTCTGGGCTTCCCAAGAACAACGTGATGCCAATCGTCAAGCTGGAGAACCGCGAGACCAGAGGCAGAAGACCACAGAGGGAGCCGTTTCAGCAATCCAAAGGAAGGACGACAGTCGCCTGGCGCAGGGTGGGTGCAGAGAGAGAGCTAGAAAATATTGAATACGTAGGATGTAGAATTACATCTTATTCTGATACAGGAAGTAAGGGAGAGGAAAGAGTTGATGACACCACATAGATTTCTGATTTGGGAAGCCTGGTAGACAGCACTCAAAACTGACTGAGCGATAGAGAGAACTGAAGGATCAATAAGGTTGGGGTGAGGCAGGGAAATGGTAGCCTCAAAGACCCTGGCCTGTAATCGATGCTTTGGCTCTCGCCGGCATCTCCCAGCACACCCTGTTGCGCCGAATGCTCCTCACCCTGGTCCTTTCTCTGGAAGGTCCACCTCGGCTGACAGCGGACTATAGACAGGAATGCTGACATCGTAGCCTTGCCGGTAAGTCCATGTAGAAAAGCCACCACCAGCCAACAGAGCCCTGAAAGCAAAGGATTTTGTCAAATGATGAGAAAGAGAGAAGGTCTTCATTCTGATAAGCTCTGTGGAAAGGGGTAATTGAATATTCATAACAATATCGACCACAGCTAATGTTTACCAAGTCCGTTTTCTACAAAGACACTGTGCTCAATGTTGTACAATCACACCTCCTGGACATCAGCTGCACCCTATTCCTGAGTCACCACCCTTCCTCTGGGGTCCTAAGTAGTCTTTCCCTACTTTCCATGTTTTAAAATACATCAGAGCCAGGAGGACTCCCTTTGAACAGCCCCTCTGTCACCTCATTCAGATCCCATTCACCTCTCCCAAAAGTCATACCCAACTCTTAAACACACTTACAATAACAGCAATAATAATAGGTCTGTACAGGACAACTGGCTGGGGAAGTCACTTACCAACCCCACTGACTGGAATCTCAGGGGACAATGGACAAAGAAAGCAGTGGTGACAGCAAAGTATCACATCTCATGCTGCCTACGCCCCAGCCTCTCTCCAATTCCCGCCCCGAGCAATCCTTTCCACTGTCATCCCAGAGCTACGTGTGCATCACGTAACCTCTACCAGCTCTCACCATCCATTCCAGCTACTCAGTCCTATTAACCCAATTCTGTCTACAGGAAGCAGAATCCAGAACTGGACCTTTAGTGCTTCTCTTGCAGTCTGTATGCATGAGCTTTTATTCTCCTTGGTTAGAAAGCCAAGAAGACTCTGTTTTAATTGGATCCAGCAAGTAGTACAATGACACTTCATCAGAAAGGAAGCAGGTGTACATCACACCAACTTTTACAGCTATTCTGCCCCTGGGGCTGCAAACCCATCAAATCACTTACTGGGGCAGAGTGATGCCAGTTCCATGCACTGCACAGTCTGAGCCAAAGTGTATGAACTGAAAAGCCACATTCTGTGCCATCTTGATTGCTACCAATCCCCTCCCTGCCCTGATGACAGCCTACATTCCCTTCTAACATGACCAGTTTAAGTTCAAAGATTTTCAAACCACCCCTGGAAATCCCAATGTGTTTGTTTAAGCTTTAGGAAACCAAGAATTGGTCAGGGAGGTAACATGCAGGCTAAAAACCTCTCCAGCTGCCAGTCCTCTACGTAAGACTCAGTAACTAGCCTTCGTATCAACATACGGTCTTATTTTTCTTGAGTGGCATTCAGCAATGAATCCGTCCAACATGAATCTGGGTGGGTTCCATGACCATGATGGCAAGCAGACTGCATGGGTCCCCACAACCTATGTGCAGAGAAGCAAACACTGATCCGATATACAGGCACCAAGCAGTCCAGGTAAGCCAGGGTAGTGGGTGATGAGGTAATTACACCCACACCCCAGAGGACAGGAGCATGTGTATGTAGTGAGAAAGGAAGCAGGTGTACATGATGCCAACTTTTACTGTTACTCTGTCCCTGGAGCCCCGAGGGTAAGGGAGGGGGTTAAGCACTGGTAGGAGGAAAGCATGCAACCCGAAGCATGTCTCCTGCCACAGATCACACATGTGCAATCTGGTGTGTGATCTCAGGAAGAGTCACCACTGCAATTAGTCAAACAAGCCGCACACCGGCCCTGCTGCTAAGACTTCAACTCGAAGTCACTGTATCTTCTTCTGCCAAGCTTTCCCTAACATTATAATGGAGAAAAAATTGTAAGCCTCCCTTGTTTTACAGAACACGTGTTTTACATTGACTGAAAAGTCAATTTCTGAGAAGCACATTCTGTTTTCCCATTATGTATCCCCAAATCAGAGATCCGTTCCAAAGCCGCAAGAGACTGAACAAAACCTTGCAGCTAAGAAAGCATCACTATGATGACCACACTCACACCAGGCGCTCTATCACTGGAAGTGTCACCAGAACCTTCAGCATTTTCCGGGACTTCCTGACTCGGGGACATCACCGACCCTCCTCCTCTCAGCCTGGCCTCGCGGACTCAGCACCCCTACGCTGGGTCTTTCCCAGACACTCTCACAGCTCGCCTCCTCCCATGTGAGTATTCACAGAGCCTGAACACAGTTCGTCCGCAAGTGTATCTTTTGCTTCCTTTTAATCAGGCCTGCAAGTTCCTCATATATAAAGCTTCACGTTTTAGGGTTTGCAAAAAGTGAAACTGACCAATTCTATTGATTATCCTTGTTTGTTTACTGACTCAAACTAAAAAAAAAAAAATTATGAGACAAGTACATTTGAGCAATGGCTAGATATTTGGTGAATATCTGGTGGTATTAAAGAACTACTGTTAATTTTTTTAGGTATGATAATAGTATTGTAGTTATATATATATATATTTTTTGGCCGCATTGGGTCTTCGTTGCTGTGCGTGGGCTTACTCTAGTTGCGGCGCTACTCTTCGCTGCGGTGCACGGGCTTCTCATTGCGGTGGCTTCTCTTGTTGCGGAGCACGGGCTCTAGGAGCGCTGGCTTCAGTAGTTGTGGCACGTGGGCTCAGCAGTTGTGGCTCGCGGGCTCTAGAGCACAGGCTCAGTAGTTGTGGCGCACGGACTTAGTTGCTCCGCGGCATGTGGGATCTTCCCGGACCAGGGCTCAAACCCATGTCCCCTGCATTGGCAAGCGGATTCTTAACCACTGCGCCATCAGGGAAGTCCCTGTAGTTACATTTTTTAAAAAGCTCTTATGCAGAGCCTCAAATGAAATGTTTACAGATGTAATGATATAACATCTGGGATTTGCTTCTAGATAATCTAGTGAGGGGTAGGTAGGAATACAGATAAATCAAGTTGACGACATCACAGCTGGACAGTGGGTATGTGGGGCTCACTGTACTGGTTTCTCTTCTTTTATACAAGTTGAAAAGTTTCCGTAAGAAGTTTAAATAAATATACACCCATACGAAAGTAGAAATTTGTGAGCGATACGTGCAAAGAAAGGATAACAAAAATCTAAGGTAGTAATAAAATTACAGAATGTGTCTGAGAAAACAAAGATCAGTAAAGTCAGACATTGAAGAGGTACAATTTGCTGTCATTTGACTTAAAATAAAATGGGTATGTGAATATATACATGTGTGTGTTTGACTATAAATCCATCAAATAAAGACTCGAAAAATACACAGTGTTTGATGACAGTGATTACCTCTCAGTAAGAGAGTAAAAAGAGGAGGATTTGAAAGCACACTTTTACATTTTACTCTTCGTACCCTTGCATATTGTTCCAATCTTGTACCAAGAAGGTATATGTGTATCATGCATAAGATTTTTAAAATCTGAGAGAGAAAAACAGATTCAAACAGCATAAAAGATGTATTTTCTGAGCTGACATTTGCTTCAGTCCTGGTCCTTGCATTTCCCTGAGTCAAGTAATTCTTAACTAATCACACCTAGGACTTTAGATTTCAGGGGAATCTTAGAAACAGTCTAATCTAGCCTGTTTTCTAATTTCTGAATAATCAGATGTGCAGCTCCTGCTAAAACCATTCTACACTCATGGTTCTTGCCTCCTCTGAATCCAGAAGCAAGGACAAAGGATAAGAAAAATTAACAAACAAATCTACTATCCTTACCCCACCCAGAAGACTACCTAGGCTTCAAAACGATATTTCTCCCATGGAAAGAGAAAAGAGGACTATATGATGATTCATTACTTGCTACAGGATTGCCTATAATCACTTACAAAAAACACATGCACAGGGAAAACGATTTAACCTTCCTGACCCTTAACACCTAAGTACCAGCAAGGACTTACACTCTCTGATTACTTGACACTTACCTGCAGAGAAATGAAACCCCTTTTAAACGTGTGCACTTGATAAAAATAAAATACTTCTCCCATACAGATACATATACCAAAATGTCAGCAAAAGTGAAATGTCCCAAACAGAAATAAGCCCTTCTCAAAACAAACCCAGAGGGGCTTCCCTGGTGGCGCAGTGGTTGAGAGTCCGCCTGCCGATGCAGGGGACACGGGTTCGTGCCCCGGTCAGGGAAGATCCCACATGCCGCAGAGCGGCTGGGCCCGTGAGCCATGGCCACTGAGCCTGTGTGTCCGGAGCCTGTGCTCCGCAACAGGAGAGGCCACAGCAGTGAGAGGCCCGCGTACCGGAAAAAAAAAAAAAAAAAAAACAGAACCGCAGGTGAAGACATTGCATTCCTAACAGCTCTTTCCCTTCCCTTCTCTATCCTCTAAAGTATTTCATTTTCCCAGAATAACCAAACACATAAAACAGCAGCCCACTCAGGAACACTGGGGCTGAGAGCCAAATCAGGGATCACCTTGTGTTTAGATGGTTTCTACAGAATTTGTGTGGCCTGACTGCCCTCTATCGTCCAAAATGGTTTCTACACCAAAGTTGAGGAATGGTCCTGGGGTGTGTCTTTTCCAGCGATAATTGTATTTCCAGATAGAAACTCAATACTGACTCTAGATAATCACTTAAAGCAAAGAGGGCTTAGATTTAATCTTCTGGGGAAAAGCAGTACTAAGTGTAGACTTTCATAAATGACAATGCTGGCCTCCCACAGCTGGCCTCACCTTTTTCAGTAACAATGATTTTTTAAGAGTTAAACATCAACTGTAATAAAGTTAGTTATAAATGAGTTCATATATGAACTTACAATAATCCTCTACCTTGAGTATTGCCCCGGACCCACATGTTGGGCCCATACTTTCTGCTCTCTTCAGAGCCTTGAACCCAGTGACAGGAGAGGAACCTTAAGCGGCACCTCCCTCCTGAGTTTTCCAGGAAGTGGTGCAGTCAATGCACAAAAGGGCCAATACACAGTAAGCGAGCTCCAACTGCAGGCGTGACGTCATGGCCGCCCCACACGGGATCTGGCTGTTCGGAAGTGTTATTAGGAAGGAAGGAAAGAAGCCCACTGACTGAAACAACAGAGACTAAATGGTACTCAGAGTACCCTCATTCCCTGGATGTTACAGGCTCCAATTACACAGCCACGCTCTCTCCCCTCAGTAGCTGTGACTCTACTTCTGGAAAATGCTCCCAAATGCAGAGGAAGCTGACACAAGCCAGTGAGGAACCAGGCCCTGTGGGGGCTGGAGGAGAGGTTACGCTCGGGAGAGCACAACCCAGACTAGGAAGACAAGACAAACTTTTAAGATGCCCCGCTGGAACCTAAGCTCCAACTGGTTTCCAACAGACTTAGGCAGGTCTGATGCTTCTAGGTCTTGAGGAGGAAAAGGGCTAGGACAATTCTCCACTTTAACAAACAATTCTGGTTACAAAGTACGTCCCAGTGGGTTGAGAAATACGATTTCTCATGAACGAAAGGGTCTTGCATTTACTTAATCCTCAGAACCCTAACATGGGGACAGCCCCAAATACACCTACCTGTCTCTGGGGACATCCAGGGCCGTGTTATAATCTGGGGGACCTCCAGGCAACATGTTGAACAAGAGGTGATTGGTTCCTCGATCCCACCTGTTAAGAAATTAAACATGTAGGAGAATTCACACATCAACTATGAAGAAACAAAGACAAGTCAGCTTCTGGATGACAAGTAGTCTCCCCAACCCATAATAGGGCCTCTTCTCAGGAGTGCCTGGAGATCCCAACAGTGCATCAGGCACTGGCCTGGCTCCTTGAAAGTAAAGCTGGGGGATGTGCACTCCAAGCTTGTCCACTACAGCTCTGCTTATGCTAATGAAAACCTGAACGCTACCTGAGTGTTCACCATTTGGTTACAGAAACAAAAAATAAATAAACAGAAGGCCGGTTAAATACATTAGGGAACATGTACAAAATGGAATACTATACAGCCCTTAAAGTCATGTAGAACCGACAGATGAAGATGAAATTATCTGGAAATACATTCATGATAAATGAAGGGAAAAAGGCAGTAAGAGAACGTGTTTTGCTGTGTGATCCCATTCTGAACAAAAATGTTATATACACATGCATATGCATATATACTTTATACAAAAACGTATACATACATGCCTATGTTTTATACAAAAATGACTGAAAAGTAACAGCAAAATATTAATGATTATCTCTTAGAGGCAGGCTTATGGAATGAACCTTACTTTCTTCTTTTTGCTTACCTGTATTTTCAGACTTTTTATAGTGAATGTACATTATGTGAGTTATAAAGAAGGGAAAAAAGTGCTTAAATTTAAAAGGAAAAGCATGGGAAGCATCCTTAGCTTCTAAACGTTAAGAGGCTGGGAACCCACAGCAGTGGCACAGGAGGGTGGTACAGAGGCCAGGTGCCCAAAGCACCGGTCCTCCTACAAGTCAGTCGCTCATCCACTCACCCCCATATGAGATAAGAGACAAGCAGGCAGCCGGACCCCAGCTCAAGAGAACCACTGGCTCTGTCCCTCCTTCCCTCTAGTTCCTGGAAGACCTGCCGTGATACCTGGAGAGCTGGGCCAGCGCCTGCGCCGTCTCCTTCACGCGGAGCGCATTCTGGTTGAGCAGGTCGATGGACGGGATGAACAGGCAGGCCCGGGAGATGTCCTCGGTGTAGTAGTCGCTGTCTGCGACGGCCGTGAGCAGCTCGTTGTACTCCTGGGAGATGGTGCTGCTCACTGGGACACCCGCATCATCCACATACTTTTTCAGAGAGTAAATGTACACCTTGATCTTGTTCTTGGGGTTGAAGCCACAGCGGTAGACGTCGAAACATGTGTGCATTCTGCAGCTGAGGTCGCCACGCTCGGGGACGGGGCTGTCGGCCGGCAGCCTGACCACCGGCACGTCGCGGATGCTGCGCTTCTGCACGCTCCAGTCGCTCGAGGACTCGATGGAGTGCGGCCAGAACTGAAACATGCCCGTGGCGATGAGACCCAACAGGACGATGGAGAAGAGGGTGATGTAGTAGATGCGGTGCTTGGTCTTCATTCTCGGGATGAGGGCAGGACCCCGGATGTTGTACTTGACCGAGGCACACATAATGACCCAGAGAGCCTCTTCCTCACACTCCTGGTTACCAGGGGAGAAGAGAGAAGAGTGAAGTTTTTAGGGTGGCAGATGACACCTGAAAGGACTGTTCAACTTTGAATCTACCTCTTTTCCTTAAGTGGTCTGATGAAATAATGAAAAGGGATTTTTGACCTGTCTTATAAATAAATAAATGTGTACATATGAGAATATGATGTATTTAATATTACATACTTAATATACATACTGTTAACTTAATGTAAAAATATTACTATATTCTATAGATATATATTCTCTGAAAGCATACGCTGGTAAATGCGTGGGACCTAGGAAGAGGGGTACTGACCAAGGAAGAAAAGTCAAAAGTGCAACAGCTGAAGACAGTTGTTTTACTTTGCTTTCAAATACTTGCCTAACATAAACTGATGCTTCATCTGGACAAACTGAGGTCTCGTTCATTGTACTAAAGCCTGTTTTCATTCATTCATTCAACCCTCATAGAGGACCTAAACAAAGAAGAAAGTGAAAACCTACCTTAGAGGAATTTATATGCTAATGAGACACAAAACCGTAACAAAATGCGGAATGTAAAAACACCACTAAGAAAATATCAAGAAGAGGCCAAGGGGTATTAGAGAAGATTAATCTTTAAATAAAATATATACTGATGTTTTATAATAAAGGGATAGTTGACACATTTAGATGGAAGGGAGAAATGAAGAAACAGGGAAGGAGGAAAGGAGAGGTGGAGGGAGGAAAAGAAAGGCCAATGAGGTAGATCCACTTCTAAAGATTGATGCCAACAATTCTTCCCACTGGTGAAGGTGCACGCCACTCGTCCAACCAAAAGGTGGAATCTCTTTCCCTTCCCCCTGAATTCGGGCTAGCCTTGTGACCTGTTTGACCAAAACAACGTGGCCAAAGTGAGATTCTGGGGCTTCTGAGTCCAAGACTTAAGAGACCCTGTAGCCGATGGAAGCCAGCCGCCACGTTATAAGGAAGCTGAGCTCCCAGCTTAGGGCAACCTCAGGAAGACCCCAGGGGAAACTATGTGAAGCAAACATGAACCAGCCCCGCCAAGCTCTGTAGAGATGGCAGAATCCTGAGCAAATACATGATGGCTGTTGCTGTGGCTGTCTGTAAGTTTTGAGGTGGTTTGTTACGTAGCAATAGATAAAGAGCCAATAAGCATCATTGACAGATACAAAGAAAATCCTTAGTCCTCAGCTGAAAATGCAGAGTCCCCCTGTAGAGCACAAATTAAGATCCTTACCGAACAAGCCCGACACCTGATGCCTAGCTACCGTGTGGGGAGCGTAAAGCCTTGAGTGTGATTGCATCATCTGGCACAGACATGTTACTGCAACAAGAGACTTTAGGACTTCAGCATTCCACATGTCAAAATCCAGATCTTCAAAATGGCCTCATTCGGAAAAGCTATTAATATAAAGGGAAATAACTGAAAAGCTCATAGAGGTCTATCTTAAGGTTTATCAACCATTTGCACTATAGCTAAACGGAGTTCTCCCCAATCATGCCCACACTGTAAGACTGCTTCCTTCCTAGCCAGCAGGGTCTCGTCAAGCCTTGAATGTTGCAATCATTATCAGCTTTTTGGGTAAAATGTGCTGAATGGTCATGAATGATTTCAACTTGTATCTCTCTGAGACCATGATCTGGAACATATCAAGAAATGTGCTTGTGGGCTTCCCTGGTGGCGCACTGGTTGAGAGTCCGCCTGCCGATGCAGGGGACACGGGTTCGTGCCCCGGTCCAGGAAGATCCCACATGCCGCGGAGCGGCTGGGCCCGTGAGCCATGGCCGCTGAGCCTGAGCGTCCAGAGCCCGTGCTCCGCAACGGGAGAGGCCACAACGGTGAGAGGCCCGCGTACCACCAAAAAAAAAACAAAAAAAGAAATGTGCTTGTCATGGACTAATATATGAAAGTTCATACATTTTAAGCTTAAAGATGATCATCTTTGGGGTATATACATTAGCCATTCAATATATACTAATGGATTCCATGACAGAAATGCAGGCACAAGAGCTATTTCACTTTTTCTGTCATTCTAATGATGAACAGGATGTTCCTAGCCTGCCCCCAACCCCTACTTACCACCAGGCCCACCCTATCGTTTTCCTTCTCTCCATGTATCTCTCCTGGAGCTAGAAAAGAGGTCTTGGGACAAATGCACGCAAGGAGCTGCACTCTCCATATACCACATGCCAGAACTGCCCAACAGGCTCTCAAGGTGTATCTATATCCTGAATCAGTGGTTCGCAAACACCCAAATGCTAAGAATCACACAGGGAGAGCTTGTTAAAACACAGAGTCCTTGGCCCCAGCACTGGAGGGTTGTATTAGTAGGTCTAAAATAAGGTCAAAGAATCTACCGATTTAGCAAGCCCCTTGCATGTTTATTTTATGCAGCTAGGTTTGAAATCTTCACTAATGTTAGACAAACTACCATTTAACATAGTAGCTTTTTTCTTTTTAAATTTATTTTATTTATTTATTTTTGGCTGTGTTGGGTCTTTGTTGCTGCACGTGGACTTTATCCAGTTGCGGCGAGCAGTGGCTACTCTTCGTTGCAGTGCGGTGGCTTCTCTTGTTGCGGAGCACGGGCTCTAGGCGTGTGGGCTTCACTAGTGTGGCACACAGGCTCAGTAGTTGTGGCACACGGGATTAGTTGTTCCACAGCATGTGCCATCTTCCCAGACCAGGGCTCGAACCTGTGTCCCCTGCACTGGCAGGCGGATTCTTAACCACTGCGCCACCAGGACACAGTAGCTTTTAAAACTTTTTTTAAACTAAAACCTATAAGACAACATTTTATATTATGACCCAATACAGACATAGATGTGTATGTATAATATCTGAAATAAAACAAATATTTCACAAAACACTATTTTCACAAAACAATGTTTAACCTTAGTACATAGTATTAGCCACAGAACATGTGATGAACACTGTGTTCTTCTATTATCCTATTGCTTCTTAAAAATACTGGCCATAACCTACTAGAGCAATAATCCACAAAGGTAGTATCCACATATGACCTTTACAATTTTCATGAGCTCCAGATTATAAAAAAAGACATTACCACAACAAAATAAATCCAAAGATAATAGAAGGAATTAAGTAATAAATAAAAGCACAGAAATTAATTAATTGAAACCCAAATAGGATCAACAAAGCTAAACTTTTTTTAAAAAAGACTAAAGAAATTGACATTTGGGCTTCCCTGGTGGCACAGTGGTTGAGAATCTGCCTGCTAATGCAGGGGACACGGGTTCGAGCCCTGGTCTGGGAGGATCCCACATGCCGCGGAGCAACTAGGCCCGTGAGCCACAACTACTGAGCCTACGCGTCTGGAGCCTGTGCTCCGCAACAAGAGAGGCCACGATAGTGAGAGGCCCGCGCACCGCGATGAAGAGTGGCCCCCACTTGCCGCAACTAGAGAAAGCCCTCACACAGAAACGAAGACCCAACGCAGCCATAAATAAATAAATAAACTCCTACCCCCAATATCTTCTTAAAAAAAAAGAAATTGACATTTGACATAATTCTGGTAAGAGTAATCAAGTTAAAGAGAAAATAAAGCACAAATAAATACTAGAATGAAAAGGGGCCCATAACTCTAAATACTGCATGTATTTAAAAGATGAGATGGTATCAATGAACTTATATCAAAATATTTGAAAATTTAAATGAAATGGAGAAATTTAAAAAAATATACCTCATTAAAACAGTCTCAAGGAGAAACAGCAAACCTGGAAAGCTCTAGAACATTAAAGAAACTGAATCAAAAGTTTAAAAAATCTTCCTATAAAGAAAATTCCAGATCCAAAAGATTTTCCAAGTTCTACCAAACAGTCAAGAAACAATAATTCCAATTTTACACAAAGTTCGGTAAAAAGAAGAAACATTTCCTGACCTACTTTAGGAGGCTAGTATAACACTAATACCAAAAATCTTAGACCAGTGATTCTCAAAATACAGTCTGGGGGCTCCAGGGGGTCCCCAAGACCCTTTCAAAGGATCTGAACTATTTTTATAATAACGCTGACATTATTTTTTCACCTTCCATTTGCCAGAAGCTACGTGATGTGTGATAACGCAAAGACTGAAGGCAGAAGTAGACACAAAAATCCAGCTGTCAAGCTCTTCCAAACATAATGAAATATATCAACCCACAGATTCAAGATGCTCAACTCCAAGTACAATATATACAAAAAAAACCAAAAACAAGACAAAAACCAACGAGATATGCCAAAGTAAAACCATTAAAAAGAAAGCCAAGGAAAAATATTAAAAGCAGCCAGAGGGGAGGAAATCTATTCAAGCAGATTAAAGAGCTATACGTAACAGGCAAAACTGTAAGATATTTAGAACACAAGAGAGAATACCTGTGAACTCCAGGCAGAGGACGATTTCCAAAATGAAACGCAAATCACAAAAAGATAAAATAATAAATTCAGTGTTACAATTAGGAATTTCTATTCATCAAAAGGCATCGTAAGGAAGTAAAAAGACAGGCTATAAACTAGAAGATATTTGCAATACAGGTAACCAATAAGGACTAACTAGCAACCAGAATAAAGAGCTCCTACAAAGTAATAAGAAAAAAACAGAAAAGCCAAAACAAACAAACAACAGAAAACTAAAGACTTTAACAAGAATGTCACAGAAGAGGTCACAAAATGGCACATAAACATCTGAAAAGATGTTTAGTCTAATTAATGGACAGGAAAAGTATGGCAATAAAACAGCAAGACATCTTCTACCCACCAGCATGGCAGAATGTCAGCATCAAACACCACCAAATGCTGGTGGTGACCTGGAGCCACAGGAACTCCAAGAGTAGGAGCATGACCTGGCTCCACAGTCCCAAGGGGGCATCAGGAGGGCTGGAAAGAAGAGAGGCTGACACCCACTATGTTAGAGTCCTAGGCATCACATTTTGCTTCGTACCTGTCACAGTTTGAGTCCCCCCATAATTAACCCCCCAAAAAGAACCAGAGATGAGGATGGGGGTGCAGGCAGTTTTACTTGGGAGCTAGAGAACAGAGCAAGAAGAGAGACAGGGAACCAGGGAAAGCCAGTAGGAGTGTGTTATTAAGCTGGGTAACAGGGGCTCTTTAGGAACCCTCTGAAGAACCATGCAAACTACACCATGTCCCTCAGAAGGAGGAGAGGCCAGGTCATTTATCTGCAAACTCCTATCCACCATTGCTTGCAGGTTGCCTGGTATTATTATCAGCTCTGACCCTGTACTTAACAGCCCTCAGAAGGTCTGGATATTCTCCTTTCCTTGATGTACCACAAGTCTGATAAAGACCTACAGTTCCCTTGAGGAAGGACTCGGGAAACATCTGTCTATACTTTCAGGGATATTGCAAAGTTCTTCTTCAAAGAGATCCAGCCTCCCCCTCAATCCACGGGACACGGGTCTGAGAGCTGGCTCACATCCGAAAACTGGGGATAGTGATCCTTCCACTGCAGCAGCTGGCCTCAGCCTTCTACTTGTCACCTGTTAATTTTGTTTTTTTCTGGTTATACCGTGAAACAATACCCTAGTTGGCTGCCCATCTATACCCTCTATAGGAATGCCAGGCTCTCTTAGCATCACAGTGGGTCCAGACACACTGGTTTCGAGTCAAGCCTCACCGCCTGTTATGGATATTGTGTCTGCCTTGCCTCTGATGGTTAGTGCCACCACCTGGCTTCTGCCCCTTCAGAATCCTATCATCCTCATTGATACTTGGGAACCCAGCTCCATGGTCAAATCTCATAAGGTCAATCCTGGCCTATGGAGGAGAATCAATGCTGAGCTTCTCAAACGTGCTGGTCCCCTCCCTGCAGTTCCACATTACCAGAGGGAAGGGAGAACGCCCTCCTGGGAACATGGGCAGGAAATGCACCTCTGGCCTCAAGTAATAAATCTATTTCAAATCTCCACCTCCCTGAACCTTCTGACCCCCACCTTAATATTCTGCCAACACAGCTCTGGCACCTTTACCTCATTTACTCCAGACTAGGGTTTCTCAAGCTCAGAACCAGTGACATTTTGGGCCAAACGATTCTTTTCTGTGGGGAGCTGTTCTGTACAATGCAGAACGTTTAGTAGCATCCCTGGTCTCTAATCAAGAGAAGCCAGAAGCAACCCCTAGTTGTGACAACTAAAAATACATCCAGACATTGCCAAATACCCCCTGGAGAGGCAAACTGGCCCTCAGTTGAGAACCAATGCTATGACAGTCATATCCAAGGTTCCAGGAGCCTGCCCAGCAGCACATCAGGACCAGCTTGTCTCTTCCTGAATCAGGAGAGAATCCTCCCAAGAGTCACTCCCACTTGGCTTCACAGTCCACCGCTACCCCACTTTTGGTCTGACACCCTCAAGATTCATTCCCGTGTGTCCCTCCAGTTCCTGCTGGTCCACACGAGCCAGGTCCTGCAGCTCTTCCAGGACAACAGCTATCACCCCAGCAGCAGGGGCTGTACTTCCCCACTTAGGCAGTGCTGAGATCTGAGGGCAGGGGACGGGCAATGTTGACGAGGAGAAGCACTACCTTGCAAAGTGTCCACCTCCAGGGAAGGCTCTGCATAGTGTCAGGTGAGGAGTGCTTCTTCTCAGCAATGGAGAGAGAGACTTCTGCTGGCCCAGAGGATCTAGGAAATCTGGGAGTTCAGTCCTCAGCGCCTCCACCCAAAATCTCCATCCTAAGACTCACGGTCCCACTTCTTCCCTATCATGGCCCTGACTTCAGCAGAAGCAGCCTGTCAAGGCCGTGCACTCAGCTTCCTTTGCAGTTCAGCCATAAGTACGATTAAATTCTGGGCCTGATTTTCAACACGGTCTGCCTTCCAGCTGCAGGAAACGCTGCCATGGAGTTCTATCTTTCACAACGCGTCCCGAGTTGACATCTGGCTGATCTGAGCCTGATCGCACCTAAGGCCTCTAAGGGGATAACAAGAGCCAACCAATTCCACCAGCGTCATCATGACCACGGTCCACACACTGCTCGAGCGCTAGAGTTCCTGTGCCAGCCAATGCTTTCCTTTCTACCCGAACCTCATCCCAACCCTCCACTGGTCAGCCTGACTACTCAGTGACGCTAGAGGGCACCAGGGGTTATCAACGCCTCACCTACCCCCAGCAAAGGGGTCCTGGTTGCCACCTGAGGGTGAGCGAGTCCAGTCTCACAACGCTATTCTCAGGACCTGCTTTCTAGAGCCACTTCCAGTACCAACCGCCTTAGTTTATGTTCTGCCAAACTAAAAATGGCTTGGGTGCAAGTAGCTTGCAGAAGACGAATCCAGAAAGCCAGAGGGAGGGAGTAAGGAGAGGAGCTGAAGAACGGAAAGCCATGAGGGTACATTACCGTGCTGGCTGCCATACTGAGCTGGGCAGATGGGGCTCAACCCTTCTAGGGTCCCTCCGAAAAACGCACCTGAGAACTGTCGCTTTCCAAGGACATTTATCCACCGAAGCCTATCCATCCCGCGCCTCCCCCACCCCCACCCCCCACCTGAGGGCTGTTCCCAGGGATATAAACTCACATTTCTGAGGTTTGCCTACAGTGGCTAAGTGAGCGTCCACAAGTCTGTGCCGAACAGCTGAGAGAGATGGCGAGCACTTGAGGCGGAATAAAAACTCTTAATAAAAAAAGAAATGAGGGGAAAAGCCCTAAGTGAAAAAGAAACCAGCCCCCAACTAAGTCGAGCTTTAGAGACTGAGAACTCTCGGTGAACATCCTTGTACCTTTTACAGGCTTCATTACAGCACTTGCCAGATTGTAGTAATTGGTTATGTAATTGCAAGTCTCTCTTCTACTGGTCGTCATTTTCTTGTAATCAGTTTTTCATCTCTGCTCAGTATTCCCAGCATCTAATATCATGTCTAGAACACATTCCATGTAAACATAAATGTTTGTTGAATGAAGGAGTGTCTCTATACTTCCCAGTTCCGTCAGCATACACACTGTTCAAGGCCCAAGTTTTGAGTTATTATATGGTGATGAACTCTGATCAGTTTCTTTCTTGAATTAGAGTTTCCAAGGGGGGGGGGCGGAAATAGACAGGTAATTTCACAGATGGAATCTTCTGTACCTACCCTTGACCACCCTCTTCTCCCCAACACTGAGCTTCCCCAAGAGGACAAACCAAAAGGAATCTTCTATTAATGAATGTTTTTCCATATAATACCACAACCTGGGTCAAAATAAGAATTTCACAACAAGCCCTACAAACTTTAGCCTCCTCAAAGCACATCAAATCTGTCCCTGCAAAACACTGGAATCATCCGGCTAGATGTCAGGCACTGAATCACTGGAAAAATCTTTCACCCTCACTCTACTGTCAAGATGAGATGCATTTTCTGTTCCTGGAATTAGTTATTCCTAAATCTTGCCTGAATAACCTTTCCTTAGTGCTTCAGGCTGTCCAATCCACTTAGTCCAAGGTTTTCAGTCCCAAACTCTCATCTTCTTAACCTTTTTACAGAAGCCCTCACAGATGAACTCTTGGGGCCGCTGCTACCCTGGAACTTAACTCACCTGTTCCTGAAAACAAAGGAACCAAATATTAACCGAAGCAGGAAAATCTGCAATTCACTGCCTTACCTGATAGGATCCTTTACAATTAAAGTTATGTTATAGCGAACCACCCCTAAAGATGATTCCAAATTTAAAAAACAAAAACCTGTGCCCCTTTGTGCGAATTATACTATAATTAACACAACGCATATAACTAAGGAACTACTGACAATAACTAAACTTTACTGCAGACCCACTACATGCCAGGATCTGTTTTAAGCACTCTGCGTTAACCTAATCTTCCTAACAGTGCCCTGTGACAATCTATGATTACCCCCATTTTACAGACAGGGAAAGTAACAAGGAAGGCGAAGCAATTTGCCCAATGTCACACAACTAGAAAATGCCAATGCTAGGATCTGGAGAATGGCAGCCTGGCTCCAGAGCCTGCACTCTCTAACCCCCATGTGAAGCTGCCTCCCCTAATTACCCTTAAAAGCCTGAATTAGATACACCTTTTTCAGTCCTCAATTAACCAGCATAATTTGACAGACGCAAATCTATCCATTTACACCAGCATTTGCAACCAGATGGCTGAAGTCAGCGGCAGTGAGGAGTGATAGAAATTGAGTCATGTATTTTATTACTGTAAATAGCCTTTGAGCTCTGAAATTTACAAACTAAGTCCCGTTTAAGTCCTCAGGGCACTCAATTGACTTAGAAGAAGAATTTAAATGGACGTATTTCTATTTCAAGACATCTTCAGACAGATAAATCAAGGACCCTTCTAGATTAGCACTTCCCAATAAGTTACACCAAGTAATTTTAACCTCAAAACTGTATACATAGATCTGGTTCCCGCCGCCAGTAAGTAAAACTCCAAGTGCCTCTGAGCTTCAAGTAGATGCCTAGAGCCCGGACACCGCTGGCCACCCTCTTCACCAGAGCATCCGGTCCTGCCCAGGGCATCTGGTACCGCACGGGACGCCACTGGCCAAGGCAGAACCCAGAGCTGAAAAATCCCAGCGGGAGAAAGCAGATCCCTGTGGCTCGCGGGAAGGAGCTAGCAGCAGAGAGAGGTCACGGCAGAGGGTGGGGCCTTCGGAAAAGGAAGCCACAGGATCCCGGGAAAAAGGAAAGGTGCGGACGGGGAATAGAAGTGGGCAAGGAAACAGGTGGGAAACCAAAGTGCTAGGCGGGTCGGGTGACGAAGGAGAAGGCGGGGAGGAAATCAAAGCGCACCCAAAGCGGGAATTCACCGGGAGTGGCGCCGGCCTCTTGCAGCCCTCGGACCTCCCCCGCGGTCCGCGCTTCCCCGGCGATACGGCCCCGACTCCGCCGCGGCCCGGGGAGGCCCGAGCCCTCACCGGGGGCCCGCCCGGCCCTTCCGCGCCGCGCTTACCTCGGCCACGGTTGCCTCCTGCTCGGGCCCGCGCTCGGTCACCGGCTCATGCCGCGGGGCACTGGCCACAGCCGCGTGGGTGGGATCGCTCGAAGCTGCTGGTCGCCACCGCCTGCGCCGGGTCTGCGGTAGCTACCGGGGAGCACTGGGCCGGCTGGGCTCGGCGGCCTGACACCCAGCTCACTGCGCATGCGCGAGCGGCCCCTGCCCGCGCCCCCTGCTGGACAGGAGGAGTCAAGGCACCGCTTAGGGTTTCTTCCAGGTAGGCGGGCGAAACTCAGGCTCCACAGTGAAATCCATAGACACGCAGCCTCGTTCGTAATTAAAGAAATTAATTAAAGAAATTAATTAAAGTTAAGCCCCATGCTTAACTTACAAAACTGTTTATAAAACTGACAAAAATGTAAACGTTTTAGTATAATCGGTATTCATGTGCGTGCAACATTCGTGAAAGGGAATTTGGCAGTTATCCATTAAACGTAAAATGCAGGTGACTTTCCCCAACAATCCCTCTGTATGGAGTTTACCCTATGGATACTCTCAACGACGTTTATCAAAAGTATTCATTACAGTACTGTTTCTAATAATAGCGAAAACCCGGACACAACCAAAATAAACTATGGAAAATTTGATATTAATCAAAATAAATTATTAGAATGTAATAATGAGAGAATGAATATGTATGTTGGTATTGAAAAATCTCAAAGACATGTTAATATGAAAACATGGTTTAAAACAGTAGACGAGTATGATCCTTTTTATGTAATAAAATATACATATATATGTATGCAGAAACAAGACAAAATATATATGTAGATGCTTAGATTCAGGCACTTATATATAACATTTTTTCTGGAAATAATTCAAGAAGCAATAAACAGTTTTAGAGGGATTAATTGTGGAGGTAGAAATGGGGGAGAAAAACTTTCATTTTCATTTTGTTTCTGTATTATTTACATGATCTAGCCTCCTACATGCACAGCAAAACCCCTGTCATAAGACAGTAAGTGGAGTCTAAAAAATTCAATCAAAATGCACAGTGATATTATTGAGAAGTTAATGAAATGACCCCACTGAGCCTATGCAGTTTACAGACAACGGCTGCAGAATCCAAATCCATCTGGTCTCAGCTGTACCTCAGCACCATCTGGTGGAAGTTGTCACTTAGAACTTAAATATTCATAGGGATGATTCTGAGTCTAGAGACCCACTGGGGCTTCCAGCAGCAACAGTGATTCCAAGAATATTCTTGTGAGTTAATGCCTGCTTAACAAAGATCCAGAGAGATTGGGATGAGAATATTCTGGAGACAGGAAAACACATTCTGCTTCCCCACATCTAAGAGAGCATTTGCTCTGCTCTTCAAATCCACACCCCCCCCCAAAAAAAAAATGATAAGAAATTTTAGCACACATACACCACATTTGAGAAACGGATAAGTGGAAAGCATTTTCACTTTCTTCTTTGTCTTTCTCTGTAAACATTTTAAATGAATTATTTTTTCATTAAATGAGGACTTTCTGTGTTAAAGACCCGTGTTAGGCATAGCCTTTGAAGAACCTGCCTATCTTATTCACTTTTTATAACCCTAAACATGCATAGTGCCTGGCACATAGGAAGTGCTCAATGAGTAGTTTTTGAATGAATAAAGGGTGCCCAGACGCTGGGAGGAGCTCAATAGAAAGAAAACAAATGCACAAGTAAGATTCACCAAAGCAGAGGATGGAGAGTGGCATAGGAAAATGTACACAAAATGCTACAGCAGGGGTCCCCAACCCCCGGGCTGGTACTGGTTGCCACCAGTCGGTAGAAAAACTGTCTTCCACAAAACTGGTCCCTGGTGCCAAAAAGGTTGGGGACCACTGTGCTACAGGGTTCAAGAGAGAAAGCGATCACATCCAACTGGAAAGATGTAGGAAGACCTCACACAAGAGTTGACACTTTTGCTGGTCCTGGAGGACAGTTAGGATTTTGACAAATAGAGGACGAAGAGGGCATTCCCTCAGAGAAAAAAAAGCATGAGCAAAGGCACAGATGTGAGAAAGAAGGAGAAGCAGTCAGAAAGAGCAAGTGTCTTTTAAACCAGCATGGTTCAAATGGTGGGGCTACATTTCTAGGGGTAGAAACCATGCAAGGAATTGGAGGTGAGAAGTATAGAAGCTGTGATATTAGAAGTTACGTGATGCTAAAGCAGCTGAGAGCGACTGCAGAGAAGAATGAGAAAGAAAACTGTGGGCCAGGACCTGAAGTCTCAGAAGGTAGAAGAGTACTTGTGGTCGGTGGTTAGAAGAGAGACTGTAGAAAGACATTTCATCACTTGCTCTGAAGGTACAGGAGAAAGCAAAGGCCATGCAGAGTCCCGCATATCCAGTGGCCAGGAGAAGTGCAAGTGAGCGTTAAAAAGCGTGTGGTTTTCAAGGAAAGTGGCATCATCAGCCACTTTTTGTTTTTTTGTTTGTTTGTTTGTTTTGCGGTACGCGGGCCTCTCACTGTTGTGGCCTCTCCCCTTGCGGAGCACAGGCTCCGGACGCGCAGGCTCAGCGGCCATGGTTCATGGGCCCAGCCACTCCGCGGCACGTGGGATCCTCCCGGACTGGGGCACGAACCCGTGTCCCCTGCATCAGCAGACAGACTCTCAACCACTGCGCCACCAGGGAAGCCCCATCAGCCACTTTTTTGAAAGAGAGTTTACAATGAAGAGCAATTGCTAGTGTGGAGATGAATGCCAGCTTTACCACTTCCTTTACACGATAGCAGTCTGTAAGTATGGAGAAAGGTACATTCCCCAAGAAAAAAGACTCCGTGAAAGAATTGTTCTGTGGTATTTCACATTGGGTCAGCTTATACAACACTGGCAGGCAGCCTGGGTGGACCAGAAAACACCTATCAACACCAGAGCAAATATAATGAACACTCTCTCAAATGGATACTGAGCTCACAAAAGAAGTAAAGAAAATATACAAGGAGCCAAAAATGAAGGTGAAGTGAGAAAATTGAGTGTTGAAGGTACAGTTTGGGCATACAAGATGGGAAGATGTGGAGAAAACCATGTAAAGCTAGGCTATTGAGATGGACGACTGGAAAAACTTGCTCAACATCAGTAACAAACCAAAAAAAAAACTTGTCTGTCTTGTCCAGAGAATGGGAAAAGAAGAGTCTCTGCTGAGAAGCTTTAATTTCAAGCTTCACAACAAGGTGGGATTTGAATGGATACTGCCAGCATGGTCCAGGAAGTTCCCCACCTAAAGAGTAACTTGAAGCAAAGGAAACATAAATCCCCTCTGGAGGGTCATGCCCTCAAGGCAAGCTGCCCAGGATTCTGACAAACATAAACTCACAATCTGGAATTACAAAGCGCATGAAGAATAAACCAGTCAGCAGAAACTACAAACAGCAGAAATTTAACCTGCAGAAACTACAGATAACCGGATAATGAGAAATAGATATAAAATAAGAAAGTTTATGGTGCTCCAAGACTTACAAGATGGAACTGTAAATATTAGAAAGAAACAAGATGGGGTTTTTCCCCAAAGACAGAAGAGACTGAAAAAGTACTAAATATAAAAATTGAGATTAAAAATTCAATGCCTAAGTTAAACCACAGATTAGATACAATTAATACACTGAGATATAGATCTGAATAAATTACCCAGAATGCAGATTCAAGCAAAAACAAGGAGATGGAATATAGGACAGGGAGGTTGAAAGAGAGGGAGAATAAAGGAGGAAAACCCAGGATGTATCCAGAAACAGGGAACAGAGAAAATGCAGTAGAAGCAGTTTCCAAGGATACAGTCGCTAAGAATCTTCCATTGTTGGACAGAGATGTTCACCTGTAATGGATGGACAATAAGACTAACAGTGGGCTTCTCAACAAAAACAAAAAACAGAAGTCATAAGATACTGGTAAAAGTGCCAAAAGAAGCTAGCAGTCAATTTCAATTGTATACCTAGGGGAACCATCCTTCAAGAATACGAAAGAAGCACATTTTCAGACAAACACTGATAGAAAGAATTTACCATCAGTAAACCCTAACAGAATTTCTTAAGAGATGTATTTCAGGAAAAAGAATATTAAAACCAGAAGAAAGTACTGAGATGAAGTAAAGAAGTAATGAAATGGATAAACTCATAGGTAAATCAAAACAAATACTGGGGCTTCCCTGGTGGCGCAGTGGTTGGGAGTCCGCCTGCCGATGCAGGGGACGCGGGTTCGTGCCCCGGTGTGGGAGGATCCCGCATGCCGCGGAGCGGCTGGGCCCGTGGGCCATGGCCGCTGAGCCTGCGCGTCCGGAGCCTGTTGCTCCGCAGCGGGAGAGGCCACAACAGTGAGAGGCCCACGTACCGCAAAAAAAAAAAAAAAACAAATACTGGCTGTATAAAACTATAAAAATAAAAACAACAAATTTGGAGATCAAAAACTAGCCATCACCCCCATGTTCACTGCGGCATTATTCACACTAGTCAAGATATGGAAACAACCTAAGTATCTATAGACAGATGAATGGAATATTATTCAGCCATGAAAAGAAGGGAATCCTGCCATTTGTGACAACATGGGTGGAGCTCGAGGGCATTCTGCTAAGTGAAATAAGAGAAATACAAATACCATATGATCTTTCTTATATGTGGAATCTAAAAAACAAAACAAACACACAAAAAACCTGGCTTATAGACACAGAGAAGAGAATGGTAGTTGCCAGAGGTGGAAGAAATGGGTGAAGGGGGTGAAAGGTAAAAAGAAAAAAAATAATGGAAAGAATTTTGCAGCAAATACCCATATATCTACTGTCTATATTATGCAATTAATATTTTACAGTATTTTCACATGTCTGTCTATCCATTTGCTGATCCATCATTTTTTTTGCTACATTTCAAAATAAGTTGCAGATATCAGCAGTTACATCTGAATATTTTATTGAATGCATATCATTAACTGGAGATCAATACTTTGCAGTTCCTTTTTTCTTATGAGATAAAATTTATGTACAATAAGATGCACATATTTTGTACTTTTTCTTTAAATTAGGGAATAACAGTAGCTTTGGCAGGTGAGGGGGGAAAAGTAATGGCAGAAGAAAGGAGCAAAAAATAATGATTCTCCCTTTATACAAAAATTATAGGTCCCATGTACTCATATAAACACCTAAAGAAAAGAAATTAACAAATTAGAAAACAAACATACAATAGAATTAACAAAAGTAATAGTTCATTGTGAAAAACTAGTAAAATTGATAAAACCAATACAAGACTGTTCATGACAAAAACAAAAGTAGAGAGAGCAAAAGTTACCACTATTAGGAGTGAAAAGGGGATATTACTACATAGAAAAGAATGTAGTACTGATTGTAAATGTAAATGTAAATGAACCCTAAAACATGAAGCTGAGCAAAATAACCCAGACACAAAAGTGAACAGCTATATGATTCCTTTGGGAAACTTTATGCATGGAGCTAGAAATCAGAGTGGTGGCTGCCTGTAGGAGATTGGGAGAGTTACATAAGAGCTTGAAGGAACTTTCTGCAGGAATAGAACAGTTCCACATCATGACGGGGATAGGATATTAGTTACACAGATGTATATATATATGTCAAGGACATTGAATCTTACAGTTAAGATCTGCCCAATTCACTGTAGGTAAACTTTACTTCAGTTTTTAAAAATTAATTGAATGCAGTGTTTTAGCAGAAGCTCAAAAGACATCTGAGACCAGTACTAGACCTAGATGGTATCTGTAACTCTCCTAGGTACTTTCCCTAAATAGAATTTTTTTTTTTTTCCTAAATAGAATTTTTAAGTTTATTTCTTTTTTTACTGTATACAGCTTTCATGTGGTTTTAAAAACAAAAAGCATTAAAACAAACCCAGGAGAACCAAAAAAGTGAAAGAAAGAGTAAAAATTCTCACTCCTGTCCTTGTTTCCCATCCTCCCAGTTTCCCTACCCCATAGGCAACTACTATTCTCAGTTTCTTTTGAACTCTTTTTCAGACTCTTTATGGGAAAACAATGCCCTAAATTTTGACTTAGGGTGATGGAGTCTGAGAAAACATGGTGTCAAACATTAAACATCCTGTTGAGAGTCTTGAAGCCTTAGAACTGTTGTTAGAAATATTCACATCAGAACTGGAGGTTCTATTTGACCAGGTCTTCGACCAAACTGGGGTTGTCATGACTTTTCAAAGCACAGTTTCCAGAGGAAGAAAAAAACAACTACAACAAAGAGGCATTAACTAAAATACTAGTCAACAATATGGCAGGAGATGAAAATAAAGGAGTGAGAGTTAAGTGTTCTAAGGTCATTTCCATGTTCAGGAGGAGAATAAAGAAAATGATAAAGTGAATGTTAATAAATGAAGAGTATCTGGCAAAATAAATACTCATTTCCAGACATACAAAGAACTACTACAAATCTGAGGCTTAAACAAATATTTTTTAAATGAATGAAATAAAATGAAAAGGAGGCAACAGAAAAACATACTCTCTTTTCTGTGTCTGGAAGTGGTTGGTGAGGAGGTGATGTTTGGAGCTTCTGTAGCCATATTGAGACAATGAGGAAATAAGCTTGAAGGGGAAAAGCCAACCCACTAAGGATGGCAGAGTGGACAGATGAATAGAACCTGGGTTCCCCTGGATGGGCAGATGATTGAGGTAAGGCCTGCTGGCCTCCTATGGCAGGAGAGAAATGAATGCTGAGGAAGAAAGGGTGTCTATCCTGCTAATACCCTGTAGGTGTCTGCTACAAGGACCATGTAACCTGGAGCTGCCTGGAAGCCATCTTGCCACCATCTGAATGGAGCATGTCTGAAAATGAAGCCACACAGAGGAAAAGAGAAGGAGAGAACACAAAATCTGATGGCTGTAGTAACTGGCAGAGCAAAAAGGTGAGCAGAGAAGATCAGAGGTGGGTGTAGGATATGTCCAGTCCATGCTCCAGAAAGGGAGACATATGGAACACAGCCATTCAGCAGAGCACAAGCCAGCTCTACTCAAACCAATGAGCTCAGTTCAGATCCAGATTCCTAGTTTAGTCAGCCTCTGCTAGGAAACCTGCTTGGATGCCCTCTAAGGGAGAGCTAGGAGTCATCCTTCTGAAAATTCTAAATGGAATTCATCACGTGGGTCCTTCACAGGGGACCCTCAACAACAGTGGCAGCGTCACAACAGAGGTCTCTGGAGAGGACGTGTAGGGCCGTCAACGTGGCCATTCTGTTCTGACCTCCTGAAAAGCGGCAGGCATCCCAGTACAGCAAATCCTGGCATCAACGTATCCTGGAAGTGGGAGTAGAAACGAGTGCTACTTAGCCAATGATGTTGAAAAATAATGAAAGGTGAAACAATGACAGCATGAAGCCTGGTTCTCAGGACTGGAAAAGTCAAAGAATCCTTCGGGACTGTGGTTTGGCGGAGTGGAAAGATTGTGAACCAAGCCAACCTGAACTTGAATCCTGGCCCTGACACTTTTTAGCTATGTAACTTCAGAAACATCATTTCATCTGTTTGAGACTCAGTTTCCTCATCTCTAAAATGAGGGCTAATATTGCCAGCTTCCCACAGTGGTTAGAGTTAGAAACGATGCATGTAAATTACCTAGCACAGTGTCCGGCACGTACAAGGTATTCAAGAAAAGACAGGGAGGAAGGAGGAATGAATGAAAGGCAGAAAGAGGAAGACAAATCCTAAGCCATAGAGCATGGTTTATAGAAAGTAAACGCTGATTTCACCAACATGCTCTAAACAGAAGAACAGAGGAAGATAGCTTTTCCAAACAGGAGTGTCGGCACCTGAGAAGGGTCCTCAGCCCACAGCTTTAAGGCTGGTTCAGAAAGCTCCTTGGAGCTCTGAACTAAAGCACCCCTGGGGAAGGGGTGAGCGGCCCTTTGATGCTTAAGGTGGAAAGGCCAGCCTGGGTCAGAGCTTGTCCCCATTGCAGCCTCCGTTCAGGGCCCCATCATCTCCCAGCACAGTCGCGGCTAGGTCGCTCTGGTTCAAGACCAGCAGTAAAGGCAGCTCCTTCCCAGGAAGAAGAGTATCCTGGAGATAGAGTCGCCCCTCCTGACTCCCACCGGGGACCCGTTCACCTCGGCCCACGCGGGGGCTGGTCCCATGTCCCAGATCCCAGGTGTGCTGTAGGCCCACACATCCTATGTGCAGGGAGGGTAATCTGAACATACAGAATTAATTCCTTTCTCCTTGTAGAAATCATCACTCTTTTTTCTTTTGGGGGCAAACGCTCTCTCTCTTAACGTGTGTTGCTCCTTTGACTTGTTTCCCTGGCAACAAAGACAGAAGAATGCAGGCAGCAACAAAAGCGGGTACAGGTAGTTTGTTTTCATGTCCTGGGGGGCTGAGGGCTGTGGGGAGGAGCAGTCACGACTCCCCCTGTTCCGTAAATGACTCACAGCAGAGGCTTCTAGTTTTTTTCCCGGTTTTGTTTAATAGCCAGGGAGGGGAATGGACCACGACTTAAGGCGTGTCTCGCTGCCACCGGGAGAGCAAGGAGCAGTTCTTCTTCAAGGGCAAGGCCAAGAAGGGTATCTGCCTGCCAAATGGCTCATCCACCATCAGTCTTCACAGGGGCTGCCAGGCCCTGTGGCCACAAGACAGCGACCAGCTCACCTGTGCGGACCCCTCGGCTCCTAGGTCTAGCAGGAAGGGGCGTCTTCTGCCACCTGGGATTTGCCCTCAAGCACCCTCCGGACCCTCTGCATCCCTGGGATGTAAGAAGGAGAAGTGAGGGTCAGCACGGATGCTGGGTGGGTGGGGACAAGCAAGCTCTGGCTGCTGGGGCCACAGGTGAGGCCAGAAGAGGGAGGGCAGAATGAAGGACGCAGTTAGGAGGTGGACCGCTTACCCAGGCGAAGCCGGTGGGTCTTGTCAGAGAAAACCAAGCGGAACCAGCCAGGCTCTTTGCACTCGAAGGCTTGGCCAAGGGACAGCAGCACCTTGTTATCCAAAAAGCGGCGCCAGAGCAGCATCTCCTCATCAAAGGTGGCCGCGGGCAGGTACTGGGAGGGTGAAAGGCGCTCAGGATGCAGAATGAGAGCCCCTGCCCTTGCCTGCTGGAGGGAGCTTTAACACTGCCCCCACCACCTGCATTTCCACCTGCATTACCTTCCTCAAGTCGACCCAGATGAAGAAGCCGGCCCCACGGCTCACAAAGGGGATCCCCAGGGCCCGGAGCTCTCCCGAGACATAGGTGTGAGCAGCCTTGAGCCGGGCGTGGTTTTCCGGCAGGTACACTTGGTTGATCCAGTCTGTTTGGGTGAAAGAGAAGCCAGAAGATAAACCTCACCATCAACCCTCCGCTCTGGCCTGAGAGTCTAAATGCTGAAAAGAAAAAGGCCATGAGCTGCCGAAGCTGGGTGAGCCCCTCCTGTAGCTGGTTGGGGGCAATGGGAATATTCAGCGAAAAGCACCTTAAATCCAGATCCTTGGCCCTGAGGGCTCCAGGGCCTGCGTGACGTTCTCAGGAGCCCAGACACAAAGTCCCTCAGGACTCAGACCCTCCCCAGAGGTGTACCCACTTACATAGTGACACTTCTGAGTCACCCGGGTGGAAGCTCAGATCACAACACTGACTAGGCGTGAGGCCTTGGGCAACGTCACCTCCTTGAGCCCCATTGTTTTAACTGACCTTTGTTTTCAGCGTCCAGTTCGATGAATTTTAACACATGCATAGATTTGTGTAGCCCCCATGACAGGCAGGATACTGAATGGTCCCCTCACCCCGAAGAACACCCTTGTGCTATCTGTTTGAAGTCACAACACCCCCTTCCCTGCAATCGCTGGTCTGTTCTCCATCACTGTAGTTTTGCCTTTGCCAGAACGTCACGTAAGGAGAATCATACAGTAGCGTAATCTTTTGAGACTGGTTTCCTTCACTCGACACAATGCCTCTGAGATGGGTCTGTGTCCTCATGGCTTCTATTGCAGTGTGTGGGTGAACCACAGTCTGTTTCTCCATTCATTTGTGGAAGGACATTTGGGTTGTTTCCAGTTTGGGGTGATTATGAGTAAAGCAGCTATAAACATTCATGGAGAGGTTTTTGTGTGACCATAAGGGCAAATATCTAGGAGTAGGATTTCTGGGCCATTTGGTAAGTGTGTGTTGAAGTTTATAAGCAACTGCTCAGTTGTTTTCCAAAGTGGCTGTTCCATCTTAACATTCCCACTGGCAGTGTGAGAGTTCCAGCTGCTCCACATCCTCAGGAACACATGATACTATCGCGATCTTTTAAAATTTAGCTATTATAGCAGGTGTGTAGTACCCGGTCCTGATTTTCTTCATCTATAAAATAATGGGGAAATATGCAGAAACACCTGCTTCCTAGGATTCTGGGGAGGGACAAATGAGATTGAGAGCATCTTGCGGGACTCAATGAATGGTGGCAAGTACGGGTAACCTTTGCTATCTAAACTCACTATCTGAACCCAGGAACAGAATAGACCTGCACAGAAAGAGACACTTCCGTTATAACAATCTTCCTTTAGTAGCTTCTGCTCTTTTTCAAGTGCTCACAGCTAATAATAATGAGTTCATATTAAGTGCCTATTGTATGCCCGGTGCTATTCTAATTGAATGACAAATTACACCAACCCTACAAGACAGGTACCGTTATGATTCCTGTTTTGCAGAAGAGGAAAATGAGGCTCAGGGAGGTGAAGGAATAGACCACATAGCCGGGACGTGACCGAGTAGGATATGAACGTAGTTTGGGCTCAGAGCTGGCACTCTCAAACACCACCCTAAATTCATCTCATGGGAGAAGCACCCATGACCCCTGGCCAGCCCCAGTCTAACTACAACCCTCCCCCATCCTCAGGTGGCCAGGCCCAGGCAGTCACCACGGTCCCGGAGCAGCTGTGCCATCTGATACTGGACCAAGCCACTGAGGCCGTGATAGCGGCAGAGGGAGGATACCGCAGTGGCCACGTCCTGGTTTTCTGTGTACAGCGTGCCAAAGCGGAGCCCGGACATCCCGAAGTCCTGAAGGAGAAAGGCACTGTGGGAGGTAGCCATCCCTCCCAGAGGAAGCTGGTTCCACCCACCTCTCACCTCCCCCTGACACCCCCAAGGCCAGCCAGGAACCCACCTTGCTGGTCGCCCACATCACGTGGGTCCTCTGGGGGTCAGGCAGCCTGCGGAGAGCACAGGGTGGGAACAGAGGCAACGCAGACCCGTCGGAGTTCACATGTTTGGTTGCACAAATGAGGAGACAGATGAGTCTGGTTTCATCTCTTGAATCACCAATTCCTACACATCCTTTAGAGCAGGGGTCAGCCAGCTACAGCCTGCTGCCTGTTCTTGTAAACGAACCTCTAAGGGGGCACACCCATGCTCTCCCACCTGTGTACTGCCCATGGCTGATTTTTTTTTTTTTTTTTTTTTTTGCGGTACGCGGGCCTCTCACTGTTGTGGCCTCTCCCGTTGCGGAGCAACAGGCTCCGGACGCGCCGGCTCAGCGGCCATGGCTCACGGGCACAGCCGCTCCGCGGCATGTGGGATCTTCCCGGACCGGGGCACGAACCCGTGTCCCCTGCATCGGCAGGCGGACTCTCAACCACTGCGCCACCAGGGAAGCCCCCATGGCTGATTTTATGCTACAATGGCAGAGCTGAGTGAGTGACCATATGACCTGTAAAGCTTAACATATTTGCCATCTGATCCAAAATATTTGCCAGCCCCTGATGTAGAGCATAGTTCAAGCATCACTTCCTCAAGCGGACCTTCTCTGACCCCCTCCCAGTAGACCAGGCCAATTGGGTACCCCAAGCAGATCCTCTGTTGGCTCTCCAGACGTCTGCTTTTCAATAATCAAATGATTAGCTGTGTATCTAGTTGCTAAAAGTGTTGGGGGGTTTTTTTGATGGTTTTTTTTTCCAGCTAGAAAGACAAGTTCCACATAAGAAGGGTCTATATCTTTCTTGTTCACTGACGTATCTCCAGCACAGCATAGTGTCTGGCCCACAGGAAGTGACAAATCCCTATTTCTCTGAGTCTCACTCTCCTAATCCATAAGCAAAGGGGAGGAACAACCTACGTGCCATCCACCTGGCAGAGCTTTGCGAGGACTGGCTGAGCAGAGCAAAGGAAAGTGTTTGGGAACCACTGACTGAAACCACCCACCCTGGCCAGGCAGGATAATCACCACTTGCACGACTTATCTCACAACAAGAGGTCCTGCTAAGGAATATGGAGCTGACAAGCTACCGCCAGCCCGAAGACTTTAGAAGGGGCCAAAGGGAGGGAGGAAACGCCGGCCCATAATATGTTCTTCCAACCTCCCAGAAACCCTCGCACGGGAAACCATCTTGACTGAGAGACGCGCATACCGCCAGGAAGGGCCTTGAATTGGACCAAGTATGGGCACAAGCAAGATGATGGACCAGAGACAACCTGGAAAGCTAACCCCATTGCCTTAAAACCTGAGACTACGAGCCACGTGGCAGAGCAGTCCCCCAGGGTTCCCTTACCCTCCTGCTCTCCACCCAGGTGCCCCTTCCCAATAAAGTCTCTTGCTTTGTCAGTACGTGTGTCTCCTCAGACAATTCATTTCGGAGTGTTAGACAAGAGCCCACTCTCGGGCCCTGGAAGGGGTCCCCCTTCCGGTAACAAAAGGACTCAGCAGGGCTGAAAGATCTCAGCGAGTATCAGGAACTGTCAGAATCCCTAAACGCCAGATGTGCAGATCTTACAGATGATCCGATCCAACTGTTTCCAAAGGCGTTCTGGCCACACATTCTTGACTCAAACTAAATCTAATGAAAAAGCTCCGATAGCTGGAAGGGCTTGGCACATGCAGGGGGCCCCAGAAGTATCTGCTGAATGAATGAGTGAATGAATGAAAATGGAGCCACTCTGGAGATGAGGGAAACAGCAGAGGAGGCCCATTTCCCACCCTCCCAGCCTTCCCTCAAGGAATCCTAAGACCACTCCTTGGAGCTTTCAGAACCACCACAGAACAATCTGAAAACCACTGATTGGCCCAGCCTCCCTTCTTCTCATTAGGGGACCTGAGGACAGTAGGACTAGCTGGGAGGAAGAGGAACTGTCCTGGGTGGGCGGAGGGGCGCGGGACTGGCAGAGTCAGCTCACCTTTCCAGGCTCAGGACACTGTGGTACCCAACCGACTCCTCAAACACGGACAGCATGTAGACCTCATCCACCATCACATGCAGCTCATGCCTGGAGGGCAGGTCGTGGGGAGGAGAGAGCTTGGCTGGTAGGCCAAATGCATCCCCCAGGGTGGGATGGCAGTGAATCAGAAATCCAGAAGGACCGCGGTCTAGCCCAGGGTTACCAAACTTGTTTTTTCCAGGAACACCCTTCTTTTGTCTATTTCTTTCAAACAAACAAGAAGCCGCGCACACACAAGGCAGATGACAGTGGGGATTCTGAAGCAATGTGGGGGGACGGGGGAGGCGGAGCCCTCGGGCACCTCCAGCCACAGTTAAGTACAGGCGGACCCAGATTCACGGCTGGCTCCACCCCTGACTCTAAGCCTCAGTCAATGGGATAATGACAGTATCTGTACCTAATAGGGTCGTTGGGAGGATTATAGGAGCTGGAGCATGTAGGGTGCTTAGCGGGGGGCCTGGCCCCTAGAGCGGGCAATAACGGCAGCTGCTGTTATAAAAAGGAAGAGAGAAGTAGCATCCCACCAAGCCCTACCCCCTGACTCCACTGCCAGGAAGGGCCAAAGCAGGTAGAAACCCACAGTGGGGTAAAGGGGGTAACAGGACCTGCAACAAAGCTCACATCGGAACCCTGATCCGTCACACGCTTTACGGGGTGAGCGTGGGGTGCCTCACCTCTTGGCAAACTTCAGGTACTCCTGCAGCTCTCCTGGGGAATAGACATCACCCAGAGGGTTCTGGGGGTTGATGAGGATGAGGCCTTTGACCTTCACACCCTGAAACCATCAGTGGGACAGGAGACCCTCAGCTCCTCCCCAAGGCCACACGGTCCCACTGGGCCGGATCCCAGGGAAACGTGTTCACCACCCAACACGAAACGAATAAGGGCAAAGAATTATATCTGCAGCATCATATCAGCTATAAAAGAGAACAAATGCAGAGAACAAAGCTCAGAGAGAAATATGCCCAAACGCCAGTAGAAGTTGCCTTTGTTGGTAGAATTATGGGTGGTGGTTTGTGCTTTTAAAATTCCCACAGTGGGCATATATGGATCTTATGACCAAGGTTAAAAAAAAAACAACAGCTTGACAGATTTCTGAAAAGTGGACTGGACAGGAACCACTGGAGGGCTGCTGGTCTATGCCTTTCTTCGGGAGGCCTCAGATCCCCTCAGAGTGAGGGGGACCACCTCCCCAAATCACCAGAGAGACTGCTGAACCAGACTTCTAAGCTCCATGCTTGGCCTGCTGAGTCAGAATCGGGAGAAGTGAGGGGTAGTTGTTTTTTTTTTTTTTGCGGTACGCGGGCCTCTCACTGTTGTGGCCCCTCCCGTTGCGGAGCAAGGCTTCGGACGCGCAGGCTCAGCAGCCATGGCTCATGGGCCCAGCCGCTCCGCGGCATGTGGGATCTTCCCGGACCGGGGCACAAACCCGTGTCCCCTGCATGGGCAGGCGGACACGCAACCACTGCACCACCAGGGAAGCCCGGGGGGGCGGGTAGTATTTTTAATCAAGCTCTCTAGTTGATTCTCTGTACACTGAGAGTCTCAGAGTCTTTCTCTAGCAGGAAGCCCTCCATGGGCAGGCTCCCGCTTGACCCCCAGAACGGTTCCATGCTACCACCCTACACCCCGTACCCATCACAGAGTGCCACCACTACTCCCAGGAGATCAGCCACAGGAAGGGGGTCCATGCCCTGCTCAGGCCCCCCTGCCTTCCAGCCTTGGGTTTAATTTGATCCCCAGACCTCAGAATTAGCTCCTTCCAGCGCCATCTCGAGCTTCTCCACTGTGAGCTGGAAGGGGCGTGTCTCCAGCCCAGTGACCTGGAAGAAGATCCACAAAAGCCAGCAGCCAAATTCAGGGACCCTCTTCCCCAGACCTGGACACTGGGGCCAGCAGCCAAATTCAGTGACCCTACCCCCCAGACCTGGACTCTGGGGCCACCAGCCAAATTCAGTGACCCTCCCCCCAGACCTGGACTCTGGGGCCACCAGCCAAATTCAGTGACCCCCCCCTCCAGACCTGGACGCTGGCGCCTCTCCTACCCCTGTCATCTCCAGCCTCCTCTTAGAACAATCTCAGAAAAACACAGGGGGGTCACTCCTCTCTCACTGCCACCCACCCCATCACATCAGGGACACCCTCACGGCTCCTAGGATTGGGGAAGAGCTCCCTGAGGTCCACTGATTGGGGTCCGTGGGCTTCCATGTTGAGGTCTGCTCTGCCCCGTTCTCACCCCACCATTCCGGTGTGGTCTCCCTGGGCTGCCCTTGGCTTTTGCATCGACCCCAGGGATCTCAGAAGTGGAAGATCGGGTGTCCCCAGGGCACCTAGGCAAGGGCAGCCATGGCCAACAGAAGGCTCCACCCTCCTTTCAGCCATAACCCCAGAGGCCTTGGCATGGACTTCCTCTCATTTCTACCCTCAAATTCAGACAGAGGAACATCTCGGCCTACAGGAAGGCCCAGGTCCAACCTGGGGTCCCAGGAACTCTTACCTCACTGTCCAGATAGACATAGGCCAGTCGGACGTTGCCATAGAGATACACATGCTGCGTGATGGCTCCGTAGTAAGGGGCAGGGATCAGGAAAGCCTCTGGGGGCAGGAGTGGGCCAGGGCCCGTCACCCTCTGGCCGGAACACCCAGACCCCCGTCCACTGACCCCACGCCTCTCCAAGCCTTCAGTGTGCTTGGGGAACATCTGGGGAACACGCTCCCTCTCTCAATTCCCAAAACCCTTTCTAAAGCTGGGATCCACTGAGTCCCTTTTCTAATAATTAGTAGCTGCCATTTATCGGGCACTTAATATGTATGGGGATCTGTGCTAAATATTTATTTTTTTAATCTCGTTTGATCCTCACAATCACTCTGTTATTATCCTCACTTTACCGATGAGGAAACTGAAGCTTAGATCCCTCGGAAGCACACGACATGCTGGGTTACTGCAAGCACAGACTTGGAACAGGAGTCGAAGCTGCAGGGTGATGATCTGGGTGTGACAAATGGGAAAACCTGACAAGACACAGAACTGCCCAGAGACAGAATGTGCCGCTTCTGGAGGAGTGAATGCTCCCCCGCTGGGGGCACTGAAGCCAAAGGCTGACACCGCTCGGTGGGGAGGGGGTGTCATGCAGAAGACTCCCGCTGTGGACACAGGGGTTGATGAGATGACGCCCAAGGTCCGCTCTAAGGCAGAGGTAAAGGTGCTCCTCCAGCTCTGAAGGAGGTGCATCAGTCAAGCTGCTCCCTTCCCAGCTTTCCCTTCAGCACAACCCCACCCCCGCCTTGCATCTCTGGAAGGGGCAGACTTTGCCCTACATGTTCCCTCCCCCGGCCGCAGGGATTGGGCCAGAGGTAGACAAATGACCCCAGGAGCCAATGCACTGGCTGGCCAGACACCCATCACGTTCTCTCTGTCTCAGGACTTTGCTCCAAGCAGCACAGATCCTTGTGAGACGAGAACATGCACTTGAATGCGAGGGTCCTGTGGAGTCAGAGCTGAGCCAACAACCTGGGCCAAACAGAGCTGAGCAAGGTCCAGAGAGAGGCCTGCATAAGAAGCGGGGGAGGGGGACTGCACACGCCAGTGAGAGACAGAGAGTGTGACGCTAATTCTACTCTTGATGGTTCTAGAACGGGTAGGAAATTGCCTATTACATCCTTGTGATGAATCTTCCTTTCAGGGTTCAAAACTTGGTTATTACATCTCTCTGTGTTATTTTAACAAGTAACTTAACCCTTGGGCCTTAATCTCCTCATCTGTTAAATGGGAATAAGCACAGAACCTACCTCATCGGGGTTAGAGTGAGGATTAAATGACAGACTATGCCTAGCCTTAGGCCAGCGCCTGAAACGTAGTATGGGGTCAATAAATGTTACTAAATTATGATTATTAATTAAGCTAATATGAGTGGGTCTCTGTTCCTGGCAACCAACAGCCCCTGACCATGACTATGGTCAGTATGTCCTTGATTTGGCCATGGCTCTTGCAGCAAGCACTGCTGGCTAGATACTCAACAGCCATTCCAATTTTCTTCCTTGCTAAGAGAGCACCAGACTTTTCAGCTATGACCAGCAATAAGTCCAAGGAAGGTGCACCTTCCCCCAGCCCTGGGGGATGAAGCAAGTTTGGTTTAAGCCAACCAGGGTTCTCTTCCCCTTCGCCAGGGACTGCTTTGGGAATGGGTTTGTGAGTCCGTCCTGGCCAGAAGGATGCAAGGGGAGCCCTGCGGGGACTCTTCCAGGAAAGAGTAGCCCCATTTCCTCCCTCCCAGGAAAAAGGGACAGGCACAGCACAGTCTCCCTCTCTTCCTGCTTTAGGACATGCTGTCACGTGAGGTCGTCACAGAGAAATGGCCCAGAACCCTGGCATCACCTTGACTTCCCCTGGAACTGCCAACCCCTGGCGTCTTGTCAGGCCCCTTAGTTAAGCCCCCTGTGGTCTAACAGTCTATTATGGCAAAAGCACCCTGATGCAGGCCTCGAGGACAGGCAGCTAGGGACACTGCAGGCACAGGGCAGCCCCTGGTACTGAATGGGCTGTAGTCTACTTACCCCCCACCTCACACAGTACTGTGGCCAGAGCGGAGAAGAGAGAGGCACAGCCATTCAGAACCACGACCTGAGGGTGACACATCCATGGGACAAAGATGAATCTGTCCCAGGAGGGTGCAAGGGCCTGCAGCCTCTAACCCAGGAGGGCACAGAGGGAGGGCCAGGTCACAGAGGGAGGGCCAGGTCATACCCGCAGGCCCCTCCTGACTAACAGCCAAGTCCATTTGTGTGGCCTATTCGTGGGGACCCTGTTCTAGATCAACTGAGCAAGGAAGAGGGAGCTGGTCACTCAGAGTCCTGCCCGAAGGTGTGGCGGCAAAGAGGGGCCACAGAACAAAGCGGGGCAGAAATTATACCCAAACTCTGAATATCTAGGATGAGGGGCAAGAAGGGAGGGGGTCTTCCTAATTCCAAATCAAAACTAAGTGACCCTACTTACCCCTGGCCAGCCAAAAGTTGGGGAGGGGGCAGAAGATCAGGAAGGAGCAGGGGAGGGGGCTACTCACATTCTCTGGTTTAAGGGGTGCGGGGCTCCTGCAGTAGAAAGACAGGAACCTGGCCACTTCCTCCCGGAGGCTGGAGATCAGACAGACAGATGGGCAGTGCTCATCAGAGGGGCTCCGACCCCAAGTCCATCCCAAAGCTCCTCTGGTGAATCTTCAGGCAGCTGCCATTACCCTTCTCTGCTTCCCACAATGGGAATACGATCAGTATTTGTCTCCACTCCTTGGTACCCACCTCCCTCCTCGGTCCCAACACTACCCGCATGCGTCGAAACTTCCATTCCAATACTTCTAGGACACCTGACCCCACCTAAGCAGCAGACTGCAGGAATATCAAAAAGTAACACTCTCCATACAGATCTAGCTAATGGTAATAGTAATAATAGCACATTAATATAGTAAAATATATAATATAATGAAGGATAACATAATTATTATATTATCATACTTATTGCTAATATTTATAAGCATTTACCTTATGCAGGTATTATTTAGAGAATATTCCTCATTTACTCTTCATAAAACCCCTCTGACACAACTACTATTATTATTATCCCCATTTTACAGACAAAAAAACTGAGGCTTGAAGGAGTTAGGTTACGTGCTGGTTAGTGGCAGAGTCCACACTCAAGCCCAGTGGTCAGACTCTAGGGCCACCATCCTAATTATTATAAGAGCATATGCTTGGAATTACTCTTGGAATCAAGTCCAGCTCCAGCACTAAATCCTTAGGACAGCATCTGGGCCCTAGCAAGTGCTCAATAAATATAAACTCTTATTAGTTTTACTTACTATTTCCCATCTTACCAGCAGAAGGCCCCAACCATCTCCTCCTAAGCTGATTCTGGCTCCTCTAAAGCTACTGAGAAATTGGAGACAAGGCTCCTGGCCTGAAGGCCCTCTCCACTCCTCAGACTCAAGAGAAACCAAGCCAGGGAGCCGCTGAGTGGGGGTGCGATGGGCAGGAGGCACTAGTTCCCTGCAGATACTCCAGGAGACCCCATGACTGCCAGCTCTCCAGGACTAGGCCCTCAGCCTAGGGCAGGCTTTCTCAACCCGCCACTATTGATGTTTCGGGCCGGATCATTCTTTCCTGTGGAGGGGCCTGTCCTGGGCACTGTAGGAGGTTTAGCAGCTTCCCTTGCCTCTACCCAAGAAAAGCCAGGAGCAAACCCCCTCCCAGTTACGACAACCAAAAATGTCTCCAGACATTGCCACATGTCTCCTGGGGAAGGAAACCGCCCTGGGGTTGAGAACCACTGGCCTACAGGTGCTACTTACAACAGATGTCCCCTCCAGTCAGGGTACTGCAGCAGGGACGGCTCCACCCGCCACATGTCGCTCTGACTCAGCTGGGGACAGACAGGGGAGAGCAGGGCTGAGGAACGCACACACTCATAGTGAGGGCCAGCCCTGCCACCTGCATCCACGCAGCACCAGGGCTTCTAAAGCCAAGGGCTTGGTCTGCTTATCAGAGAAACCGACACAGGGGCAGCTGAGGGACAGCATTCTCAAGCCCATTTTGCAGATGAGGAAACTGAGGCTTAAAAATGTCAGGTGTGGGACTTCCCCGGCGGTCCAGTGGTTAAGACTGTGCGCTTCCACTGCAGCGGGCCCAGGTTCAATCCCTTGTCAGGGAACTATGATCCGCCCGGCACGACCAAAAAAAAAAAAAAAGTCAGGGGGCTCAGCCAACATCACAGCACCGGCAAGTGGTGAAGCTAAGACAAACCAGAATTTTTGACTCCTAGTCCAGTGCTCTTTAGACAACACCGCCGCCCAACAAAACCAGAGGGGCGGATTTGCAGAGGCAGCGATAGGAGACCGCACACCTCAGTTCCTCCAACGGGGTGACAGAAGAGGTCCCAGAACTAGGTGCCCTACCTCGGTCTTGGCTCTAAGTCATGGAGGGACTCAGGCCACTGTCTTCCCGCAGGCTCAGCTCAACCTTACACTTTGGAAAATGCGGCCATTTCCAGACCATCCCCACCCTGCCTGGGTGCTGGGTTAGTGACTCCCAGGGCATCACACCCACAAAGTCGAGGAAAGGCAGAAGCCTTGGGCGGCAGGACCAAAAGGAAGAGAGGGAATGAGCCACGTGTCTATAACCCCAGCCTCTTCCATTTCTCCTTCGTCCTTGAGCACTGCACTGACCGATACAGAGGCCTCTGGCCACATGTGGCTCTTATGTGTGACTCTCCTGAATTGAGATACTGGATTCTGAAGACTTATATGAAAGAAGTATGTAAACTATCTCATTAATAATTTTTTATATTGATTACATGTTGAAATAGCCATATTTTAGATACAATGGGCTAAATAAAATACATGATGCAAATGAATTTTACCAGTTTCTTTGTACTTATTTAATAGGAAACTTTTAATTATATACGTGGCTCACAGTTTATTTCTACTGGATGGCACTGAGCTGCCTTAGAGTGGGGAGCTGGCTTTGGGTAGAACAGGCTTTTCAAGCCCACTCCCTACACCCCTCTCCCCTTGCAGCTTAGATGTTTCCCTTTGGAAATATGTTCCTTTGGGTTAAGTATCACTCTCTCCACAGTTCCAAACTCTAACTCTTAGGCCTCGAGAGACACATTCATCAGATAGTTCCAGCAGTTTACTAGAGATGGCTCGCACCAGCTCAAGAAATCTGATTATTTTCTCTATCTGTGAGTTGGCAGGCAGAGGGAAGGGGGAGGGGCAATATAAGGGTAGGGGATTAGGAGGTCCAAACTACTGGGTATAAAATAAGCTACAAGGATAGACTGTACAACACGGGGAATATAGCCAATATTTGATAGTAACTATAAATGGAGTATAACCTTTAAAAATTGTGAATCACTCTACTGTATACCTGTAACTTGTATAATACTGTACAGCAATTATACTTCAATTTAAAAAAATAAATGAAAGAAATCTGATTTCAGGAATTTTGCAAACTGTACCATTTTCAAAACTTACATTATATAAACTATACATATAAATTATGTAAGTCAGTTACAATAAAAATAAAGGTAAAAAGTGCTCAAACAATATTGCTCCTGTCTATGTTGCTCCACTTTGCTCTCATCTGTGCTCTGGAGGTTCTTTCCGTCCACGTGTCTGCATGGTGGGACTACCACGTGATGGTGCCCCTGCACCTCTCTTCCCAGCTCTGCATGCAGTGATGTCACGGCAATAGCCTGATATCGGCCACAGTGGGGGCATTTACACTATGGGAATCAGAAAAGCTACCGATCAGGGGCCCCTTTCTCCCAGGGCCAGTTGTTAAATACTGACCACACAACACCGAGTATCTCCCCCTGAGAGCAGGGACCCAGCCAGCAGGAGGAACTGAGGAGGGAAAGAGCCAGAAGAAGTGAAGAAGGAGGATCACAGTGGGGAGGTGACTCTCCCAAGATGGAGGGAAAGTGGTCCCCAAGGCCGCTGAAGCAAGCAGCAGGCTTTCTGGGGGAAGTGTTCCAAGGAATCCCAGAGAAGACAGCCCCTTGCAGCTGGGGATGCCACCCAGAGGTGCACCGGGACTTACCCGCCTGGACAGCAGGTCAAAGCAGAGTTTGTTCTCACTGGTGCCCAAGTTAATGATGCCCTGGAGGTGAGAGGTACAGAGCCATGTGAGCACAGCAGAGTGTGCCATCAGAAGGCCCCGGGGGGGCGCACCAAGGCAGCAAAGCGAAGCTCTCTGCAATCTCGCCTTTCCCACCACCCCTCCTGGCCTTTGCTCAAGCCATGCCCTCCACATGGCTCCCTGATCCTATATTCCCATTTCTAAAGCTCTGTGCAAATGCCATCTCCTCCAGGAAGCCTTCCTCAAAATTCCACCTGCAAGGGATCTTTTCTTCTTCTGGATCCCAAAGCACTTTATCTGTCCCCCTTTACGGCACTAGTCAGTTTCTGTCCCAGGTCACAGGGACTGATGTATAGGCTTTATCTCACCCACTAGATGGGAAGTCCCTGAAGGCTGGATACATGCCCGAGACACCGCTGTATCTCTCAAGAGCCTCAGTTTACAGGATGAAAGAATGTACACAGTAAACTGGTGCTCTGGCAGGAACAGGAACAAGGGTCATTGTACCGCAAGAAGAGGCCCTGTCAGCTCCATGGAGAAGACCACGTGGTGAGGAACCAAGGCCTGCCAACAACCATGTGAGTGAGCTTGGAAGTGGATCATCTCCCCACCCCACCAAACTTTCAAATGAGACTACAGCCCCAGCTTCACTGCAACTTCCCAGGAGATCTTTAGCCTGAAGCACCACCCGGATTCCTGAATTCCAGAATCTGTGAGCTGTTTGTTTTAAGCTGCTAAGACCTGAAGTCCTTTGTTACACAGCAAGAGATAACTAATACAATCCCTCACTTTTTTCAGGTCTCTGCTTCAATGTCACCATATTAAAGTGACCTTCTATGACCACCTCACATAAAATAGTAATATCCCCAGCCCACCCCACCAGTCTCTATCCTATTACCCTGCTTTATTTTTCCCTACAAGACTTATCCCAACATATTATATATATATATGTCTGTCTCCCATACTAGACTATAAACTCCATGAGGGCAGGAACTTTATTTTTGTTCACGGCTGTAACCCTGGTATATAGAACAGTGCCAGCACCTGGTACATGCTCAACAAATAAAGATTATTAAAGGGTTATTCGTGACAGCTCTCTACCCTCTGAAGGTATTACTGGTAATAAGTTATAATAATTGGGGCAGGTAACATTAATAATAATAGCAACTACCATTTATTGAATGCTCTATGTGGAAGCACCGTGCTAGTAACTTACGTACCTGATCTCATTTAACTGTGACAGTTCTATAGAGGAGGTATTACTATCCCATTATAGAGATGAACTGAGGTTCAAAGACATTAAGTAACTAGCTCAAGAATACACAACCCAAAAGTGAAACAGTTGCAACCTGAAACCTAGTTCTGTCCCAGATCTAAAATTGGATAGTTGATGGGCTGTGGATCAGAATCCATATAAGAGCACACTCCATGGTTCTTGAATTCCTCCTTCACAAATCGAGGTTCCCTTAATTATAAATGGGCCATCTTCTGATTCAGGTAATATACAGGGGCCTCTCTGAGCAACATAAGACACCCCCTAGGGAGTCAAAGGGGCATAACTCCAACATGACAATAGCAAGCTGTGTGCTGCCCTGTTGGTCAAAGTGGGGTAACCGCCCCCCCACCCCCCGTGCTCTCTTGTGTCCCAGTGGGAAGGGGGCCTTCACTCACACTGGGGTTCTCATCCTCATCGTACTCATCCATGTGGTAGGTCCTGTAGCCCTCCTCTGCTGAATCCCAGAACCATTTAATGATGCTTCCTCTAGAGGACAGGTAGGGGCTGTCGGAGGAGAACATGGCAGTGGGATCACCCACTCCATAGAGCTTCAGCGGCTTCTGGTCTGGTTTTCCGGAGCCTTCTCTTTCCAGACCATCCCCATGGTTACTGTGCAGGCCCTGTGTGGAGACTGAACCCGGAGAGGTGGTAGGTGTCCCGGAGTCCTTCTGAGGGAGTATGAACATCTGCAGAAAGACAAAAGCACTCAGTGCCTGATCTGATCAAGGGCTTTCCTAGCACCAAGCAACAAAAATGAACTGGGAGTCACGGGGCCCTCCCCCTTCTCTATCTGCCCCTTCCTTCAAGTTTATATACTCATCACTTCCTGTGTCCCTTACTAGTTGTAACCATGTGCGCAATCACTTCAAGGCATCGACTCTGCTAAGGATCTACAGACAGGGGCTGTACTTGCTACTTTTCTACAACTTTAATAAACGGCTGCTTCAGCTTGTTTTACTTTTGTGGAAGTTTTGCATTCTGCAGCCTAAAGAGTCACCAGCTTCTTTTTCCATTCTTGCCGACGTCAGTTTCAAAAAGCCAAGTTAAAATTCTCTGACTTAAAGTAGAAAGAGCCTGGAGTCCAGAGGTCTTGTGGTGACTGTTGCGAATAGAAGTAAAGGATAAAATGAGATTATCTGGTTGTTTCGAGGCGATGATGGGTGGGGCCTGAGAAGAAGCAAGTGGGGTTCCCACAAGTGCAAGTGCACGACCCTGAGCAGAGCCCAAGGCCCCACCCCCGCTCCCTCCCGAAGTGGGGGAGGCGTGGCCGCTGGGAGGGGCTGGTCTCATCCTGCGTTCAGATGTGAACTCCTCCACTTTCTAAGCCAGCGTCCTCGTGGGCACAGTGGGTGTAGCCGTAACTACCGCATAGGGTAGCAGTGAGGACATAAATATGTTAGTGTAAATGCCTTAGAACAAATCCTGGCTCATGGACAAACTTCAGTAAAATATGTTATTATAACTCCTCGCCTCTTTCCCCAGTCCTGATGCACAAGCCCCAAACACCAAATGATGGGGGACCAACCAGCGGCCCAGAAACCCAGGGGGCTCCTCGGTTAAATTTTGCTCCACTAAGTCTTTTCTGGGGTCTCCCCCAACTGACTGGGCTCTCCCCAGCCTCACCTCGCCCCCCCTCATCCTATGCCTGGGCCCTCGGCAGGTCAGAGGGGCTGAGGCGGGGTGGAGGTGGGCGCCGGCCGGGCCCCGGCTCCGCGCGCGCCGTGCGGGAGCGAAGGGCGGGCTCGGGGCGTCCAGCGGGGCGGCGGCGAGTCCAGAGCCCGAAACCCGTGCGGCGGGGCCTCGGAAATCCACGAGAGGGAGGACAGGGCGGAAGGCAGAGCGCAAGGCCCCTGCAGAGCGGCGGGCACCTCGCGGGCGCCGGCTCCCGGTCTCCGGGAGGAGGAAGTCTAAGTCTGGCCGAGGGCTTCGAGACGGAAGGGCCGGGACTTCTGCAGCGAGGCCTCGAGCCCGGGCAAGGGAGACCCCGCGGGCCCCCTGTTCTGCAAAGCGTGGATTGCACCTACTTGCGGAGCTGGAGGAGCCGCCGCCGGCACTCAGGCACGCGCAGTCTGTGTCCGAATCCTCGCCCGGACTCGCTCTCCGCCGCTGTGCGCAGGGCACCCGGGCCCAGGCACTCGCACTCGGGACCGTCCACGCCGGGTCGGGCTTCCCAGAAGGTTCGGGAACAGTTCGTCAACTCGCGCCCGAGGCCGCAGGACGCCCGGGTGTGGCCTGAGCGCAGGGAGCGCACACGCTGCAGCACCGTGGGGCGGGGAGGGGAAGCCGCGGAAGGGGAGGGGGCCCAGGGCCAGAGCTCCGCCTGGAAGGGACGGGCTGCCCGCTGCCACCTCCGCTCTCTGCGGCCTCAGCGCCCTGGCGGCCTTCCCGCCCCGGTCTCCCCGCCCCTGGCACATGGGGGCCCCTCCCTCTGCCTCCCGGCCTTAGTGTCCCCATTTACAGGCAGAGTCACCGAGGTTACTGGACAAATGTATGCCTGGTTGCGGCCCATGGAAAAGGCTTTCCGGACTTACATTAATTCGATTAAGGGCATCCTGAAAACATCCTTCCCCTATGAAAGCTTCTGACCTGAGTTTGTAATTTCTCCTCTTTTCGTTCTACAGAACACCTGGTGAACTCTGCCTGGGACCCTGCACTTTGGCAATGAGTTAGACCACCAAGGTCCCAGGCCCGCGCCGAGCCTTTGAGTAGGAAAAGTTTCCTTTTCTCCATGAAAAGCAATGAGCAGGATCCATCAGTACAGATCTGGCTGGGAAGACTTGGCTGTCTCCGGATCACTCCACTTCTTGTCTTCGCTTTGGCCTTGCCACTAACATTGTGACCTTGAGCAGCTCTCAAGACTTTTTGTTCCTCTATGTAAAATAAGCCAGTTCTCTCCATTTAAGTCATATCATTCTGTTTAATTCAGGTAAGTAGTCTTATTGAATGCCTGTGTCATGCAAGATCTCTGCAAAGTACTGGGATACAGTGATGGCAAAACAAACAGCGGGCCTGCATGGTTGACTGGGAAGGCAGACATACAAATGTGCTAACTAATAAGAAAGATTACTGGGTGCCTGGGAAGCATGCGGCAGGGAGATTTAACACCGCTGCCCCCTTCCCTGACACACACACACATGCATTGGCCCCATACAGGAAGCCTTACACACACATTCATTCACCCTAAACACTTAGGAAGTGATGCTTGAGTCCTAGTTAGCTAGCTGGAGTGTGGGGTGTTGGAAGCAGAAGAAAGCCTTTGACAAGCCTAATACCGACCCCCGGAGCTTGCAGGGTTCAGGAGAAAGGTTGGAGATACGATCAGGGATCAGGTCATGAATCTTAATAAACCCTGTTAAGGACTGTGAACTTCTCACTGAGGGCAATGGATATATATTGTAATCTCTAGAGCAAACACTTTTTTAAAAAAAGTCAAAAGGTATAATTAAGAATAGATGGGATACCAAATAATGCGTGATTAATTCAAAAGGCATACGGGAAGGAAAAAATGAACAAAGAGCATACGGCACAAATAGAAGACAAATAGCAAGATAATTGACTTAAGTACAGCCATATCAATGATTACATTAAATTAATGACCAAAGACCAGTTAAAAGATCATCAGACTGGATAAAATGGTAAGATTAAGAATATGATGTTTCGGCTTCCCTGGTGGCGCAGTGGTTGGGAGTCCACCTACCGATGCAGGGGACGCGGGTTCGTGCCCCGGTCCGGGAAGATCCCACATGCTGCGGAGTAGCTGGGCCTGTGAGCCATGGCCGCTGAGCTTGCGCGTCCGGAGCCTGTGCTCCGCAACGGGAGGGGCCACAACAGTGAGAGGCCCGCGTACTGCAAAAAAAAAAAAAAAACTGACAAAAACTGAACACTCATTCATGGTAGATCTCTCAGCAAACTAGGAATTGAAGGAAATTCTTCTATCTGGTAAAGGCAGTATGAAAAATACGTGCAGTACTTAAGAATGAGAGACAGAACTCAGTCCTGCTAAGATTGAGAACAAGGCAAGAATATCCTCTCTTACTTCTTTTATTCAATTTTATACTTGAGGTTCTAGGCCATGCAATTAGAACAGAAAAATGAGAGACATAAATATTGAAAGGAAAGAAGGAAAATCATCTTTATTCGCAGGCAACATGATTGTGTACATTGAACATTCAATGAAATCCCCCTCCAAAACAACTAGGACTAATAAGTGAATTTAGCAAGGTCTCAAGATACTGTCAGGAGGTGGTTCTCCCCAGGTCTCTCATGTTTCTGCCTGTCTTGCAAACCCAAGTGACTGACCAAAGCCATTGGTGGGTGCTAACAGCTCTTCCATCATCTGTAAAATGGTGGTAGTCCCCACTCTGCCTATTTCACAGCATTGGTGCTCAGACTGAAGCTCAGATGTACAACGGCTTTGCAGAGAAATGCACAGGAGGTATGATTTGAACAGCTGGAAACACTAGAGATGGAAATGGAAGACCTCAGGCTTATCACCAGAGATTCACTTTACAAGCCTTTCGAAAAGGCAAGAATGGAAAGAACTCATACTTGGAGTTATGCCCCCATCCTGCCACTTAGCCACTTGTGTATAAGGTGGGCGTGATTGTGAAAGGATCCTGTGGGACATTGCACCCAACACCTAGAAAATGCTCCGCCAATTAGGCATCACGGTTTCCCTTCCTTTCTGATCTGCCCCAGAAGTGTTCTTCACATATAACCTGCTTTAGAATTTAAAAACTAAATTTAATTTTTAAAAATAAATTATTGGGGCTTCCCTGGTGGCGCAGTGGTTGAGAGTCCGCCTGCCGATGCAGGGGACGCGGGTTCGTGCCCCGGTCTGGGAGGATCCCACATGCCGCGGAGCGGCTGGGCCCGTGAGCCATGGCCGCTGAGCCTGCGCGTCCGGAGCCTGTGCTCCGCAACGGGAGAGGCCACAACAGTGAGAGGCCCACACTGCAAAAAAAAATAAATAAATAAAAATAAATAAATAAATAAATAAAAATAAATTATTTATTTTTGGCTGCGTTGGGTCTTCGTTGCAGTGCACGGGCTTCTCAGTGCGGTGGCTTCTCTTGTTGCAGAGCATGGGCTGTAGGCACGTGGGCTTCAGTAGTTGTGGCACATGGGCTCAGTAGTTGTGGCTCCTGGGCTCTAGAGCGCAGGCTCAGTAGTTGTGGTGCACGGGCTTAGTTGCTCCGCGGCATGTGGGATATTCCCAGACCAGGGCTTGAACCCGTGTCCCCTGCATTGGCAGGCGGATTCTTAACCACTGCCCCACAAAGGAAGTCCTAAATTTAATTTTTAATTAAATTTTAATTAGGTGTAATCAAAAATTTAAAAATCATCTAGCTCTCAAAAGGTGATATGAAGCATGTGAGTAAGAAACAAAACAGGCCTGGAATTTACAAGAATATGGAAGTTATTTGATATCAAATATAAAAGTAAACCCATCTAAATAGGGATCCAGAGAGCTCCCTTTATTCCTCTCTAGGCTTTCCCACCGGAATCGCCATAAAAGCATTTTGCACACACACACTGGCTAGAAGACTAAAAAGATGTAAAGCTTCCAGAAATGACAGATGCTCAGCTTAGGGGGGCTGATGGTGGGGTCAAACGAGCTCATGCCTGGAGAAGCCCAGGTCACAGCTCCAGGTCAGTATACCAGCCTTCCAGATCCGAGGCTGACGTCAGGACTTCCTGAGAGTGAGACTGGCTGGAGCCGCTGGCTGGGAGGTAGACACTTCCTCCTTCTTTGCAACCTCCAGTTGCTTCACTCCCCAATCTTGCCCCTGCTCCACTAGCACCTGGTGGAACTGCTGAATGGCTAGAGGGTCCAAATGGGGACAGAGAAAAATACTTAGTGGGTTTCATGTAGTCCCCAGATATAGCCGGGTCCTAGTAGGCCACCACAGAGCCTCTCGTTCAGGGATGCTGAACTTGAGCCTTCCCCTCTTTGGGATAGATTTCCAAGTTGACCTGCCACATCCCCCATGGCTCTTTTTGGCTTCATCATCACAGCCCCTGCCTGCCAGTTACCTTCATGACTCAGATCAAATCTTGTCACCTAGCTGATGGCCTTGGCCTCATCATTTTCTCTCTGCCTCTAGTGGCCCTTCACTCAGTCTATTTTCCACATTAGCTAGAAAGATATTTGTGTAACATAAATGTTCTCTTATTCATTGCTATGTTCCCAGCAGGTAGAACAGTGACCTGCATGTGTCGAGATACAATAGATAAAATGAATGTCATGTTTCCATAACCTTCAGAGGAGAATCTAAACTCCAGGGTATAGCACACAGGGACTTCTAGGTCATCTCCCTGTCTATCTCACCTAGTAGCCAGCAAGTCCCACATGGGCAGAGCTCCATTTCTTGAGAGCTTACAGTCCCAATGACCTGCTCAATGGCAGACACAGACCAGACACCCAAAAGGTATAATATACCTCAAGTGCCTGTCAGTTCCTGTTTACAGAGGAGCTTAAAGGTATGAAAGTGGAGACAGAGGGCCTAGAAGGGCTGGAGCTATAGGCTACTAAAGGCAAAAAAAAGGACGACTCCGCTATTGCATCATACAGGAGTGGCTGGGGCATCTTTGAAGGATGCCAGGCTTGGGAGGTCAGCCCCACTCACCGCTTCTTAGCAGGAGGGGCCTAGCTGCAAAGATGAGGCAGAACCAGCCAGGCTCCTTACACATGAAGGTCTTGCCACGGGACAAATCAGCTTCTTGTCCAGGAAGCGGCAATGCAGGAGCAGCTCTTCCTCAAATGTGCATGGGTCCAGGTACTGGGGAGGACAGAGGGACAAAGCTGAGCTCAAAAGCCATCAGGTAGATCTGCCCTTTGACACCTGTCTTCATTCCCAGAACTCACCTGTTTTAAGTTGATCCTCCTGCAGCCGGAAGCGATAAATGGGCAGGTACACATTGTCAACCCATTCCGGATGGGTGGAGCAAAAGGGCTGTCACACATCTCAGGGCTAAGATCTGCCAGAGGCTTCCTGACAAAATGCTCCCTACCTGGGCTCCATGCCTGCTGATTCTATCCAAGCCTGACTGTATTATATTTGAGCTGACTTATACCCAACGCACCCATTTCCACTAGGTAGGCGGAGACATTGGGCTTCTCAATAATTGTGTAGGAAAGTTCTGTTTGAGTTTACACCCTTGAGGCAAGAAGTTGAGGTGTCCTCTAAACGGGGTTGATGCTTCTGTTGTCACCTGGGCAAGTAGCAGGTACTCATAGCTCCCTTACTTCCTGCCTTAGACCCTAACAAATGGACGTTGAAGAACCTCGTTGTCGTGCTTGGGGATGATCTTAGCCCAACTATCCTTAGCATTGGAGCACTTTAGAACCACTTGGGAAGCTTTTAAAAAAAGGCCTGGTGGCCCAGGTTATACCCCCAGACATCGAAATCAAAATCTTCACGGATACAGCCTACACATCAGTATTTACACTTCCCAGGTAATTCCCATGTGCGTCCAAGACTGAGAACCAGCGTTCAAGGAGCTAGGAATCTGGTTTCTACCAAACTATTAGAGGGCCTGGCACCATGCAGGGCGGCATCCAGCTGGATTTCTCCTACCTACCCCTTTCTCCACCCAAAGCTGAAAGCACATTGTTTTCTAAACCAGATCATCTGATTACATTAGTTTGTTTCATTATATCTCCGCTTTTAATTTAAATCCTCAGGCCTGGCATCTGCTCTGTTACAGGGAATTTTAAAAAGGAGCCCTTATACCATGGCATAAAAGGGGGGAAATTCCCTCTGAAGCCAGCATTCACTTAAGATCCAAGGGGAAGGTGAATTCAGGTGCCATAGATGTAGCCACACCAACTTGCCCAAATGGCAGCTCTCCTTTGGCCACACTGGAAGATAAAGTTAAATCATATTCGAGGAATCAGGGTGTTCCTTTGTAATCTTTGCCTGAAGCAAGCCAGCTTTGGGGGAGGGAAAATTGACCTTCACACAAAGACTCATTTCTGAAGTTCCCACCTTTAAGTCCTAGAGTACAATTGATGATCCCCTTTCCAAGCAGAGCACGAGCTACCGGATGGCCAGTGTTTTAGACCAGCACCTCCATCGTCTGTCTACACCCGGCTGCATCATATGAGCTACAGCCTGCCCTCCTGTAAACTTCCTGTCCTGCCACTGTTAAACCCAAGACAGTGAACAGGGTCTCACTGTGTTGAAGGCATGTCAGAGGCCCAAGCAGACCCAGGAATTCCCCGTGGCCACGAGGTCTGGCCCTGAACATGGCTCAGTACCTCTGTCCTGGAGCAGCTGACACAGCTTGTACTGGATGACACCAGAGATGCTGTGGAGGTAGCCAAAGGAGCTCACGGCAGAGGCCACCTCCCTGTTGCGGGTGTACAGAGTGCCAAAGCGGAAGCCAGAGATGCCAAAATCCTAGAGGAAGAGAAGTAGGGAAGGAAATACCCAGTTGGTCTGCCTTCTGCTCCTGGATCGACTTCCTTCCCTACCCAAGGACAGGCAGCTGGGACTCACCTTACTGGTGCCCCAGATCACATGGGTCTTGTTGGGGTCAGGCAAACTGGAGAGGAGAGAGTACAGTCAAGATTATGGAGAAATATTTGAAGGATGAAGACTTGAGGTCTATGAAGGGAAGGTGAAAGTGGCATTGAGGGCCTTCCTAGACAGAAGGGCCTATGGGACCCAAAGTCAAGAAACAGCTGCCCCAGTTAAGCCAGGAAGTCAACAAAAGGTATCCTCGTGGAACCAGATGGGACAGCTCTCAAGTGCCCACTGAAGGAAGTCCAGGGCCCGCAGCCTGGCTCGTGGTCTTCCCCCAGCTGGTCCGAAGCCACCTTCAGTTGGCTCCTACACAAGTGGGCCACCCCCTATTTCTAAAACGTGTTCACCTATTTCTTACTGCCCCGCATTTGGCGAAGCTCTTCCTTCCTCCAGGCACGCTCTTCTCTTGCTTTGCCTGCTTCATCCTATCCTAGGGCCGAATACTACCCTCAAGAAAGTTCTGCTCTATGTCTATTCTTTCCCCGTGCCCTACTTCTCAAGAAGTTCCTACCCTGACCTTCTGGAGGGCTTCAACTTCACTTTTGACAACGCATATGCTACCTTTCCCTCAAGTTATCTCATGTACAAAATGGCATTTAGAGAAGACACTTGGGAGGAAAGATGATGCTTTGCTCACTTTCACACTCCCAGTGGCTCTGAGCTCAGTTCCTGGCATGCAGCCAATTAAGCTGATGGCCCATGGACTCACCCTGCAAAGTAGGCACTTCATGGTTCTCATTCCCAATTCTAGCCAAGACCAACTCACCTCTCCAGGCTCAGAACACTATGGAATGGGATGGCTTCATCAAACACAGACAGCGTGTAAAACTCATCTATAATCACATGTACGTTGTACCTGTAGGTTGGGTGAAAGAGGGAGGACGATATCCAGGTTCTCCCCAATTGTTAGCTCGCTTCGTTTGATGGTCCTCTCTAGACACAGATCAGACACTCCTACTGCCCCAGAAGCCCATCCAACCCTTCCAGGAGGTGTGGCAACGTAGAAGAGGGTCTCTCCTTCACCAGAGAGGACCTTTCACCCTGACTTGGGGGTACTAGGAAGGAAGAGAACCCAAAAGACATGCATGAGAACATTCGACCTCACGCTTCAACCATCAAGCAGAGACTAGTGGGAAGGGACTGGGCATCCCAGAGAGGTCTCTTCTGGTACAGTCAGGAGCTGCCACCCAAGATCTGAATCAAATAGGTTTATAAAGCAGGCTAAGTGCTCATGTGCTTCTTCTCATTTATTCTCCCAACAGCCCTTTGAAGCAGTACTGTTACCTCTATTTCACAGAAAGAAAGTAAGTTTCTGAGACAGAAAGTTAATTCCCTCAGCTAGCAGATGCTAGAGCTGGAATGTAGACCTCCCCCAGCATTCTTCCTCTTGTCCCTTGCTCTGCCATTAATTGGTCTGGATACGTTACGAAGTTTGAATAAGGGTTTCTTCTAGATAGAAGAAGATTATCTACCCTAAGAGGGCTATTTCCGGACTTCAGAGATAACATGTTAACATGCTATATGATGACTGTTACGTAGGTACGTGCACATGGACAAAGGCTAGAAAGGAGATGGCACAGTTTGAAGTAGTGAGCGGGTGGGTGCATTTTCCTTCATTTCAATTTCAGTTAGTTGTCCGTAACTTCACAAAGTATACCACGCAGTAAGAATATTTAGGGTCTATTATTTCTGGTTCTGACTCCTTGACTATGAGTGATTAGAACCCTTCTTATGGACTTCATCTAGTCTCGAGGGGGTGGAACTCATACTTCTTGGCAAATTCCTGATATTCCATCACTGAGTCTCGGGAGTAGATGTCTCCCAGAGGATTCGGATGGTTGCTTAGCACAAGGCCTCTGACCTTTTTCCCCTAAAAAGAACCAAACGTAACCAAGTGAACACAAGTCCTTCACATCTACATCAAGTCCAGCCAAAGATCAGGTTAGGGCACCGAGTATCGAGCACCTAATCAAGACCTCAGTGGGCTCTCGGAGGAGCAACTATCATATTTTTGCCCACAGAGGGGATCAGGAAGGAGCTCTGGGGGCCGCCATAGCCAGGGCTCCTCGGGGGACGTGCCCTGGGACACTATCTCTTTTGAAGAAGGTGTCCACAGCGTCTCGGTGAACAAGTTATACCAGAGTGTCCATACTCAGTCCCTTTCTGGGGTGGCAGTGCCCACCCTGAAGACCTTGTTCTCTCCTGACCTCAATCTTAGCCCCGAGCAGGGCTTGCTCCAGCTTGTCCACAGTGAGCTGGAATGGATAGGCGCTCGCCTCAGTGACCTGGAAGACAAACACGGCCTGAGAACCACCTGTTTGGAAGCTTCCAAGCCTTGATTCCTCACCCCTATAAACCGTGAACAATCCTTTACCTTCATACCCAGGGCACTAGTCCCACATGCCCTCTTTGCCCGATTTCTCCATCCTTCTCCCATAACTTATATGGGAGAAAAGCAAGAACCCCCTACACCTTGGAAATGCCCCAAGATCATTCCATTGCCTGGGTGGGCTGAGCAGGGGAAGGGGCCCCACACTGACCTGGCTCTCCAGGTGGACAGGAACCAGTTCAACTTTCGCATACAGGTGGGTACTAAAGATAAAGCCACCATAGGAGGGGATGGGGACCAGAAAGGCCTCTGGAAGCAGAGAGACAGAGCTGTTAGTCCAGGGTCTCCCAGTCAGAACGTGCCAGGACCCTCAGACCAGCAGCAACACTACACTCAGAGAAGGTTAGTTGGGTAATCCCTCCTACTTAGGGATGAATGCTTTGGGGCACAGCCTCTATAAAAGTAACCCACTCTTCTAAACATTATTTGGAGAAACAAAACTCAAGTCTCTTCTTTGCAGGTACACTAGAGGAGAAAGGGAAGAATACTGCTCTAAGTGACTTGGAATCCAGGGACTCAAGCCAGGCTTGCTAGCAGGTAGAACACAGGCCATCAGCAAGTCTTGTCAGCTCCGGACCAACACTGGACGCTGAGGTCCACGCACAGGGAGGGCTCTCATCTCTCTACATGGCTCAGGTCATGTGACCCTGGTGATCTCATGTGTTCTTTTCTTCCCGTCCATTCAGCCTCATTGATGGGCTAATCAAGGACCCACTCCTTTAAGTGAAATGGTCGTCTTGGTAACGAGTCTCCCATACAGTAGGTTCATCAAGAAATCTGAGATTCTTGTTTCAGATTGTTAAGAGGCATAGTTGAGAAGAAGACTGAGAACAAATCTCTCAAGCTTTATTTGGTCTAGAACTCAGTTTTTGATTTTGGTGTTTTTGTTTGTTTTTTGAGGAGATAAAGCATCTATATTGTCTAGTTTACTAGGGCTGTCTGGATTGGAGCTGAGACCAAAAGTCCAACTAATACTGTAATGAGTTGGCTCCTGTTGTCACCATCCCTGGGGCAGACCTCCTTGAGGACTGTCACATGTCCATATTAAATGGGAACCCAAATCCCTCACTCCAGCACAAATAGTAGGAAGACGTTCTAACCAGTGCAGGAAGCACCCCAGTACTTTAGGGGAAAGGCCTTCAGTCAAGCTGCTCTTCTCCCCCAAGGCCCAGTGCCCATGCACTCATGCCCACATGCTGCTATTTCCCTGAGGGAACGCAGAGCCCACTGACTTACCACCTGGGTCACACAGAACCATGGCTAGTGCGGAAAAGACAGAGGAGCAGCCATTTAGAACAACCACCTGAAGAAGCTACACAGAAGGCAGAAGTCGAAAACCAATCCTCACGTAAGAGGGATAGTTCCCCCGTCTCCCTCCCCCTGGGAGGACAGACATGAGGAGTCTCCTCAGCTAGGACCCATTGGCCTTCACTCTGCCCCGGCTCTGAGGGGCTGTGCTGGAAAGGCAGAGAGGCCCCCAAGAATATGGTCTTCCCCCAGGGTGGCAGGAAGGCTGGAAAGAGACTCACATTTTCTGGGTCAAGGTGGGCACGTGCCTTGCAGTCGGAGGTCAGGAACCGGGCCGCTTCTTTCCGCAGGCGGTGGACAGACCCAGAGAGACCTGTGCTTCCCAGGCCTGCCCGTGGGCTTTCCCCATAGTCTAGACTTGGGTCTTTTTGAAAAAGCAAAGCATCCAACCTCAGGGTCCTTACAGGGTTAACAGGGGACTGAGGCTCTCAACTCCCCAGGCGACACAGATATTAACTGTAAGAGTTTGGACAAGAACTTGGGCCTTTTGAATTGTAGGGCAGTGCTATCTCTATGATACCAGCCTGCCTCCTATGATATTCTGGGCTAGGCATTTTCTAGAAGTCATTGTCCCCCAAAATAGGTAGGCACCCAGCAGAGAATCTGGCACCTTGAGTCCTTCCCTGGATGAGGACAGGTGCCTGTGGACCAGAAGACCCCAGCTCTGTAAGGGGCTACTTACAATGGTTGCCCTCTCCAATCAGGATACTGCAGTAGGTCTTCATCAATGTACAGCATGTCAGTCCGAGTCAACTGTTGACAAATAGAGCATGAGCCCAGCTAGACCAGGGATGCCCAAGAAGTTTCAGCCTGCTCCTAGGACGTATATGGGTGTTTGCCCTGCAACACAGGGCCTCCCAGAAGGAAATGGGCATATATGCTTCATGTTCCCTGGTGAACGGAGGCTTCAATCTTCTTGTCAAAGATTATACAAATAGCTATCCACTGGGAAGTGTCTGAGAACTTCCCCAACCCTACATTTGATCCAGAGCCTCCCTTAGCAGCTTACCCATCATATATCCATCCAGAGAACACCTCCCAACACAGCCCAACCAGGAGGTTGGATGCGCTATTCTAGAAGCTATTTCCCCACTCCCTTCCCCAAACTTCTAAATCTTATTCCTGTATCTACAACATGCCAAAGAACATTCTAGGGGGCCTGGGCCTGAAGGTGGGTCCCAGCACACGCTGGAACATGGCTTACCCTTTCAGCCAGCAGATCAATACAGATCTTCTCTCACTGGTACCAAGGTTGATGTAGCCCTGGAGATGGAAGGAATCTAAGGTCAGTCCTCTTGCCCTGCCCTACATGGACGCCTTTAACCAGGTCACAAGTACTTATGCTGGACGAGCCCAGATGGGGGTCTCCCTGCTCCATGAGGCAATGCAATCCATGTTTGACAACTTTAATATTAGATAAAATTCTACAAACCCTAAAGATCTCACAGCTAGCAAGTTTCCCTCTTTTGAGCCATTTATTGGGTTGGCCAAAAAGTTTGTTTGGTTAATGAATATGTTGTTCAATAAAGTTCTTGGTGAAAATGAAAGATGTCTTTTATTTTTACTTAAAACCAAATGAGCTTTTTGGCCAGCCCAATAGATAATAATAGTGGTATTATGTACCAGCTATCATTCATTGAGCTCCTATGTTCTAGACACTAGACTAAGTGCTTCCTGTGAATTGCCTTCATTCTCACAACTCCTAGAATAAAGCTCTATTCTGATCTCGACTTAAAGAGCGTGAAGCCCAGAAATGTTGAATAAACTACTAGCCATGTGACCTTGGTGATGGGCAGAATTCCACCTGACTGGCTCCAGAGCCTGGATCCTTAGCCAGCACAGGCCCTGCGTGTATCCATCTCTGCTATTTCCACTTCCATGGATGGACCCTTCAAGTTACTGGAAGAGGTATGACCCCTCAGAGGCCAGTGGGGATACCTGACTCTCTTGGCCCCCAGAAAAGCAGACAGCCACCAACCACACGTCACTTAGATGGGAATAGAAGGGAAGGTGTGGCTCGTGTGGTCCTCCGCCCTCTGGCTGGAGAGCTGCTGTGAACCTCCCTTGCTGGGAGCCTCTTCCTGCTCCCACCACCATTAGGATAATATCCTAACATCTCACAATGGCCTAATCCCAGCCATACCTCTGTCACAGCACTCACTGTCCCTTCTCAAGCCACATGGGTCTCCTTGTCCAATCACTCCAAGTCCTTCCCACCTTAAAGCTTTCACACATGCTGTTCCTCTTGCCTGGAGGACCCCCACCCTGACTCCCACCACATGGCTGGCTTATTCAACCTTTAAAACATCCTCCCTGACCACCCAAAGCAGGCATCCCCTTAGCGCTCTTGCAAACATTATTCACATTCATTTCCCCAATGGCCGACGATATCCATCACCAGACTGAGTTCCCTGAGGGTAGGTTCACTTACCACAGTAACCAGAGTGACTCCTAGTGGGTAAGAGCTGGGACAGGAGGGGAAACCAGACCCAGCTTGTCAACTTTCTTGGCCACATCACCTTACTTCCGTGCCCATCCCCTTACCTATAGAAGAAAAGAGTGCCTACTTCATGGGGCTGGAAGAGTCAGTGAGAGTGCACAGTACGTGACACGGGACTCAGTAAATCCTAGTGATGGGGCCCCTAGAGTATGTCCCCCCATCCTCACCAGGGTGTTCTCGTCCTTGTGGTATTTGTTTCCTTGGTAGGTGTAGTCCTGGAAGCTGGAGTGGTATAAGGCAGAGATGTCAATCCCACGGTTGGACAGGTCATAGCTGATAAGTGTATCTTCAAAATCACTCCGTTGGTAAAACATCTGGCAAATCTGCCTGGATGATTGGGCCTGCTGCCCACCTCCAACATCGACCCTAGAGTCCATGGAAGCGTCAGGCGGTTGGAAGCTCCGGTCACCTGTGGCCCCAGACTGCAGGTAGTGGAGCATCTGGAACATTAAGTGACCCAGGAAGGCCTCCTGGTCCCTGACGGCCTGATTGTGCCTCTGCTTCTCCAGCGCCAGGTCCTGCTGCTGGTGCCTGGTCATCAGCTGCGTGATGTTATCCTCCACCGTCTGCCGCAAGGACAGCACCATCTGCATCAGCTGGGTGTGGATGCTACGGTTTCCGAGGGCCTGGTCCCTCATCTGGCCATAGGGCATGGAGGGCATGTCTGATGGGCCACTCATACTCTGGCTATTCCTATTGGCCTCAGCAGGCTGGCTGGAACCTGCAGAGAAAGAGAGTCCATGCGCTGCAGCAAAGGTCTGGGCCTGATCTCAGGCTGGTCACTAGTTCCTCCTACCTCCACACCTTGGTTGTAGGCCCAGATGAATTCAGGAAGAGTTACCTGCTCATTCAAGGACAATGCCTAAGTGGCCCCAACCCCAGATATTGGAGCGCTGTCATTAACATATGTTCTGGGGAAGAGCCTTAGGGCCCACTTAGAGAAAGAGGGGAAACTGAACAGGTAGGCTGTGGATTCTTCAACCAGAGCAATTCCTGTTCTGTAGAGTTCTAAGTAAGAAAAGGGATTCTGCTGCTAAAAACGAAAACACCAAACCAAAACGCTGAATAAGTCATTCTGCTGGAATAGGGGTAAGTAAACTACTGCCCAAGGGCCAAACCAGCCTTCCATTTGTTTTTGTAAATAAAGTTTTATTGGAACACAGTTGTGTTTGCTTGTTTATATATTATCTATAGCTGCTTTTGTACTTTAATGGCAGAGTTGAATAGTTGTGACACAGACCACATGGCTCACAAGGACTAATATATTTACTATCTGGCCTGTTACAGAAAACATTTTCCAGCTCTTGTTCTAGAACGTCAGCCCTTCTTTTTGCCATTTTTCCCAAGTTGGCCGTACCAGATGTTCAAAGCTCCTACTTTGTGTTACTTCCTCTAAATGCCTTCAACCTGCTCACAGTGACAGCTGCCTTGGACTTCCATCACCAGTAACCATGGTCGACATACATGGTTCTCGAACTTTAAAGTCCACCAGAATCACTTAGAAGGTTTGTGAGGACACAAATGGCTAGTCCTCATCACTGTACTTTGTTTCAGGAGGTCTGGGGTGGGGCCTAAGAATTTGCAGTTCTAACGAAGTTCCTAGGACTATACTTTCCGAACCTCTAACTATTCAGAACAACCTTCTGTCTGAAAAGAAGTCAAAATGCTGGATAAGACTTGAGAAACACCTTTATAAAGCCTCAAAGAGTAAAAAAAAAAAAAATCAGATGTTAAGAAGGCATGAGGTAAGAAAATTTGAGGCTGACAGCTGCCTCTACTTCATTATAAGACAATCCTCATATCCCCAGTCACTGAGACCTCTTTTTTCTAAGAATCTAGACTTACACATCTCCCATCAAATGCCATCTTCTAAGTTCTTTTTCTATATTACATCCCTTACATTCCCCCCACATATACAAAACCTTGTTACTTCTTTTACAGGTTTGTGGCACCAGCACTTCAAAGTACTGGACACTCTGCCCAACCTCTCCAAACCATCCTTGGTCTGCCTGCGATGTTCCCATCGCAACCTATACTTCTATGTAATGACACTTAATTGTGTTACTTGTTCAGTATCTGCACAGGTCAGACTTCGTCATCATATCCTTAGCACAGTGCTTGGCACATAAGTAACTATCGGGAGAGGCACAACCACAAGGATGTGGCCGAGTCAGTAAAGAGATGAACCACGACTGAAGACTTTAAGCTATGGAAGACAGAGCAACAGCCAGATGAAGCCATAGGACAAAGGGGTACCAAGTTTTGACTTAGGATGTCAACATTTCATCAACAGTGATACAAAGAACTTTACTTACCACTTTTAGAAACATACTTAGAAAGAAATTGAACAAATATGAGCTCTTATTCCCAGACTCACCCTTTGTTTCACAAGCAAAAGCTTTGCTCTGGCCCAAGCTCCATCCCCTAGAAGTAAGAGGGTCATTTCAACGGGGCTCTCAACTCTGGAGGTGAGTAGGTTCCTTTGTTTTTGCCTTCCAAAAGGTGGTACCCATCATCCTTATTGGTCTTGATCAGTGCCTGTGGGAAGGGCCAAGATGGTGGAGATGACCTCCCTTCTATGGGCAAGAAGCTGTCACCAGGGCACTTCTGCTTTCTCCCAGGCCTGGGCTGTCACATATGGAGTGTGTTTGTTCTGTTTTACCTTAATAATGAAATCAAAGATGTGACAGCTCCATAGAGCAGCACATGGGCCCAGGATTTAAGTTATTCCAGGTCAAGCTGGATTAGGGAGTCTCTTGGACTTCTTATCCTGGAAGTCCTTGCTGTTACCAAGGTCCCACTACTCTGTCCCATCCACCCAGCCCTCAGCCAGGGACTCCAGGTTCACAGGAAACAGGGATCAGGATGGGGCAGGGAAGCTGGAGGCCAGGTGGCCCAACAAGCCATTGGAGGAGGGAGGCTGTTTAAAGAAGGTGGAATGAGAACCTCTCCAGGCGGGCTTGTGGAGCAGAAAATGAGGCCAAGGCAAGGAACTGCAAAAAGTGTATTTTCCTGGTAAATGTTTTTTCTGATAAGGAACTGAGTATGTTGCAAGGCCGGGGGAAAACCTAGAAGATGGACCTCTGCTAAAACTTGTCTTTTCCACAGAAAAAGTCTATTGCAATGATGTTGTTCCACAAAGGCCATAATGTCCTTAAATCTCAGCCCTAAGTTGTCTGGCTACATCCTTGGTTTCAGTATTTCTCATCCTTAAACCATCTACCTCCCAAACCACACTCAGGGCCCTTCTATAGAAGCAGCATCTCAGAACCAGCCCAGCTGGTGCCCTCTGATAAGAGCTGAAAGATCTTAAACAGTAGAAACTGGGAATGGGGGAAGAACATGGGAAGTGAACTAGGAACAAGCTTGTCTCCTGTTCATTTGGGATGCCAGTACCTGGGCATACCATTTATACCAGGATACTTCTGTCTCTTTTTTTAGTGCCCTACAAGCCCTTCTAGCTCTATCTTGCCCTTTGGCCTTCCTTCCCCTTGCTATGCACCAGCCTCCCCTGGAGACTCAGTACTCTAACCTAATTAAGATTCTTCCTTTTCAATGTAGTAATTATGATAAAGATTGTCGAGTCTTCTTTATGTGCATGGGAAGCAAGGTGTTTGGGGATACAGATGCCTAAACACAAGTTGCAAAACTGAAAACTCAGGTAAAAGCAGCCTGGAGAAGCCCAGATTCTATTCTGTAGTTGCAACTCAACAACTGTAGGATGTTGGAAGAATTATCTCCCCTGGGCATCAGTTACTCATGTAAGATGAGAAGGTACTTACCTCAGTTGGAGGTAAAATTGGAGCTCAGTGAAGACAAGGAACTTCTAGTGTCCCATAGTAGAACCAGGATTTAAACCTAAGCCCTCTGACTTCAGCCCAGAACTCCTAGAAAAAGAGTGAACTGGCAGAAAACCAGCACCTACACAGACTACAGCCTGACTTCACATCACATGATGCCCCAGAAGTCTCGAGTTTTGACGTTGGATTAACTTCATCTAACAATATTGTCATCCTGTACTGTTGGTGACTCAAAGTCCCTGGGCAGAAGCAAACAAATACTCTGGAAGCAGTATACCTTAGGTTTTAGATTTCTCAAAAAGGATAATTCTTCAAATATGGCGTCCAGCACACAGAAAATCCAGACACATGAATAAACAGCATGAGCTAAAACCAGCACAGACAACAAAGACCAACTGGACTTGAGGTACTAGGAGTAGATTGTAAAATAATTGCTTTTCTGTTCAAGGAGATAAAACCCAAGCCTGAAAGTTGACAAAAATTAGAAGTTACTTAAATGACAGATTTAAAGAAAACAGGAGATTCTAGATCTCCTGTTGTTAAACTACAATGATCAAAAATTTTAAACCTCAGTGGAAGGGTTTAATGGCATATTAGATACCACTAAAGAGAAAATTAGTGACCTGGAAAAAGAGGCTGAAGAAACTTTCTAGAGTGTGGCATGAAGACACAAAAGAAAGACAAAAGATATAAAATCTAAAATATACATACACATATACACATTCGCTTGGAGTCCCAAAGGAAGAGAAAATGGGGCAGAAGAGAAGCAATTTGAATAAGATGTTTTATCAGTGCGAAATAACCAGACACCAAAGCATGGCTTCAAGAAGCCCAACAAGTGCAAATTAGGATAAATAAATCTATACCTATATATATATATATCACGGTGAAGCTACAAAAAAACAAGACAAACACTTCGAAAGCAGCCAAGGAAAAAAAGAAAAAGTTATCTTAAAAGGAATAGCAGATCAAAAGCTGATGTTAGCAACAGCAGACACCTGAAGATAGTGAAATGCTATTTGCAATATACTGAAAGGTAATAACTCCCAACCTAGAATCTTGTAGCCATCACAAGATCAACATTTCAATAGGTAGCACCAATTTCTCCCCCTAGAGGGGCTGGATCTACTGCAGAGGACACTACTAATCAGAGCAAGTAGGTTTGCCTTTAAAAGCGAAAACCAACTGAGTGATAGAGAGCAGACAAGGTACATGCGGTACAGTTCTACTCATAGAACAGGCAAAAGTAATCGGTAGTGATAGAAATCAGAACAGTGGCTCCCTGGACAGGAGGTTGGGAAACTGACTGTAATGGGGTGCAGGGAACTTTCTGGGGAGATGACATGACCTATATCTTGATAGGGTGATGGTTACACGGCTATAGCCATTTGTCAAAGCTCAAAGTGTACACTTATGAATTTTACTATATTTAAGTAGGTTTTTAAAATGCAGCTGTAGCTAATTTAAGGCTCTATTAGACTATAAATAGCTAAATGAGTTTATTTCCAATGCTAGCCCTTCAAGTGCAAAGACCAGTATGGGAACAGGCCCCAAGTATAGAGGGATATTTGCATAATTAATTTACAGTAGAAAAAAATGAAAAGACAGTTCTTGAGAGAGAGAGAGAGAATGCAAGCAGAAGCTAACTTAGTCAAGAAAAATAGGAGAAAGCACATGCATGGAAATAAGATGAACTAAAGAGTACTTTGAACTATTCTAATGGATATGCCTAAGTCCGGAAGAAATGGATAATTCCGTTTAAAATGTATTATAGCTTATTATTCCTAATTCCAGATAAGAAATAAAATTTAAACAAATCAGTTTCCATAGAAGTTATCAAAGAGCTAGCTCCCTTAAAAAGTATCTGGCCCAGGGCTTCCCTGGTGGCGCAGTGGTTGAGGGTCCGCCTGGCGATGCAGGGAACGCGGGTTCGTGCCCCGGTCCGGGAATATTCCACATGCCACGGAGCGGCTGGGCCCGTGAGCCATGGCCCCTGAGCCTGCGCGTCCGGAGTCTGTGCTCCGCAACGGAAGAGGCCGCAACAGTGAGAGGCCCGCGTACCGGGAAAAAAAAAAAAAAAAGTATCTGGCCCAGAGGGTCTCATAAGGAAATTCTACCATGTACTTAAAGGAGAATATTATTCCAGTGCTATTAAACTGTTCTAGAAGAAAGGAAAAGCATCCACATTTCATAATCAAATAAACAGAGATTTGATGATGTTTATATGAAGAACTATGGACAAATCTCACCTATGATTAGGTTATTAATACTTAAAAGACAAATAGCACCTAACAAGCAGAATCCATCAGCATAACAAAATAACCTTACCACCACGTGGGGTCATACTGAGAATGGAAGGACAGTTCAATTCTATGATTTATAGTAACTTTTCATGAATAGGTCCTAAGGGGATAAAAGTCACTTGGTCTATAGATGCTATGGAGACATCTGACAGAATTAGATACCCATTCTTGAGTTAGACAACTCGATGCCATGAATGGCTACCTCTTTAACTAAGACACCTCTCAGCCACAAAGCCAGCCTCCTACTCAATCTAGAAACTGAAGGGTTTGAATTCATGAATGAGAGATAAGGCTGCCCATGATCACTGAAATATCTAACATTGTACCAGAGGTCTCAGCCAAAAGTATTAAGCAAGGAAAGAAATTAGAGTTAAAAATAGGGAATTTGGATTATTGCTATCTACAGATTCCTACTGTCTACCTGGAAGACGCAAAAGAATTAACAGACGTTCTACAAGAGAATTGAGTATAGTTATAGGCTAGGGCCCCAATTCATCTTTTGATGAAGATCTTTTGATGCAGCTACACCCATGTTGCATATATATGCTGACCAGACTTTGGTAGTGAACACTAGACCAGCACTTTCAACCGGGGGCACTCACTTAATGAGTGAGCCTAGCACTGCCTGGAACCCCCAACCACATGCGGCTTCATTTTCCTTTAATCCTAGAGGTGTTATCCCCAACTTTCAGATGGGGTGAATGAGGACATAATTAATAATAGTCTGTTGAATTTAATGCAGCCCCCCTACATACCCAGAATGAGTATGAACAGTGTAAGCTATTCTGGGGGGCACAGACCCTCTGAAACCGCAACATTATCAACAACAACTTACACTGATTGGGTACTGCCTCGAGCCGGGCTCTGGTCTGGATTCTTTGTATGCACCACGTGATTTAATCCTCAGAGTGACTCTATTAGGAGGGTACCACCATTAGCCTTACTTTACAGATGAGAAAACAGAGGCTCAAAAGCAGGAGGTGAATCACACAAGCTCCCACAAATAGGATGGGAAAGGGAGGCTTGAACCCCAGGCCCCACTGCCCTCTTAACTATCCCTCCCTGAGGCTTTTGCTGGAAGGGTGCATATCCCCTCAAAGCTTGGCTTTCACTTTCAGGGATCCACAGGCCCCCTAAGTCCATCGTTGCCCCACCCCACGGGGGATCCAGGGGCCCAGGTAAAGTCCGGCAATGTTTGGCCTAAAGCCCCCTCTCACTCCACAGCCGCGGCTCCCGACCGAGCCACCCTGCATTTACCTCTGTCCCTGTTTTTACTCATTTCTTCTCTGGTCTAAAATCCTTATGTCTGGGCTTCCCTGGTGGCGCAGTGGTTGAGAGTCTGCCTGCCGATGCAGGGGACACGGGTTCGTGCCCCGGTCCGGGAGGATCCCGCACGCCGCAGAGCGGCTGGGCCCGTGAGCCATGGCCACTGAGCCTGCGCGTCCGGAGCCTGTGCTCCGCTAGCGGGAGAGGCCACAGCAGTGAGAGGCCCGCGTACTGCAAAAAACAAAAACAAAAACAAATAAAATCCTTATGTCTGATGAAATTGTTCGTGATCTCTGGGGCTCAGAGACCTCTCCACCACCTCCTCCTCTCACTAGGCTTGCTTACTGCTTTGGGCCTGCATGCTCTGCTTTTAAGCACAGATGATTTCAAGGGCAACAAGATCCACCTTGCCCTTTCCAAGGGGATCTCCCCCAGCTGCTCTCAATTACCTAAAATGGCCTTTCTTTTTAAAAAAAATTTCTGTAATTTATTGCTTTACTTTTAACTGAGGTAACATTGGTTTATAACATTATATGTTTCACGGGTACAACATTACATTTCAACGTCTGCATGCACTACGGCGTGCTCACCACCAAAAGTTTAGTTTCCGTCTGTCATCACACCGTTGATCCCCTTTACTCATACCCCACCTCCACCCTTCCCCTCTAATAACCATTACTCTGTTCTCTGTGTTTGTTTAGTTTGGTTTGTTCATTTATTTTCGTTTTTTTTTTATATTCCACCTATGAGTGAAATCATACGGTATTTGTCTTTCTCCATCTGACTTATCTCACTTTGCATAATACCCTCAAGGTCCATCCATGTTATCACAAATGGCAAGATTTCATTTTTTTATGGCCGAGTAGTATCCCATAGTATACATATACCAGATCTTCTTTATCCATTCATCCACTGGATGGGACTTAGGTTGTTTCCATATCTTGACTATTGTAAATAATCCTGTGATGAACATAAGGGTGCATGTATCTTTTCAAATTAGTGTCTTGGTATTCTTTAGATAAATACCCAGAAGTGGAATGTAACTTAGTGCAGCCATTATGGAAAACAGTATGGAGATTAAAAAATTCAGAATAAAATGGACTCTTCTTTGCACCATTACAGAGAGAGGCTCAGCAATGCCCACACCTGGGAGAACCACAGTTTGGAGCCGTGGTTCTCAAACTTTGAAGGTCTTGGCATCACCTGGAGGGCTCATAAAGGGCAGGAGGCTCTTGGAAGTGGGCGAGGGCCTGGGCCTGAGTAGTATCTTGAGACCACCAGGTGATTCGGATACTTAGCAATGTCTGAGAACCACTGGAGCAAGGGAACCTCAATTAAAGCACAAATGAGCTACTAACCTTTCCCATTTCTGGGGAGGTCACAGTTGAGAGCAGGCTGCAGTGGGTTAACCTCAGGCAGGAAGGGCAGCTTGATGAGAAGGCACTGGAGTGATTGCCAGGAGGGCTGATCCCAATCCCCCTAGCCCTACCTGACTGTGTGTCCTTGGCAAACCCACTCAGCCTTTCGGGGTCTTCAGTTTCTCTTTGTTAAAGGGGGAGGTCATGAAAACTACCTCACAAAGGGTGATGGGAATGGCTTAGGTGAATGAGCTTCCTGGTCTGCCTTCCCTGAGGGTCAACAAACAGAAGCAAGGCCAAAAGCAGCTTGTGGTTCAAGAATACCCTGTCTTGTGACTGTCCTCCAACTTCAGTGGGTGCTTGTTTAAAATGCAGGTGCCTGGGCTCCACTAAGGGATTTTGATCCAGTAGGTCTATAATTGGGCTCAGGAGTCTGCATTTTAAAACAAACATGGCAGGTGATTCTGGATTCCTCTTGGAGAGATGCTGTCCTCGTGGACTCCACACTGAGAGGACGCATGAGCAGTGGGCAGGCACTTTACCGAGAGCGTTGGGACCTCACATATTCCACAGCCTGTCCTGCACTGACGACCCATCTCCTCTCTCATTTACTTGTTCATTCCCCACTCAAGAAAACAATTCACTGGGCACCTATCATGTACCAAGTACTGTGTTAGACCGTGAGACTATCAAAATGAAGGAAAAATTCCCCGATTTCAAGGAGTCCCAGAATACATTTTCCAATGGAAAAGTCTGATCTTTGCTCAAGATCCTTCAGTGGCTCCCCTTCATCTTACAGGGGTTATAAACCCAAATACCTTCAAGGACACAATGGTAACAAATGTGCAAAGCTGGCTTAAGGCAAAGGGGAGGACTGGGGAGACTGTTGGCTAACAGAAGCCTGCATATCCCTCCTCTATACCTTCAAGTTAAAAAAAAAAAAAAAAAGGCAAGCACTGCCAAGCAAAATGGTTTTACCAGTTGATTTCAGCCCTCAGCCATCAATTTGCAACCTCTGAATCCAAATTCTTTCATGTGGCATACCAGACCTCTAGAATAATCAATCACAAGTTTCTGCCTAGTCTCATTCTTTGCACATCTCTTCCCCCACCACCAACACCCCCAAAACACTGAACCTCCTATATCGTTCCCAGCACACCATCACCTCTCATTCCTCCAGGCCTTTGCATGTGCCGTTGCCTCCACTCAGAGAGCACTTTCACAAACCTACCCACTTGGCAGACTCCTGCTTCTCCTTCAGGTCTGTGCCTGCATGTCACCTCCTCCAAGGAAACTTCCTCCCTGACTCCTTAGGCAGGTTTAGGGGCCCCAACCCATATCCCCAGGCTCTTTGCTCATGCCTACAGTATAAAGCACAGCAGTGCCTCAAAGCCTTTGCTCTAGCTGGGTTCCAATGCCTGGACTGCTCTGCCCCCAGATACCTGCTCGGCTCACTTCCTCATCTCCTACGACTCTTTGCATAAATAGCACCTTCTCTCGGAGGCCTATTATGACCACTTACCTCCTTCTGCAACCTGCTTCCACCCCTGCCACACTGCAGTGCCCCCCATTCCACTTTTCATGGTTTTTTTTTTTTTGCACTACGCGGACCTCTCACTGTCGTGGCCTCTCCCGTTGCAGAGCACAGGCTCCGGACGCGCAGGCTCAGCGGCCATGGCTCACGGGCCCAGCCGCTCCGCGGCATGTGGGATCTTCCCGGACCGGGGCACGAACCCGCGTCCCCTGCATCGGCAGGCGGACTCTCAACCACTGCGCCACCAGGGAAGCCCCACTTTACATGTTTTATAGCACTTTTCTGCTTCAAATGTACTCGATACTTGTTTATTATGTGCCCTATTTTCAGTGCCCCCTTCTAAAACATAAAGCTCATGAGAGCAAGGGTCTTTGCTTGTTTGTTTACTGTTTCTCAAATGTAAAGAACGGTGCTTGGCCCATAGGGGAGTTCAACCACATTTATGAATGAATGAGCGAGTGGGTGAATTAATGAAGGAAGGAACGAACGAATGAACGAACGAATGGATACCATAATGCAATTATCTAAGGTCTGAGTCCATTCTGGGCAGTAGTTTCTTAGGTTCCAAGGCACAGAGGTGGTTCTCGGTTAGTGTTGACGACTATTAGTAGCTATTTGATGAGTGACTGAGGACGGGAATGAAGGAACCAGTCACTGCAGTCACCAGGTGACTGCTGACGGTGGAATGAAGACCTGCCCAGAGGGAAAACCCTCATTTCCCCCAACCTCCCGCGTTTCCCACCACTGCCTGTGGGACGCCTGCGACCACAACAGCTGTAACATGCATTCGCCAAGAGGGGTCGCTAAACCCTTATTTTCCTTCCTGGCGCGGAAAACTCAGGGCAGGGGCCTCTGCAGACGCAGAGAAAGCGCGGACAGGAGGAAAGGTGGGCGAAGGCCCCGACCCCCTCCGAGAGCAGCCAGCGCCCCGGCCGCGTGGCGCGCGCGCACGGAAGGCTGGGACCGAGCTCGCGCCGACTGCGGGGGCCCGGACGAGCCCGGCAATACAATCCCAACCTAACTCAGCACGACCCCTACGCTCTTAGGGTCTCCTAGGATCTGTTTTTCAGATAGGACCCCAGGCTCAGAGAGGCTGGGTGCCTTCGCCAATGTCGCACAACTAGAAAACCTCAGGGATAGGATTAGAATCCAAATGTGCTGAACGCTGTTGTTCCCTCGCTCCACTCCCCACTCCTCCCCAGCGCTTTCGGGCTAAAGCAAAGCAAGATTCCAAGTCCAGTGTCTGGCTTGGCCCCATCTAGAAGGCCCTTGAGTCCTCTTTCCTGGTGGGGAAAAAACCTAGTTCCTCCCCCAAGGATGCGGACCCAGCTGCCCTCAGCACCTGCCCTCCCTCACTCCCACCCTGGTTTGTATCACCCTTGCTCCCTTGATTTAAAAGTCCAGTTCCCTGGACTTTTAAATAGCCACCCGGCCACAGGCAAATTCACTTGGGAAAGAGGAGCCTGGCAAGCACAGAGGTGGAGACAAGAGGGGAGGAAACTGCAAAGGGTTCCCTGACCCATCTCAGAGATAGACAGCAGTGAAACTGAGGCCCAGAGAGGAGGTGACCTGAGAAAACCCTGGCCCATGCACACTTGTGGCCAGAACCTGAGAGTCCATAGTGATGGGCTCTCTTTGAGGACATGGATCCAGAGTTTCACATACTGGGCCTCCCAACAATCCAATGAGGAAAGTGCCCTTGGTTCCATTTTATAGATGGGGAAACTGAGGCCCAGCAAGTTTTCCTCAGCCTTGTGCAAGTTCACGCTGCTTGCATTGGCCTGACTCCAGGTGTGTCTGAATCTCATGTGTTCTCTTCCTGGATTCCTGGGCCACAGCAATAGTACCCTAACGATTCCATTAGGTCTGGCCTGGTCTCCAGGTTGTATGAGGTGACCTGGGGTGGACAGCCTGAGGAGCAGGAATGCCATAATGTCAGGATATGGTGGCTGTGACCCGTTCAGCCCATCTTCCTCCATCAGGACCTGAAGAAGGTTGCCACTTGGTTGCCCTCTGGGGAACATTCTTCTTCCAACCAGTTACCCAGCAGGCGCTATTCTTCAAAGGGCACTGCAGGTGTTCCCTCCTCCAGAAAGCCTCTCCGACCACTCCAGCCCCTCAGAGCTCCAACGACTATCCTTCAAGGTTCTGAGCAGTTGTCTGCTTAGGCATTCTATGACCCGAGCACTCATCCCCAACTGGATTGTAAAGACCTTGAAGAGAGACTAACTCTGCTTGTACCTCCCTTTAGCCTATGGGGGCTGAGCATACAGTAGGTGTCAAGGAGCTGCTTTTTGTTTACTTATTTGCTGATTACATGGGAGAACAGCTCTAAAAAGCAGCTCTATGTTTCCAGGGAGTTTTTAACCGAATTCGAAAATGACATCTGTGTCCTGTGGAATAACAGAGAGGAAAGAATTATCACTATTCATTCATTCAACAAACACTTAATGAGCCGCTGCCATGCGCTAGACACTGTTCTAGGCACTGGTGTCACAAAAGGCAACAAAAAGGGGCAGACCTTTTGTAATTTACCTTCTAAAACAGGTGACAGGAAATGAACAACGTATATAAACCAACAGAGTTGGATAAGTGCTATAAAGAAAATGCAAGTTGGGCAGGGGATTAAGAGCAAGAAGGAATGCTATTTGGACAGGGTAGTTAGGCAAAGACCCTCAGGAACTGAAAGAGAGTCCACGTGGATCTCTGGGGGAATAGCTCCAGGCAAAGGGAACAGCAAGTGCAGAGGCCCTGAGGTGAGAACTTGTATTTGCTGACTTTGAGGAAAGGATCTCACAAGGTTTTGTGAACCTTGATAAGGATTTAGGCTTTTATTCTGAGCACATGGGAAGACAGTACAGATCTTCTTGAGCTCGTATCTGAGTGACTAACTGCCTTGTGGGGCTGACTGGAGGTTCCCAAACCAGTCAGGACACCTGGGGCTGTGTGAGGTCCACTCCTGGCTTGGATTCACTTGTTCTCAATGCTAGAGTAGAACACTTTTGCTCCCTGAAAGCCTGAGGTCTTCATCTGGGATTCATGGAGCCTCAGGACAATATTCTCAACCAGGGTCCACGTCGGAGTCCCCTGGGAAGCTTTTCCCCAAACCAGTGCCAAGTTCCACCTCTGCCTCGCTGACCCAGAGACTCTGGGGTGGACCATGGGGATGAATGCCACTCGTTAAGAGCCCGTTGTCTACCCATGAATACATGATGTTTTTCCACTTATTGAGATCTTTAGTTTACTTCAGCAATGTTTTATAGCTTTCAGAGATACATTTTGCATTTCTTTTGTTGACTTTGTTCTTATGTATTTTATTCTTTTGGATGCTATTGCGAGTGGAATTGTTTTCTTAATTTCATTTTGGTATATCGAAAAAAAAAAAAAAAAAGAACCCACTGTCTGGGACTTCCCTGGTGGTCCAGTGGTTAAGACTCCACGCTTCCACCGAAGAGGGTGTGGGTTCGATCCCTGGTCTGGGAACTGAGACCCCGCAGGTGTGCCGTGGCCGAGAAAAACAACAACACTGTCTTAGAGGGGCTGTGGATGGGCCCCAGGGGACCTCTCATCCCACTCCGAATTTTCTCTGCAAGTACATTTGGTGTCATAGGAATGATAAGGACCAGGCTTTCAGCAGAATCCCCCAAAGATGAATCATATTCTAAGGCCAACAAAGTCAGTCTGTGAGGGAAAGCACGATTACGGCCCACTGCCCCCTTCACCCCCCCATTCGTTCCCTCCCCAGCCTCCTGCCCCCGCTACCCCTCCTGCCAATGCCTTTTCCTCTGGCTTCTCCATCTCATTACTTTGCCTTGATCTATTTCGATGGCAGCATCTCCCTTCCTTCCAGTACTTAGTATGCTGCCAGCATTCAATACCTCTTCAAATATGAATAAGCTGTTCTCCTTACCAGAGCTCTGGCTCAGTTAAGTCAGTCTTTTCTGGGCTCTTTCTGTTTGCTTTTCCCCAGCGTCTTTCTGCTTCAGCTGTCAAAGAGGAGTTTGTTCCAGCCACCCCCCTCTCCCTCTGCCCAAGACCCAGGATACTGCTCAGGGCACAAAGAAAGGGGTTTTGTTACATTATCCATGGACACTATCTACTCCTGTCACCCACACTTCAAAGCCAAGGGGCCCCCTTCAGGAGCCCTGGTCCTGGGAGGGAGACTGAGTGTCCTCGGCCCTGGGGGTGCTGGGGGAGAGCAGGCAGGAAATGGCAACCATGGGGTGACTGGGTGGCCTTGCTCCCCGGGGGGAAGGTGCTGTCTGGCCTTGGCAGGCTCTGAACTCATCCGCTTGTTGTCTGGACCTTGTTGTTTGCTGTGATCCCCTGAAATGTCCCTTTCTCTGAGTGAGGTATGGTGCGGTGCGGTGTGACCTATATGGAGTGGTTGTCAAAGTCTGGGTGTCAAGTCACAAGTTCGAATCCCAGCTCAGCCACTTAGAAACTGTGTGGCTGTGAGTAAGTTATTAAGCATCTCTGGGCAGCAATTCCTCATCTGTGAAGAGAGGTGAGGGAAGAGGGATGGATAGCATTTTGTGAAATAATGAATATAAATCTGAGCCTCTCCCTGCCAAATTCTGCCCAGCCGTCCACCACACCATTCCTCCCCCGATCATCTCAACTTTCATTCTTTCAGTCCATGTTTATTGAGGCCTACTGTGCGCCCGCCAGTCTCCCAAGACTGAAGTCATTATACGGAATGTTCTGGAAGGAGCTGACTCCTCTCACTCTCCCCCGGGAGACCTAGAGATGATGGGTTGAGAGTTTCCACAGGACATTTTCTCCCAGTTACTCCACAGTTGTGAGTTCCTTCCCACTGGGAATCTTCTTGGCAGGAAGTCTTCTCCTCGTCCCCCGGGAGGCCTGCTCTGACCTACTGGGCTTCTGTTGACCTGCGTCTTCCCCCAAACCCAGAATCTACAAAGTTGGGCTCCAGCACTTCCCTTCTTCCTAGGAATCCTTGGGCAGGGACAAGACCCAGGTGTCCCCTCTCCCATCAGCCCACTCTGCTAAGTTCTCCTCAGAGCCAGAGCGGACACCTTCACCCCAGAGCCTTTCAGAGGGAGGTTTCATCCTGTCAGTCACTGTGTCCTGGGCGCATATATAGAGGCAGACCAGACGCTGTGCTGAGCGCTTAGCAACCTCATCCTGTCACACACACACCCCACCCCCACCCCCGTAGCCCTGTGGCAGCCTGTAACACTGGTGACCACAATGAATGCCCTTGTGTAGTGCCCCCTCCCCCACCGTGCCGACTCTGGGCTTGGCCACGTGTCACGAGTCAGCCAGTGGGACATTAGCCCACATGATGCAAACAGAGGCTTGACAAGTGCTTGGCCCCTGGGGCTTGTCCTCTTGGACCGCTTTGCCCTTTGAAGCCAGCCGCCATGCTGCACAGAAGTTCAGGCCGGGCTGTGGAGTGATGACGAGCCTTGTGGAGGGAGCACCTGGAGGGTGAGATGCCATCTTGCACATTCCGGCCCCCCGACTGAGCCCCACTGACCACAGACTTGTGAGAGAGAATAAATCAGTGATGTTTTAAGCTATTATTATCATCCGCATTTTACAGATGGTGAATCTGAGCCTCGGAGAGCATGAGTGCGTTTCCCAAGTCTGCCTACTGAGTGAGCAAATGTGGTAAAAGCGAGCCACGTGGATCTCCCGCTGAGGGCCCACCGTCGCACCCTCACTGAGGCAGGCTTCCTGTTCCCCGCAGGCCGCGCCCAGCCTGTGATGGGCCGTGGCAGGGGGACTGGCACAGGCCTGCTCCTAGGAGGTGCGGACTTCCCCCCTCAGCCTACTTTAGCTCCAGGACTCCCCATCACGGGGCTGAGCTTTTTTGGGAACCGTGTTGCGATCTAAGACTCTTCCTGCCTCGGGCCCCCTTCCTTCTTTCTTCTCTACCAGGACCACAGCCTCAAGGCTCTCCCAGCCGCTCCTGTTCCCTCCCGTTTATCCTTCACAGGTGTTTCCTCCAATTAATTCATTGCGTTTCGAATCCCATTTTGGTGTCTGCTTCTCGGAGGACATAAATTAACATGTTGGAAAGTTGAGATTCGAATGCATGGGAACTCGTCCCGATGCCTCCTTTTGTTTCTGTCCAGACGCTTTTCCTCTCAGGAGGAAAAGGCATCTTCAAAGATCGCCACCCTCCAGACCTCAGAAGCTCTAAGGCCACAGAAGAGGGAAACTCCAAGGATAAGGAAAACAAGGTGCAGGAACCGCCACAGACGTGCCTCGGGGAGGCAGACAGACACCTGGCTCTTCAGGAACTGACGTGACCCGGGAGCTTCCACAGAAGGAATGATGGCGACAGGGAGGAGGGCTGGGGTGACAAGGTAGCATTTATTCTCGTCTCTGCCCAAGCCCTTTACACACAGCATCTCACTGCACCCTCTCCAATGCCCATAAAGCCAGTATTACAACCCTAACTTTACAAGTGAAGACATGAGGCCCAGAGAGGTGAAGCCACTTGCCTCAAGTCACACAGCTACCACGTGGCAGGGCTGAGACTTAAATCCAGGTGGAGGGAAGCTGAATGGTCAGGTGCTTCCCAAATCCTGGGTGTGAATCCCTGCTCTTTCATGTGTTCCAGGAAGACCTTGAGCCAGTTACCTAACCTCTCTGAGTCACAGTTTCCCCAAACTTGGACACTAATTATCCCTTTTTCCTAGAGACCCTGTAAGTATAACGAATGGAGTCTGGAGCTAGTGGGTGTTCAATACATATTAGTTCTGCCCCTACACCCACACCCCCGCCTCTAGGCCAGCCGGTTTTCCATTACACCACACTATTTCCATTCTGCTATTGACACAAATGAGATAAGCACTTTTTTGAAAATCCCAAACCCCAGGCTGATCACAGTTGCACAAGGGTCGATATCCAGACCTGATTCACGATGTGGTGTTGCCTTTATTCCTGTAAGAAAACAACACACCAACAAACTGAAACCTTGATAAATGAGCAAGGGACAAACAAAAATCAGAGGCTTCCAGCCAGGACCCAAAAAAATCCCCTGGATTCTTTCCCCATGAGGGGAGGTTTTCCATAGGGACACAGCCGCGTGCTTTGGCTCGAGGACCACGCTGCTTTCTCCTTGAGAAAGCTCCTGGGATAAAAATAGCTAAGCATCAGGCAGCCCCTTCTGGGGCTTGGAGACGAGGAGGGAAGGGATGGAAGGAGGGGGCCTTGGCTCCCCAACGCCTGTGTCCTTGAGAAACAGGAGGAGGAGGGGGGCTGTGCAATTTGGGGTCCGAGGGGAGGTGGGGAGAAGAGCTTCCTGGTGAAGGGGAGGAAGAAATGGTCGGGTCAGGCCTCCCCAGATTCATGGAGCCCAAGAATCCTAAGGAAATACTGCTTGGGGAGCAAGAAAACGAAGTGGCGGGGCTAGACTTTGCCAGCCCAGGAGGAGAGAGGCCACCGCGCCCGCCACCAAGCAAGAAAGACCGGGAGGGGCCCCTTAGTGCATAGAAAGAACAGAAACAAGGCCCAGGGGACCCTGGTTTGAGTGTCTGAAATGAATCCAAGCCAATGGAACCACTTCCAAGAGGCCCGCGTTCCGCAAAACTGTCCCCTTGCCCTTTCCGTCCCTGCCCCAGTGGCCCCAGCTTAGACTCCATCCTCCTTCCTAAGTGGTCCCTTGGTGAGCCCAAGATCTAACGCTCCTCTGGAGGGCCAGCTCGCCAAGCCATAGGACAAGCTTGCAGGTAGAATTGGGGGAGCCTAAGGAGCTTAGGATCATGGGCTCTTTGAACGTAAGAAGAATCTTCTAGATTGTCGAGTCCCTTATTTAGGCCTCGTTGTGCAGTTGAGGCATCTGAAGTCCGAAGAAGACAAGCAGCTTGTCCAAGTCACCCAGCAGGTCTGACGCTGCTGGGCTGCAGAGCTGCCAGTGACCCCTTCTGCCCGGAACGTCATTCGCCCAACAAGTGTGACTGAGCACCAGTTATTCACCAAGCACTGTCACGGGTAGGTGGGTGCGCAAGATGGGAGACGACTGCTTTATGCCAGGTGTACCACGGAAAACCCCTCTGATAATGTGACATTTGAGCAGAGACTTGGAGGCAGTGAAGGGGGAGCCGTGAGGATATCCAGTAGAGCACTCCAGGCAGAGGGAACAGTGAGTGCAAAGGCCCTGGGGCTTAGTGTGTCCAAGGACCAGCAAGAGGCTGGATGGCTGGAGTGGAGTATTGGGGGATGAGGTCAGAGATGGAACAGGTGGGCTCTGTAGGCCACCGGAAGAAGCTTGACTTCCCCGCAGTGTGGCAGGAAGCCTTTGCAGGGTTTTAAGCAAGACTTGATCTGATTTAGCATATGAAAGGATCCCTCTATTATGTGGGGAAAATGCTGCTGTAGAGGGTCAAGGGTGGGACCAGATAGGAGGACAGTAACCCTAGGGTGAGGTGGTCATACATGGCTAAGGGTGTGAGGATGGTGAGAAGTGGTTGGATGCTGGGTAGAAGTCAAGGTCACAGGATTTGCTGCTTGATCAGACATGGGGCGGGAGGGGAAGAAAGGCATCAAGGATGACGCAGGGCCTCGGCCTGAGCAACTGGAAAGACAGACTTGCCATTTACTGAAGCCAGGAAACCATGGAAGGAGTAAATCTGAGGGGAAGATCAGGACTGTGTGTGTGGATCCAGCCTCAGATCAGAATCGGTTCCCTGAGGCCTTCACTGATCATCTGGTGCATTTAGTCTGGAACAGCCCACATCCAAGTTCAGCCCCAGGCTGTGTGGCAGGCAGGAACAACCTAAGTCAGGGCTATGTTACATTCCACTACCTCAAATTCTCTCATACCACATGTCCACACCCTGGCCCAGCCTGAACACACTTGTCCCAATGGACTCATCCGTTCTGAAAATATTCTTTAAACAAAGCCTTTCATTTCTCTCCTACTTTACAGAGTATGAAACATTCTTCCCTGTATTATTCCACATGACCCTCATCACAAGCCTATGAGACATGTGGAGCAGGCATTATTATTCCAATTTTTACAGATGAGGAAACTGAGGCACAGGAAGGCTAAGTGCTTCAGGCAAGGCTGCACAACCACACAGTCCAGGAGTTCGAGGTAGAAGCCATGTCCGCTGCCCCTGCCCCCCCCCCCCCCCGCCCCGGGCAAGACCCCCTTGAGCCACACTCTCCGTTCAATTAAGGATGACTTTTGGAGCAGCTGTGATGAAATTGGTCTGTGGCTGAACTGGCCAGTACAGTAGCAACTAACCATGCATGGCTGTTTAAATTCAAATTAAAATAATTAAAATTAGTACAATTAATCAAAAAAATACACTGCAAAAATATTTTTTAAATACAATAAATTTAACAATTTTGATTTCTCAGTCTCACTAGCCACATTTCAAGCGCTTGATGTGGTTGGTGGCTGCCATAATGGACAGCACAGAGAGTAGAACATTTCCATCATCACAGAGAATTCTATCGGACAGTGCTATTCTGACGACCCTCTTGCCCTCCCCAATGTAACTCCCAATGTCAGAGTGGAGGGCTTATGGGTAGTATGTGGTGTCATGCCAATTTCCATCATTCCCAACTTTTGCCCTGACAACATACCACCTGAACCATATCTTACTTAATAATTGTTTTTAGAATGACTAACTTTTAAAAGTTAGATATTGATTTATGCCTCGTCCTAAGCACAAAGTCATGGGTTGGGTGTACAAATGATACATACACACAAACATGCAATTACAGTGGTTGAATGCTTGTCTGTATGTTACCTCAAATCATCTCATGATTGAGAAACACTGGTAGAGAGACATGGGCTTTGGAAGCAGAAAAAGACTTCACCCTTTGACCAGCTATGTGCCCTTAAGCACATTTCTTCACCTTTTCTGAATCCTAGTTTTTTATCTGTAAAGTAAATGTTCCAATAAAGAACCAACTGAATCCTTATAAAAATCAGGTAAAGAGGTTTATAATGAAAGCCGAGCCTGGCACAGAGTAAGTAAGAGCCTGGCACAAACGTAGTTCCTTTTCCCTCCCCCCTTTTTTTCCCCCTCCCCCAGTCCCACTCAGAGCAGAAGCTTAAAAGTAAAAACAGGAATGGCGTGTCCATAGAGGACTGTGAAAAGTGCCCGTGTATCCCTGGGAATCTAGAAATCCACACACATGCATAGGGCTGTTAGCTCACCCAGGGAAGATCTAAGAGGCCCTAACCTCTTTCCTTTAGCTGACTTTGACCCTCTGCACAAGAAGGAAGTGAAGGCTAAGGCCAAGCTATAAACTCTCTGCCAGAGCACTGAACACATGCTCCAGTACAAATTTG